>NW_026043740.1:1372876-1716095 GCF_937001465.1 Orcinus orca | reverse complement strand
TCCCGAGTGGCTGTTGGCAATTTACATCCCGCCCATCAGCATAACAAGGCTCCCAGTTCTCCATGGCCTGTCCTGCCTTTCTGGATTTTACACTTTTTGCAGATGGCCCTTTTGACGGGGGGGAAGTGAGACTTCATTGTAGTGCAGATTTCCTTTGCAAGCTTGCTTGGTTGGCCAAAAAGGGCGTATGCGTTTTTTCCTGAATATATTCAGGAAAAAACGCATACGCCCTTTTTGGCCAAGTGCATCATTGTCGACCTTCTGCCTCTTTTCCTATGCTTTAAATGCAATTCCAGTCTACCTCCTGAAATCGGTTTCCTGCAATTCTGCCCGGCTTTCAAGTCCTCTTGGCAGCCTTACTTCAGTATATTTTTGGATGATAGCTGTCATTTATAACTCTGCAGGTTTGTGAATTACAGTGCCCCTGAGCTCCTTTCTTCAACTCGCTTTCTTGTGAGCTGGCCGCAACACCGCAGGATTGCTTCAGGCCCTAATCTGGTTCCGGCATGGCACGCTGAGCCTTTGGTTAATTCCTCTTCCTGGTGGGAAATGAGAGTTAAATTTTCCCGTCCAGACACCTCCAGCTAGTCTCTCATTGGTTCTCCCTATTCCTGTTCATCTTCCGCGGAATTTGCAAACTGGGCCAAACAGGAGGTTAAAGGCACTGACTCTCCAAGTCGGGAGAGTGTTAGTAAAGCATCTGGAATGTTGCACCCGAGTACCAGGGGACGAGAACTGAGACATATTTCAACACGTCTCCCGATCACACGGTTGATCATACTCTGGGTTCCACATGCATGTTTTAGCTGAAGGAAGAATCCCTTAAACCTGGAGAGTTGAGACCCGTGGAATGGGTACCATGCAATATGACTTCAAAGGGTCTTCATTTGCTCACCAAAACTCTCCAATCCTATCACTGCTGCGTTTTTGCCCCTGTACTCACGATTGATTCACTTTCAGAGACATAGCAATCCATAGGTTTTAAGATACTTACTAGTCAGGTACATTATTAGGCGTTTAATATGGGGTTTTGAGTCCATTTCGTTGAGCAAGGAGTAGCTCTTGTCTATTACATATTTGGCTTAAGGAACTTTATCTGTGCTCATTTCAATCTCTGGTTTTATGCAGCACCCCAACTCACCTTTCCCCTTAAGCAAGCATAAGTTGGTTTTCTAAATTTGGGACCATGTTCTGTTTTGAAATTCAGTTCCTGTGTAGCCAAGTTTACATTCCGTGTATTAGTGATATCTTATGATGTTTCTTTTTCTGTGTGACTTATTTCAGTTAGAATCATCATACCTGAATCCACTCATTATGCTGCTATGGGCCTGATGACATAGATGTCATTGCTGAGTGATATTGCATTGTACGTAAGTACCACAACTTCTTTATCCATTTTTCGCTTTATGCGATATTGAACTTGTACCGTAAACGAGTTTCTTGTAAACAGAGCCATCCCAAACTTTGGGGTGGCTGTGTCTTTTTGATTTTAATTTCCCTAAGCTGCAGGACCATAAGTGGAAGTGCCCTAGGCTCTGTTGCTTTGTTTTTTAGATGTTTCAGGAAACACCATACACTTCTCCCGAGTGGCTGTTGGCAATTTACATCCCGCCCATCAGCATAACAAGGCTCCCAGTTCTCCATGGCCTGTCCTGCCTTTCTGGATTTTACACTTTTTTCAGATGGCCCTTTTGACGGGGGGGAAGTGAGACTTCATTGTAGTGCAGATTTCCTTTGCAAGCTTGCTTGGTTGGCCAAAAAGGGCATATGCGTTTTTTCCTGAATATATTCAGGAAAAAACGCATACGCCCTTTTTGGCCAAGTGCATCATTGTCGACCTTCTGCCTCTTTTCCTATGCTTTAAATGCAATTCCAGTCTACCTCCTGAAATCGGTTTCCTGCAATTCTGCCCGGCTTTCAAGTCCTCTTGGCAGCCTTACTTCAGTATATTTTTGGATGATAGCTGTCATTTATAACTCTGCAGGTTTGTGAATTACAGTGCCCCTGAGCTCCTTTCTTCAACTCGCTTTCTTGTGAGCTGGCCGCAACACCGCAGGATTGCTTCAGGCCCTAATCTGGTTCCGGCATGGCACGCTGAGCCTTTGGTTAATTCCTCTTCCTGGTGGGGAATGAGAGTTAAATTTTCCCGTCCAGACACCTCCAGCTAGTCTCTCATTGGTTCTCCCTATTCCTGTTCATCTTCCGCAGAATTTGCAAACTGGGCCAAACAGGAGGTTAAAGGCACTGACTCTCCAAGTCAGGAGAGTGTTAGTAAAGCATCTGGAATGTTGCACCCGAGTACCAGGGGACGAGAACTGAGACATATTTCAACACGTCTCCCGATCACACGGTTGATCATACTCTGGGTTCCTCATGCATGTTTTAGCTGAAGGAAGAATCCCTTAAACCTGGAGAGTTGAGACCCGTGGAATGGGTACCATGCAATATGACTTCAAAGGGTCTTCATTTGCTCACCAAAACTCTCCAATCCTATCACTGCTGCGTTTTTGCCCCTGTACTCACGATTGATTCACTTTCAGAGACATAGCAATCCATAGGTTTTAAGATACTTACTAGTCAGGTACATTATTAGGCGTTTAATATGGGGTTTTGAGTCCATTTCGTTGAGCAAGGAGTAGCTCTTGTCTATTACATATTTGGCTTAAGGAACTTTATCTGTGCTCATTTCAATCTCTGGTTTTATGCAGCACCCCAACTCACCTTTCCCCTTAAGCAAGCATAAGTTGATTTTCTAAATTTGGGACCATGTTCTGTTTTGAAATTCAGTTCCTGTGTAGCCAAGTTTACATTCCGTGTATTAGTGATATCTTATGATGTTTCTTTTTCTGTGTGACTTATTTCAGTTAGAATCATCATACCTGAATCCACTCATTATGCTGCTATGGGCCTGATGACATAGATGTCATTGCTGAGTGATATTGCATTGTACGTAAGTACCACAACTTCTTTATCCATTTTTCGCTTTATGCGATATTGAACTTGTACCGTAAACGAGTTTCTTGTAAACAGAGCCATCCCAAACTTTGGGGTGGCTGTGTGTTTTTGATTTTAATTTCCCTAAGCTGCAGGACCATAAGTGGAAGTGCCCTAGGCTCTGTTGCTTTGTTTTTTAGATGTTTCAGGAAACACCATACACTTCTCCCAAGTGGCTGTTGGCAATTTACATCCCGCCCATCAGCATAACAAGGCTCCCAGTTCTCCATGGCCTGTCCTGCCTTTCTGGATTTTACTTTTTTCAGATGGCCCTTTTGACGGGGGGGAAGTGAGACTTCATTGTAGTGCAGATTTCCTTTGCAAGCTTGCTTGGTTGGCCAAAAAGGGCGTATGCGTTTTTTCCTGAATATATTCAGGAAAAAACGCATACGCCCTTTTTGGCCAAGTGCATCATTGTCGACCTTCTGCCTCTTTTCCTATGCTTTAAATGCAATTCCAGTCTACCTCCTGAAATCGGTTTCCTGCAATTCTGCCCGGCTTTCAAGTCCTCTTGGCAGCCTTACTTCAGTATATTTTTGGATGATAGCTGTCATTTATAACTCTGCAGGTTTGTGAATTACAGTGCCCCTGAGCTCCTTTCTTCAACTCGCTTTCTTGTGAGCTGGCCGCAACACCGCAGGATTGCTTCAGGCCCTAATCTGGTTCCGGCATGGCATGCTGAGCCTTTGGTTAATTCCTCTTCCTGGTGGGGAATGAGAGTTAAATTTTCCCGTCCAGACACCTCCAGCTAGTCTCTCATTGGTTCTCCCTATTCCTGTTCATCTTCCGCAGAATTTGCAAACTGGGCCAAACAGGAGGTTAAAGGCACTGACTCTCCAAGTCAGGAGAGTGTTAGTAAAGCATCTGGAATGTTGCACCCGAGTACCAGGGGACGAGAACTGAGACATATTTCAACACGTCTCCCGATCACACGGTTGATCATACTCTGGGTTCCTCATGCATGTTTTAGCTGAAGGAAGAATCCCTTAAACCTGGAGAGTTGAGACCCGTGGAATGGGTACCATGCAATATGACTTCAAAGGGTCTTCATTTGCTCACCAAAACTCTCCAATCCTATCACTGCTGCGTTTTTGCCCCTGTACTCACGATTGATTCACTTTCAGAGACATAGCAATCCATAGGTTTTAAGATACTTACTAGTCAGGTACATTATTAGGCGTTTAATATGGGGTTTTGAGTCCATTTCGTTGAGCAAGGAGTAGCTCTTGTCTATTACATATTTGGCTTAAGGAACTTTATCTGTGCTCATTTCAATCTCTGGTTTTATGCAGCACCCCAACTCACCTTTCCCCTTAAGCAAGCATAAGTTGATTTTCTAAATTTGGGACCATGTTCTGTTTTGAAATTCAGTTCCTGTGTAGCCAAGTTTACATTCCGTGTATTAGTGATATCTTATGATGTTTCTTTTTCTGTGTGACTTATTTCAGTTAGAATCATCATACCTGAATCCACTCATTATGCTGCTATGGGCCTGATGACATAGATGTCATTGCTGAGTGATATTGCATTGTACGTAAGTACCACAACTTCTTTATCCATTTTTCGCTTTATGCGATATTGAACTTGTACCGTAAACGAGTTTCTTGTAAACAGAGCCATCCCAAACTTTGGGGTGGCTGTGTCTTTTTGATTTTAATTTCCCTAAGCTGCAGGACCATAAGTGGAAGTGCCCTAGGCTCTGTTGCTTTGTTTTTTAGATGTTTCAGGAAACACCATACACTTCTCCCGAGTGGCTGTTGGCAATTTACATCCCGCCCATCAGCATAACAAGGCTCCCAGTTCTCCATGGCCTGTCCTGCCTTTCTGGATTTTACACTTTTTTCAGATGGCCCTTTTGACGGGGAGGAAGTGAGACTTCATTGTGGTGCAGATTTCCTTTGCAAGCTTGCTTGGTTGGCCAAAAAGGGCATATGCGTTTTTTCCTGAATATATTCAGGAAAAAACGCATACGCCCTTTTTGACCAAGTGCATCATTGTCGACCTTCTGCCTCTTTTCCTATGCTTTAAATGCAATTCCAGTCTACCTCCTGAAATCGGTTTCCTGCAATTCTGCCCGGCTTTCAAGTCCTCTTGGCAGCCTTACTTCAGTATATTTTTGGATGATAGCTGTCATTTATAACTCTGCAGGTTTGTGAATTACAGTGCCCCTGAGCTCCTTTCTTCAACTCGCTTTCTTGTGAGCTGGCCGCAACACCGCAGGATTGCTTCAGGCCCTAATCTGGTTCCGGCATGGCACGCTGAGCCTTTGGTTAATTCCTCTTCCTGGTGGGGAATGAGAGTTAAATTTTCACGTCCAGACACCTCCAGCTAGTCTCTCATTGGTTCTCCCTATTCCTGTTCATCTTCCGCGGAATTTGCAAACTGGGCCAAACAGGAGGTTAAAGGCACTGACTCTCCAAGTCGGGAGAGTGTTAGTAAAGCATCTGGAATGTTGCACCCGAGTACCAGGGGACGAGAACTGAGACATATTTCAACACGTCTCCCGATCACACGGTTGATCATACTCTGGGTTCCACATGCATGCTTTAGCTGAAGGAAGAATCCCTTAAACCTGGAGAGTTGAGACCCGTGGAATGGGTACCATGCAATATGACTTCAAAGGGTCTTCATTTGCTCACCAAAACTCTCCAATCCTATCACTGCTGCGTTTTTGCCCCTGTACTCACGATTGATTCACTTTCAGAGACATAGCAATCCATAGGTTTTAAGATACTTACTAGTCAGGTACATTATTAGGCGTTTAATATGGGGTTTTGAGTCCATTTCGTTGAGCAAGGAGTAGCTCTTGTCTATTACATATTTGGCTTAAGGAACTTTATCTGTGCTCATTTCAATCTCTGGTTTTATGCAGCACCCCAACTCACCTTTCCCCTTAAGCAAGCATAAGTTGATTTTCTAAATTTGGGACCATGTTCTGTTTTGAAATTCAGTTCCTGTGTAGCCAAGTTTACATTCCGTGTATTAGTGATATCTTATGATGTTTCTTTTTCTGTGTGACTTATTTCAGTTAGAATCATCATACCTGAATCCACTCATTATGCTGCTATGGGCCTGATGACATAGATGTCATTGCTGAGTGATATTGCATTGTACGTAAGTACCACAACTTCTTTATCCATTTTTCGCTTTATGCGATATTGAACTTGTACCGTAAACGAGTTTCTTGTAAACAGAGCCATCCCAAACTTTGGGGTGGCTGTGTCTTTTTGATTTTAATTTCCCTAAGCTGCAGGACCATAAGTGGAAGTGCCCTAGGCTCTGTTGCTTTGTTTTTTAGATGTTTCAGGAAACACCATACACTTCTCCCGAGTGGCTGTTGGCAATTTACATCCCGCCCATCAGCATAACAAGGTTCCCAGTTCTCCATGGCCTGTCCTGCCTTTCTGGATTTTACACTTTTTTCAGATGGCCCTTTTGACGGGGGGGAAGTGAGACTTCATTGTAGTGCAGATTTCCTTTGCAAGCTTGCTTGGTTGGCCAAAAAGGGCGTATGCGTTTTTTCCTGAATATATTCAGGAAAAAACGCATACGCCCTTTTTGGCCAAGTGCATCATTGTCGACCTTCTGCCTCTTTTCCTATGCTTTAAATGCAATTCCAGTCTACCTCCTGAAATCGGTTTCCTGCAATTCTGCCCGGCTTTCAAGTCCTCTTGGCAGCCTTACTTCAGTATATTTTTGGATGATAGCTGTCATTTATAACTCTGCAGGTTTGTGAATTACAGTGCCCCTGAGCTCCTTTCTTCAACTCGCTTTCTTGTGAGCTGGCCGCAACACCGCAGGATTGCTTCAGGCCCTAATCTGGTTCCGGCATGGCACGCTGAGCCTTTGGTTAATTCCTCTTCCTGGTGGGGAATGAGAGTTAAATTTTCCCGTCCAGACACCTCCAGCTAGTCTCTCATTGGTTCTCCCTATTCCTGTTCATCTTCCGCAGAATTTGCAAACTGGGCCAAACAGGAGGTTAAAGGCACTGACTCTCCAAGTCAGGAGAGTGTTAGTAAAGCATCTGGAATGTTGCACCCGAGTACCAGGGGACGAGAACTGAGACATATTTCAACACGTCTCCCGATCACACGGTTGATCATACTCTGGGTTCCTCATGCATGTTTTAGCTGAAGGAAGAATCCCTTAAACCTGGAGAGTTGAGACCCGTGGAATGGGTACCATGCAATATGACTTCAAAGGGTCTTCATTTGCTCACCAAAACTCTCCAATCCTATCACTGCTGCATTTTTGCCCCTGTACTCACGATTGATTCACTTTCAGAGACATAGCAATCCATAGGTTTTAAGATACTTACTAGTCAGGTACATTATTAGGCGTTTAATATGGGGTTTTGAGTCCATTTCGTTGAGCAAGGAGTAGCTCTTGTCTATTACATATTTGGCTTAAGGAACTTTATCTGTGCTCATTTCAATCTCTGGTTTTATGCAGCACCCCAACTCACCTTTCCCCTTAAGCAAGCATAAGTTGATTTTCTAAATTTGGGACCATGTTCTGTTTTGAAATTCAGTTCCTGTGTAGCCAAGTTTACATTCCGTGTATTAGTGATATCTTATGATGTTTCTTTTTCTGTGTGACTTATTTCAGTTAGAATCATCATACCTGAATCCACTCATTATGCTGCTATGGGCCTGATGACATAGATGTCATTGCTGAGTGATATTGCATTGTACGTAAGTACCACAACTTCTTTATCCATTTTTCGCTTTATGCGATATTGAACTTGTACCGTAAACGAGTTTCTTGTAAACAGAGCCATCCCAAACTTTGGGGTGGCTGTGTCTTTTTGATTTTAATTTCCCTAAGCTGCAGGACCATAAGTGGAAGTGCCCTAGGCTCTGTTGCTTTGTTTTTTAGATGTTTCAGGAAACACCATACACTTCTCCCGAGTGGCTGTTGGCAATTTACATCCCGCCCATCAGCATAACAAGGCTCCCAGTTCTCCATGGCCTGTCCTGCCTTTCTGGATTTTACACTTTTTTCAGATGGCCCTTTTGACGGGGAGGAAGTGAGACTTCATTGTGGTGCAGATTTCCTTTGCAAGCTTGCTTGGTTGGCCAAAAAGGGCATATGCGTTTTTTCCTGAATATATTCAGGAAAAAACGCATACGCCCTTTTTGACCAAGTGCATCATTGTCGACCTTCTGCCTCTTTTCCTATGCTTTAAATGCAATTCCAGTCTACCTCCTGAAATCGGTTTCCTGCAATTCTGCCCGGCTTTCAAGTCCTCTTGGCAGCCTTACTTCAGTATATTTTTGGATGATAGCTGTCATTTATAACTCTGCAGGTTTGTGAATTACAGTGCCCCTGAGCTCCTTTCTTCAACTCGCTTTCTTGTGAGCTGGCCGCAACACCGCAGGATTGCTTCAGGCCCTAATCTGGTTCCGGCATGGCACGCTGAGCCTTTGGTTAATTCCTCTTCCTGGTGGGGAATGAGAGTTAAATTTTCACGTCCAGACACCTCCAGCTAGTCTCTCATTGGTTCTCCCTATTCCTGTTCATCTTCCGCGGAATTTGCAAACTGGGCCAAACAGGAGGTTAAAGGCACTGACTCTCCAAGTCGGGAGAGTGTTAGTAAAGCATCTGGAATGTTGCACCCGAGTACCAGGGGACGAGAACTGAGACATATTTCAACACGTCTCCCGATCACATGGTTGATCATACTCTGGGTTCCACATGCATGCTTTAGCTGAAGGAAGAATCCCTTAAACCTGGAGAGTTGAGACCCGTGGAATGGGTACCATGCAATATGACTTCAAAGGGTCTTCATTTGCTCACCAAAACTCTCCAATCCTATCACTGCTGCGTTTTTGCCCCTGTACTCACGATTGATTCACTTTCAGAGACATAGCAATCCATAGGTTTTAAGATACTTACTAGTCAGGTACATTATTAGGCGTTTAATATGGGGTTTTGAGTCCATTTCGTTGAGCAAGGAGTAGCTCTTGTCTATTACATATTTGGCTTAAGGAACTTTATCTGTGCTCATTTCAATCTCTGGTTTTATGCAGCACCCCAACTCACCTTTCCCCTTAAGCAAGCATAAGTTGATTTTCTAAATTTGGGACCATGTTCTGTTTTGAAATTCAGTTCCTGTGTAGCCAAGTTTACATTCCGTGTATTAGTGATATCTTATGATGTTTCTTTTTCTGTGTGACTTATTTCAGTTAGAATCATCATACCTGAATCCACTCATTATGCTGCTATGGGCCTGATGACATAGATGTCATTGCTGAGTGATATTGCATTGTACGTAAGTACCACAACTTCTTTATCCATTTTTCGCTTTATGCGATATTGAACTTGTACCGTAAACGAGTTTCTTGTAAACAGAGCCATCCCAAACTTTGGGGTGGCTGTGTCTTTTTGATTTTAATTTCCCTAAGCTGCAGGACCATAAGTGGAAGTGCCCTAGGCTCTGTTGCTTTGTTTTTTAGATGTTTCAGGAAACACCATACACTTCTCCCGAGTGGCTGTTGGCAATTTACATCCCGCCCATCAGCATAACAAGGCTCCCAGTTCTCCATGGCCTGTCCTGCCTTTCTGGATTTTACACTTTTTTCAGATGGCCCTTTTGACGGGGGGGAAGTGAGACTTCATTGTAGTGCAGATTTCCTTTGCAAGCTTGCTTGGTTGGCCAAAAAGGGCGTATGCGTTTTTTCCTGAATATATTCAGGAAAAAACGCATACGCCCTTTTTGGCCAAGTGCATCATTGTCGACCTTCTGCCTCTTTTCCTATGCTTTAAATGCAATTCCAGTCTACCTCCTGAAATCGGTTTCCTGCAATTCTGCCCGGCTTTCAAGTCCTCTTGGCAGCCTTACTTCAGTATATTTTTGGATGATAGCTGTCATTTATAACTCTGCAGGTTTGTGAATTACAGTGCCCCTGAGCTCCTTTCTTCAACTCGCTTTCTTGTGAGCTGGCCGCAACACCGCAGGATTGCTTCAGGCCCTAATCTGGTTCCGGCATGGCACGCTGAGCCTTTGGTTAATTCCTCTTCCTGGTGGGAAATGAGAGTTAAATTTTCCCATCCAGACACCTCCAGCTAGTCTCTCATTGGTTCTCCCTATTCCTGTTCATCTTCCGCGGAATTTGCAAACTGGGCCAAACAGGAGGTTAAAGGCACTGACTCTCCAAGTCGGGAGAGTGTTAGTAAAGCATCTGGAATGTTGCACCCGAGTACCAGGGGACGAGAACTGAGACATATTTCAACACGTCTCCCGATCACACGGTTGATCATACTCTGGGTTCCACATGCATGTTTTAGCTGAAGGAAGAATCCCTTAAACCTGGAGAGTTGAGACCCGTGGAATGGGCACCATGCAATATGACTTCAAAGGGTCTTCATTTGCTCACCAAAACTCTCCAATCCTATCACTGCTGCGTTTTTGCCCCTGTACTCACGATTGATTCACTTTCAGAGACATAGCAATCCATAGGTTTTAAGATACTTACTAGTCAGGTACATTATTAGGCGTTTAATATGGGGTTTTGAGTCCATTTCGTTGAGCAAGGAGTAGCTCTTGTCTATTACATATTTGGCTTAAGGAACTTTATCTGTGCTCATTTCAATCTCTGGTTTTATGCAGCACCCCAACTCACCTTTCCCCTTAAGCAAGCATAAGTTGGTTTTCTAAATTTGGGACCATGTTCTGTTTTGAAATTCAGTTCCTGTGTAGCCAAGTTTACATTCCGTGTATTAGTGATATCTTATGATGTTTCTTTTTCTGTGTGACTTATTTCAGTTAGAATCATCATACCTGAATCCACTCATTATGCTGCTATGGGCCTGATGACATAGATGTCATTGCTGAGTGATATTGCATTGTACGTAAGTACCACAACTTCTTTATCCATTTTTCGCTTTATGCGATATTGAACTTGTACCGTAAACGAGTTTCTTGTAAACAGAGCCATCCCAAACTTTGGGGTGGCTGTGTCTTTTTGATTTTAATTTCCCTAAGCTATAGGACCATAAGTGGAAGTGCCCTAGGCTCTGTTGCTTTGTTTTTTAGATGTTTCAGGAAACACCATACACTTCTCCCGAGTGGCTGTTGGCAATTTACATCCCGCCCATCAGCATAACAAGGCTCCCAGTTCTCCATGGCCTGTCCTGCCTTTCTGGATTTTACACTTTTTTCAGATGGCCCTTTTGACGGGGCGGAATTGAGACTTCATTGTAGTGCAGATTTCCTTTGCAAGCTTGCTTGGTTGGCCAAAAAGGGCGTATGCGTTTTTTCCTGAATATATTCAGGAAAAAACGCATACGCCCTTTTTGGCCAAGTGCATCATTGTCGACCTTCTGCCTCTTTTCCTATGCTTTAAATGCAATTCCAGTCTACCTCCTGAAATCGGTTTCCTGCAATTCTGCCCGGCTTTCAAGTCCTCTTGGCAGCCTTACTTCAGTATATTTTTGGATGATAGCTGTCATTTATAACTCTGCAGGTTTGTGAATTACAGTGCCCCTGAGCTCCTTTCTTCAACTCGCTTTCTTGTGAGCTGGCCGCAACACCGCAGGATTGCTTCAGGCCCTAATCTGGTTCCGGCATGGCACGCTGAGCCTTTGGTTAATTCCTCTTCCTGGTGGGAAATGAGAGTTAAATTTTCCCGTCCAGACACCTCCAGCTAGTCTCTCATTGGTTCTCCCTATTCCTGTTCATCTTCCGCGGAATTTGCAAACTGGGCCAAAGAGGAGGTTAAAGGCACTGACTCTACAAGTCGGGAGAGTGTTAGTAAAGCATCTGGAATGTTGCACCCGAGTACCAGGGGACGAGAACTGAGACATATTTCAACACGTCTCCCGATCACACGGTTGATCATACTCTGGGTTCCACATGCATGTTTTAGCTGAAGGAAGAATCCCTTAAACCTGGAGAGTTGAGACCCGTGGAATGGGTACCATGCAATATGACTTCAAAGGGTCTTCATTTGCTCACCAAAACTCTCCAATCCTATCACTGCTGCGTTTTTGCCCCTGTACTCACGATTGATTCACTTTCAGAGACATAGCAATCCATAGGTTTTAAGATACTTACTAGTCAGGTACATTATTAGGCGTTTAATATGGGGTTTTGAGTCCATTTCATTGAGCAAGGAGTAGCTCTTGTCTATTACATATTTGGCTTAAGGAACTTTATCTGTGCTCATTTCAATCTCTGGTTTTATGCAGCACCCCAACTCACCTTTCCCCTTAAGCAAGCATAAGTTGATTTTCTAAATTTGGGACCATGTTCTGTTTTGAAATTCAGTTCCTGTGTAGCCAAGTTTACATTCCGTGTATTAGTGATATCTTATGATGTTTCTTTTTCTGTGTGACTTATTTCAGTTAGAATCATCATACCTGAATCCACTCATTATGCTGCTATGGGCCTGATGACATAGATGTCATTGCTGAGTGATATTGCATTGTACGTAAGTACCACAACTTCTTTATCCATTTTTCGCTTTATGCGATATTGAACTTGTACCGTAAACGAGTTTCTTGTAAACAGAGCCATCCCAAACTTTGGGGTGGCTGTGTCTTTTTGATTTTAATTTCCCTAAGCTATAGGACCATAAGTGGAAGTGCCCTAGGCTCTGTTGCTTTGTTTTTTAGATGTTTCAGGAAACACCATACACTTCTCCCGAGTGGCTGTTGGCAATTTACATCCCGCCCATCAGCATAACAAGGCTCCCAGTTCTCCATGGCCTGTCCTGCCTTTCTGGATTTTACACTTTTTTCAGATGGCCCTTTTGACGGGGGGGGAAGTGAGACTTCATTGTAGTGCAGATTTCCTTTGCAAGCTTGCTTGGTTGGCCAAAAAGGGCGTATGCGTTTTTTCCTGAATATATTCAGGAAAAAACGCATACGCCCTTTTTGGCCAAGTGCATCATTGTCGACCTTCTGCCTCTTTTCCTATGCTTTAAATGCAATTCCAGTCTACCTCCTGAAATCGGTTTCCTGCAATTCTGCCCGGCTTTCAAGTCCTCTTGGCAGCCTTACTTCAGTATATTTTTGGATGATAGCTGTCATTTATAACTCTGCAGGTTTGTGAATTACAGTGCCCCTGAGCTCCTTTCTTCAACTCGCTTTCTTGTGAGCTGGCCGCAACACCGCAGGATTGCTTCAGGCCCTAATCTGGTTCCGGCATGGCACGCTGAGCCTTTGGTTAATTCCTCTTCCTGGTGGGAAATGAGAGTTAAATTTTCCCGTCCAGACACCTCCAGCTAGTCTCTCATTGGTTCTCCCTATTCCTGTTCATCTTCCACGGAATTTGCAAACTGGGCCAAACAGGAGGTTAAAGGCACTGACTCTACAAGTCGGGAGAGTGTTAGTAAAGCATCTGGAATGTTGCACCCGAGTACCAGGGGACGAGAACTGAGACATATTTCAACACGTCTCCCGATCACACGGTTGATCATACTCTGGGTTCCACATGCATGTTTTAGCTGAAGGAAGAATCCCTTAAACCTGGAGAGTTGAGACCCGTGGAATGGGTACCATGCAATATGACTTCAAAGGGTCTTCATTTGCTCACCAAAACTCTCCAATCCTATCACTGCTGCGTTTTTGCCCCTGTACTCACGATTGATTCACTTTCAGAGACATAGCAATCCATAGGTTTTAAGATACTTACTAGTCAGGTACATTATTAGGCGTTTAATATGGGGTTTTGAGTCCATTTCGTTGAGCAAGGAGTAGCTCTTGTCTATTACATATTTGGCTTAAGGAACTTTATCTGTGCTCATTTCAATCTCTGGTTTTATGCAGCACCCCAACTCACCTTTCCCCTTAAGCAAGCATAAGTTGATTTTCTAAATTTGGGACCATGTTCTGTTTTGAAATTCAGTTCCTGTGTAGCCAAGTTTACATTCCGTGTATTAGTGATATCTTATGATGTTTCTTTTTCTGTGTGACTTATTTCAGTTAGAATCATCATACCTGAATCCACTCATTATGCTGCTATGGGCCTGATGACATAGATGTCATTGCTGAGTGATATTGCATTGTACGTAAGTACCACAACTTCTTTATCCATTTTTCGCTTTATGCGATATTGAACTTGTACCGTAAACGAGTTTCTTGTAAACAGAGCCATCCCAAACTTTGGGGTGGCTGTGTCTTTTTGATTTTAATTTCCCTAAGCTATAGGACCATAAGTGGAAGTGCCCTAGGCTCTGTTGCTTTGTTTTTTAGATGTTTCAGGAAACACCATACACTTCTCCCGAGTGGCTGTTGGCAATTTACATCCCGCCCATCAGCATAACAAGGCTCCCAGTTCTCCATGGCCTGTCCTGCCTTTCTGGATTTTACACTTTTTTCAGATGGCCCTTTTGACGGGGGGGGGAAGTGAGACTTCATTGTAGTGCAGATTTCCTTTGCAAGCTTGCTTGGTTGGCCAAAAAGGGCGTATGCGTTTTTTCCTGAATATATTCAGGAAAAAACGCATACGCCCTTTTTGGCCAAGTGCATCATTGTCGACCTTCTGCCTCTTTTCCTATGCTTTAAATGCAATTCCAGTCTACCTCCTGAAATCGGTTTCCTGCAATTCTGCCCGGCTTTCAAGTCCTCTTGGCAGCCTTACTTCAGTATATTTTTGGATGATAGCTGTCATTTATAACTCTGCAGGTTTGTGAATTACAGTGCCCCTGAGCTCCTTTCTTCAACTCGCTTTCTTGTGAGCTGGCCGCAACACCGCAGGATTGCTTCAGGCCCTAATCTGGTTCCGGCATGGCACGCTGAGCCTTTGGTTAATTCCTCTTCCTGGTGGGAAATGAGAGTTAAATTTTCCCGTCCAGACACCTCCAGCTAGTCTCTCATTGGTTCTCCCTATTCCTGTTCATCTTCCACGGAATTTGCAAACTGGGCCAAACAGGAGGTTAGAGGCACTGATTCTCCAAGTCGGGAGAGTATTCGTAAAGCATCTGGAATGTTGCACCCGAGTACCAGGGGACGAGAACTGAGACATATTTCAACACGTCTCCCGATCACACGGTTGATCATACTCTGGGTTCCACATGCATGTTTTAGCTGAAGGAAGAATCCCTTAAACCTGGAGAGTTGAGACCCGTGGAATGGGTACCATGCAATATGACTTCAAAGGGTCTTCATTTGCTCACCAAAACTCTCCAATCCTATCACTGCTGCGTGTTTGCCCCTGTACTCACGATTGATTCACTTTCAGAGACATAGCAATCCATAGGTTTTAAGATACTTACTAGTCAGGTACATTATTAGGCGTTTAATATGGGGTTTTGAGTCCATTTCGTTGAGCAAGGAGTAGCTCTTGTCTATTACATATTTGGCTTAAGGAACTTTATCTGTGCTCATTTCAATCTCTGGTTTTATGCAGCACCCCAACTCACCTTTCCCCTTAAGCAAGCATAAGTTGATTTTCTAAATTTGGGACCATGTTCTGTTTTGAAATTCAGTTCCTGTGTAGCCAAGTTTACATTCCGTGTATTAGTGATATCTTATGATGTTTCTTTTTCTGTGTGACTTATTTCAGTTAGAATCATCATACCTGAATCCACTCATTATGCTGCTATGGGCCTGATGACATAGATGTCATTGCTGAGTGATATTGCATTGTACGTAAGTACCACAACTTCTTTATCCATTTTTCGCTTTATGCGATATTGAACTTGTACCGTAAACGAGTTTCTTGTAAACAGAGCCATCCCAAACTTTTGGGTGGCTGTGTCTTTTTGATTTTAATTTCCCTAAGCTGCAGGACCATAAGTGGAAGTGCCCTAGGCTCTGTTGCTTTGTTTTTTAGATGTTTCAGGAAACACCATACACTTCTCCCGAGTGGCTGTTGGCAATTTACATCCCGCCCATCAGCATAACAAGGCTCCCAGTTCTCCATGGCCTGTCCTGCCTTTCTGGATTTTACACTTTTTTCAGATGGCCCTTTTGACCAGGGGGGGAAGTGAGACTTCATTGTAGTGCAGATTTCCTTTGCAAGCTTGCTTGGTTGGCCAAAAAGTGCGTATGCGTTTTTTCCTGAATATATTCAGGAAAAAACGCATACGCCCTTTTTGGCCAAGTGCATCATTGTCGACCTTCTGCCTCTTTTCCTATGCTTTAAATGCAATTCCAGTCTACCTCCTGAAATCGGTTTCCTGCAATTCTGCCCGGCTTTCAAGTCCTCTTGGCAGCCTTACTTCAGTATATTTTTGGATGATAGCTGTCATTTATAACTCTGCAGGTTTGTGAATTACAGTGCCCCTGAGATCCTTTCTTCAACTCGCTTTCTTGTGAGCTGGCCGCAACACCGCAGGATTGCTTCAGGCCCTAATCTGGTTCCGGCATGGCACGCTGAGCCTTTGGTTAATTCCTCTTCCTGGTGGGAAATGAGAGTTAAATTTTCCCGTCCAGACACCTCCAGCTAGTCTCTCATTGGTTCTCCCTATTCCTGTTCATCTTCCGTGGAATTTGCAAACTGGGCCAAACAGGAGGTTAAAGGCACTGACTCTACAAGTCGGGAGAGTGTTAGTAAAGCATCTGGAATGTTGCACCCGAGTACCAGGGGACGAGAACTGAGACATATTTCAACACGTCTCCCGATCACACGGTTGATCATACTCTGGGTTCCACATGCATGTTTTAGCTGAAGGAAGAATCCCTTAAACCTGGAGAGTTGAGACCCGTGGAATGGGTACCATGCAATATGACTTCAAAGGGTCTTCATTTGCTCACCAAAACTCTCCAATCCTATCACTGCTGCGTTTTTGCCCCTGTACTCACGATTGATTCACTTTCAGAGACATAGCAATCCATAGGTTTTAAGATACTTACTAGTCAGGTACATTATTAGGCGTTTAATATGGGGTTTTGAGTCCATTTCGTTGAGCAAGGAGTAGCTCTTGTCTATTACATATTTGGCTTAAGGAACTTTATCTGTGCTCATTTCAATCTCTGGTTTTATGCAGCACCCAAACTCACCTTTCCCCTTAAGCAAGCATAAGTTGATTTTCTAAATTTGGGACCATGTTCTGTTTTGAAATTCAGTTCCTGTGTAGCCAAGTTTACATTCCGTGTATTAGTGATATCTTATGATGTTTCTTTTTCTGTGTGACTTATTTCAGTTAGAATCATCATACCTGAATCCACTCATTATGCTGCTATGGGCCTGATGACATAGATGTCATTGCTGAGTGATATTGCATTGTACGTAAGTACCACAACTTCTTTATCCATTTTTCGCTTTATGCGATATTGAACTTGTACCGTAAACGAGTTTCTTGTAAACAGAGCCATCCCAAACTTTGGGGTGGCTGTGTCTTTTTGATTTTAATTTCCCTAAGCTGCAGGACCATAAGTGGAAGTGCCCTAGGCTCTGTTGCTTTGTTTTTTAGATGTTTCAGGAAACACCATACACTTCTCCCGAGTGGCTGTTGGCAATTTACATCCCGCCCATCAGCATAACAAGGCTCCCAGTTCTCCATGGCCTGTCCTGCCTTTCTGGATTTTACACTTTTTTCAGATGGCCCTTTTGACGGGGGGGAAGTGAGACTTCATTGTAGTGCAGATTTCCTTTGCAAGCTTGCTTGGTTGGCCAAAAAGGGCGTATGCGTTTTTTCCTGAATATATTCAGGAAAAAACGCATACGCCCTTTTTGGCCAAGTGCATCATTGTCGACCTTCTGCCTCTTTTCCTATGCTTTAAATGCAATTCCAGTCTACCTCCTGAAATCGGTTTCCTGCAATTCTGCCCGGCTTTCAAGTCCTCTTGGCAGCCTTACTTCAGTATATTTTTGGATGATAGCTGTCATTTATAACTCTGCAGGTTTGTGAATTACAGTGCCCCTGAGATCCTTTCTTCAACTCGCTTTCTTGTGAGCTGGCCGCAACACCGCAGGATTGCTTCAGGCCCTAATCTGGTTCCGGCATGGCACGCTGAGTCTTTGGTTAATTCCTCTTCCTGGTGGGAAATGAGAGTTAAATTTTCCCGTCCAGACACCTCCAGCTAGTCTCTCATTGGTTCTCCCTATTCCTGTTCATCTTCCGCGGAATTTGCAAACTGGGCCAAACAGGAGGTTAAAGGCACTGACTCTCCAAGTCGGGAGAGTGTTAGTAAAGCATCTGGAATGTTGCACCCGAGTACCAGGGGACGAGAACTGAGACATATTTCAACACGTCTCCCGATCACACGGTTGATCATACTCTGGGTTCCACATGCATGCTTTAGCTGAAGGAAGAATCCCTTAAACCTGGAGAGTTGAGACCCGTGGAATGGGTACCATGCAATATGACTTCAAAGGGTCTTCATTTGCTCACCAAAACTCTCCAATCCTATCACTGCTGCGTTTTTGCCCCTGTACTCACGATTGATTCACTTTCAGAGACATAGCAATCCATAGGTTTTAAGATACTTACTAGTCAGGTACATTATTAGGCGTTTAATATGGGGTTTTGAGTCCATTTCGTTGAGCAAGGAGTAGCTCTTGTCTATTACATATTTGGCTTAAGGAACTTTATCTGTGCTCATTTCAATCTCTGGTTTTATGCAGCACCCCAACTCACCTTTCCCCTTAAGCAAGCATAAGTTGATTTCTAAATTTGGGACCATGTTCTGTTTTGAAATTCAGTTCCTGTGTAGCCAAGTTTACATTCCGTGTATTAGTGATATCTTATGATGTTTCTTTTTCTGTGTGACTTATTTCAGTTAGAATCATCATACCTGAATCCACTCATTATGCTGCTATGGGCCTGATGACATAGATGTCATTGCTGAGTGATATTGCATTGTACGTAAGTACCACAACTTCTTTATCCATTTTTCGCTTTATGCGATATTGAACTTGTACCGTAAACGAGTTTCTTGTAAACAGAGCCATCCCAAACTTTGGGGTGGCTGTGTCTTTTTGATTTTAATTTCCCTAAGCTGCAGGACCATAAGTGGAAGTGCCCTAGGCTCTGTTGCTTTGTTTTTTAGATGTTTCAGGAAACACCATACACTTCTCCCGAGTGGCTGTTGGCAATTTACATCCCGCCCATCAGCATAACAAGGCTCCCAGTTCTCCATGGCCTGTCCTGCCTT
Organism: Orcinus orca; assembly: GCF_937001465.1. Lineage (NCBI taxonomy): Eukaryota > Metazoa > Chordata > Mammalia > Artiodactyla > Delphinidae > Orcinus > Orcinus orca. The sequence goes on along the minus strand of NW_026043740.1, from coordinate 1,697,054 downwards.
TCTGGATTTTACACTTTTTTCAGATGGCCCTTTTGACGGGGGGGAAGTGAGACTTCATTGTGGTGCAGATTTCCTTTGCAAGCTTGCTTGGTTGGCCAAAAAGGGCGTATGCGTTTTTTCCTGAATATATTCAGGAAAAAACGCATACGCCCTTTTTGGCCAAGTGCATCATTGTCGACCTTCTGCCTCTTTTCCTATGCTTTAAATGCAATTCCAGTCTACCTCCTGAAATCGGTTTCCTGCAATTCTGCCCGGCTTTCAAGTCCTCTTGGCAGCCTTACTTCAGTATATTTTTGGATGATAGCTGTCATTTATAACTCTGCAGGTTTGTGAATTACAGTGCCCCTGAGCTCCTTTCTTCAACTCGCTTTCTTGTGAGCTGGCCGCAACACCGCAGGATTGCTTCAGGCCCTAATCTGGTTCCGGCATGGCACGCTGAGCCTTTGGTTAATTCCTCTTCCTGGTGGGAAATGAGAGTTAAATTTTCCCGTCCAGACACCTCCAGCTAGTCTCTCATTGGTTCTCCCTATTCCTGTTCATCTTCCGCGGAATTTGCAAACTGGGCCAAACAGGAGGTTAAAGACACTGACTCTCCAAGTCGGGAGAGTGTTTGTAAAGCATCTGGAATGTTGCACCCGAGTACCAGGGGACGAGAACTGAGACATATTTCAACACGTCTCCCGATCACATGGTTGATCATACTCTGGGTTCCACATGCATGCTTTAGCTGAAGGAAGAATCCCTTAAACCTGGAGAGTTGAGACCCGTGGAATGGGTACCATGCAATATGACTTCAAAGGGTCTTCATTTGCTCACCAAAACTCTCCAATCCTATCACTGCTGCGTTTTTGCCCCTGTACTCACGATTGATTCACTTTCAGAGACATAGCAATCCATAGGTTTTAAGATACTTACTAGTCAGGTACATTATTAGGCGTTTAATATGGGGTTTTGAGTCCATTTCGTTGAGCAAGGAGTAGCTCTTGTCTATTACATATTTGGCTTAAGGAACTTTATCTGTGCTCATTTCAATCTCTGGTTTTATGCAGCACCCCAACTCACCTTTCCCCTTAAGCAAGGATAAGTTGATTTTCTAAATTTGGGACCATGTTCTGTTTTGAAATTCAGTTCCTGTGTAGCCAAGTTTACATTCCGTGTATTAGTGATATCTTATGATGTTTCTTTTTCTGTGTGACTTATTTCAGTTAGAATCATCATACCTGAATCCACTCATTATGCTGCTATGGGCCTGATGACATAGATGTCATTGCTGAGTGATATTGCATTGTACGTAAGTACCACAACTTCTTTATCCATTTTTCGCTTTATGCGATATTGAACTTGTACCGTAAACGAGTTTCTTGTAAACAGAGCCATCCCAAACTTTGGGGTGGCTGTGTCTTTTTGATTTTAATTTCCCTAAGCTGCAGGACCATAAGTGGAAGTGCCCTAGGCTCTGTTGCTTTGTTTTTTAGATGTTTCAGGAAACACCATACACTTCTCCCGAGTGGCTGTTGGCAATTTACATCCCGCCCATCAGCATAACAAGGCTCCCAGTTCTCCATGGCCTGTCCTGCCTTTCTGGATTTTACACTTTTTTCAGATGGCCCTTTTGACGGGGGGGAAGTGAGACTTCATTGTAGTGCAGATTTCCTTTGCAAGCTTGCTTGGTTGGCCAAAAAGGGCGTATGCGTTTTTTCCTGAATATATTCAGGAAAAAACGCATACGCCCTTTTTGGCCAAGTGCATCATTGTCGACCTTCTGCCTCTTTTCCTATGCTTTAAATGCAATTCCAGTCTACCTCCTGAAATCGGTTTCCTGCAATTCTGCCCGGCTTTCAAGTCCTCTTGGCAGCCTTACTTCAGTATATTTTTGGATGATAGCTGTCATTTATAACTCTGCAGGTTTGTGAATTACAGTGCCCCTGAGATCCTTTCTTCAACTCGCTTTCTTGTGAGCTGGCCGCAACACCGCAGGATTGCTTCAGGCCCTAATCTGGTTCCGGCATGGCACGCTGAGTCTTTGGTTAATTCCTCTTCCTGGTGGGAAATGAGAGTTAAATTTTCCCGTCCAGACACCTCCAGCTAGTCTCTCATTGGTTCTCCCTATTCCTGTTCATCTTCCGCGGAATTTGCAAACTGGGCCAAACAGGAGGTTAAAGGCACTGACTCTCCAAGTCGGGAGAGTGTTAGTAAAGCATCTGGAATGTTGCACCCGAGTACCAGGGGACGAGAACTGAGACATATTTCAACACGTCTCCCGATCACACGGTTGATCATACTCTGGGTTCCACATGCATGCTTTAGCTGAAGGAAGAATCCCTTAAACCTGGAGAGTTGAGACCCGTGGAATGGGTACCATGCAATATGACTTCAAAGGGTCTTCATTTGCTCACCAAAACTCTCCAATCCTATCACTGCTGCGTTTTTGCCCCTGTACTCACGATTGATTCACTTTCAGAGACATAGCAATCCATAGGTTTTAAGATACTTACTAGTCAGGTACATTATTAGGCGTTTAATATGGGGTTTTGAGTCCATTTCGTTGAGCAAGGAGTAGCTCTTGTCTATTACATATTTGGCTTAAGGAACTTTATCTGTGCTCATTTCAATCTCTGGTTTTATGCAGCACCCCAACTCACCTTTCCCCTTAAGCAAGCATAAGTTGATTTCTAAATTTGGGACCATGTTCTGTTTTGAAATTCAGTTCCTGTGTAGCCAAGTTTACATTCCGTGTATTAGTGATATCTTATGATGTTTCTTTTTCTGTGTGACTTATTTCAGTTAGAATCATCATACCTGAATCCACTCATTATGCTGCTATGGGCCTGATGACATAGATGTCATTGCTGAGTGATATTGCATTGTACGTAAGTACCACAACTTCTTTATCCATTTTTCGCTTTATGCGATATTGAACTTGTACCGTAAACGAGTTTCTTGTAAACAGAGCCATCCCAAACTTTGGGGTGGCTGTGTCTTTTTGATTTTAATTTCCCTAAGCTGCAGGACCATAAGTGGAAGTGCCCTAGGCTCTGTTGCTTTGTTTTTTAGATGTTTCAGGAAACACCATACACTTCTCCCGAGTGGCTGTTGGCAATTTACATCCCGCCCATCAGCATAACAAGGCTCCCAGTTCTCCATGGCCTGTCCTGCCTTTCTGGATTTTACACTTTTTTCAGATGGCCCTTTTGACGGGGGGGAAGTGAGACTTCATTGTGGTGCAGATTTCCTTTGCAAGCTTGCTTGGTTGGCCAAAAAGGGCGTATGCGTTTTTTCCTGAATATATTCAGGAAAAAACGCATACGCCCTTTTTGGCCAAGTGCATCATTGTCGACCTTCTGCCTCTTTTCCTATGCTTTAAATGCAATTCCAGTCTACCTCCTGAAATCGGTTTCCTGCAATTCTGCCCGGCTTTCAAGTCCTCTTGGCAGCCTTACTTCAGTATATTTTTGGATGATAGCTGTCATTTATAACTCTGCAGGTTTGTGAATTACAGTGCCCCTGAGCTCCTTTCTTCAACTCGCTTTCTTGTGAGCTGGCCGCAACACCGCAGGATTGCTTCAGGCCCTAATCTGGTTCCGGCATGGCACGCTGAGCCTTTGGTTAATTCCTCTTCCTGGTGGGAAATGAGAGTTAAATTTTCCCGTCCAGACACCTCCAGCTAGTCTCTCATTGGTTCTCCCTATTCCTGTTCATCTTCCGCGGAATTTGCAAACTGGGCCAAACAGGAGGTTAAAGACACTGACTCTCCAAGTCGGGAGAGTGTTTGTAAAGCATCTGGAATGTTGCACCCGAGTACCAGGGGACGAGAACTGAGACATATTTCAACACGTCTCCCGATCACATGGTTGATCATACTCTGGGTTCCACATGCATGCTTTAGCTGAAGGAAGAATCCCTTAAACCTGGAGAGTTGAGACCCGTGGAATGGGTACCATGCAATATGACTTCAAAGGGTCTTCATTTGCTCACCAAAACTCTCCAATCCTATCACTGCTGCGTTTTTGCCCCTGTACTCACGATTGATTCACTTTCAGAGACATAGCAATCCATAGGTTTTAAGATACTTACTAGTCAGGTACATTATTAGGCGTTTAATATGGGGTTTTGAGTCCATTTCGTTGAGCAAGGAGTAGCTCTTGTCTATTACATATTTGGCTTAAGGAACTTTATCTGTGCTCATTTCAATCTCTGGTTTTATGCAGCACCCCAACTCACCTTTCCCCTTAAGCAAGGATAAGTTGATTTTCTAAATTTGGGACCATGTTCTGTTTTGAAATTCAGTTCCTGTGTAGCCAAGTTTACATTCCGTGTATTAGTGATATCTTATGATGTTTCTTTTTCTGTGTGACTTATTTCAGTTAGAATCATCATACCTGAATCCACTCATTATGCTGCTATGGGCCTGATGACATAGATGTCATTGCTGAGTGATATTGCATTGTACGTAAGTACCACAACTTCTTTATCCATTTTTCGCTTTATGCGATATTGAACTTGTACCGTAAACGAGTTTCTTGTAAACAGAGCCATCCCAAACTTTGGGGTGGCTGTGTCTTTTTGATTTTAATTTCCCTAAGCTGCAGGACCATAAGTGGAAGTGCCCTAGGCTCTGTTGCTTTGTTTTTTAGATGTTTCAGGAAACACCATACACTTCTCCCGAGTGGCTGTTGGCAATTTACATCCCGCCCATCAGCATAACAAGGCTCCCAGTTCTCCATGGCCTGTCCTGCCTTTCTGGATTTTACACTTTTTTCAGATGGCCCTTTTGACGGGGGGGAAGTGAGACTTCATTGTGGTGCAGATTTCCTTTGCAAGCTTGCTTGGTTGGCCAAAAAGGGCGTATGCGTTTTTTCCTGAATATATTCAGGAAAAAACGCATACGCCCTTTTTGGCCAAGTGCATCATTGTCGACCTTCTGCCTCTTTTCCTATGCTTTAAATGCAATTCCAGTCTACCTCCTGAAATCGGTTTCCTGCAATTCTGCCCGGCTTTCAAGTCCTCTTGGCAGCCTTACTTCAGTATATTTTTGGATGATAGCTGTCATTTATAACTCTGCAGGTTTGTGAATTACAGTGCCCCTGAGCTCCTTTCTTCAACTCGCTTTCTTGTGAGCTGGCCGCAACACCGCAGGATTGCTTCAGGCCCTAATCTGGTTCCGGCATGGCACGCTGAGCCTTTGGTTAATTCCTCTTCCTGGTGGGAAATGAGAGTTAAATTTTCCCGTCCAGACACCTCCAGCTAGTCTCTCATTGGTTCTCCCTATTCCTGTTCATCTTCCGCGGAATTTGCAAACTGGGCCAAACAGGAGGTTAAAGGCACTGACTCTCCAAGTCGGGAGAGTGTTAGTAAAGCATCTGGAATGTTGCACCCGAGTACCAGGGGACGAGAACTGAGACATATTTCAACACGTCTCCCGATCACACGGTTGATCATACTCTGGGTTCCACATGCATGCTTTAGCTGAAGGAAGAATCCCTTAAACCTGGAGAGTTGAGACCCGTGGAATGGGTACCATGCAATATGACTTCAAAGGGTCTTCATTTGCTCACCAAAACTCTCCAATCCTATCACTGCTGCGTTTTTGCCCCTGTACTCACGATTGATTCACTTTCAGAGACATAGCAATCCATAGGTTTTAAGATACTTACTAGTCAGGTACATTATTAGGCGTTTAATATGGGGTTTTGAGTCCATTTCGTTGAGCAAGGAGTAGCTCTTGTCTATTACATATTTGGCTTAAGGAACTTTATCTGTGCTCATTTCAATCTCTGGTTTTATGCAGCACCCCAACTCACCTTTCCCCTTAAGCAAGGATAAGTTGATTTTCTAAATTTGGGACCATGTTCTGTTTTGAAATTCAGTTCCTGTGTAGCCAAGTTTACATTCCATGTATTAGTGATATCTTATGATGTTTCTTTTTCTGTGTGACTTATTTCAGTTAGAATCATCATACCTGAATCCACTCATTATGCTGCTATGGGCCTGATGACATAGATGTCATTGCTGAGTGATATTGCATTGTACGTAAGTACCACAACTTCTTTATCCATTTTTCGCTTTATGCGATATTGAACTTGTACCGTAAACGAGTTTCTTGTAAACAGAGCCATCCCAAACTTTGGGGTGGCTGTGTCTTTTTGATTTTAATTTCCCTAAGCTGCAGGACCATAAGTGGAAGTGCCCTAGGCTCTGTTGCTTTGTTTTTTAGATGTTTCAGGAAACACCATACACTTCTCCCGAGTGGCTGTTGGCAATTTACATCCCGCCCATCAGCATAACAAGGCTCCCAGTTCTCCATGGCCTGTCCTGCCTTTCTGGATTTTACACTTTTTTCAGATGGCCCTTTTGACGGGGGGGAAGTGAGACTTCATTGTGGTGCAGATTTCCTTTGCAAGCTTGCTTGGTTGGCCAAAAAGGGCATATGCGTTTTTTCCTGAATATATTCAGGAAAAAACGCATACGCCCTTTTTGGCCAAGTGCATCATTGTCGACCTTCTGCCTCTTTTCCTATGCTTTAAATGCAATTCCAGTCTACCTCCTGAAATCGGTTTCCTGCAATTCTGCCCGGCTTTCAAGTCCTCTTGGCATCCTTACTTCAGTATATTTTTGGATGATAGCTGTCATTTATAACTCTGCAGGTTTGTGAATTACAGTGCCCCTGAGCTCCTTTCTTCAACTCGCTTTCTTGTGAGCTGGCCGCAACACCGCAGGATTGCTTCAGGCCCTAATCTGGTTCCGGCATGGCACGCTGAGCCTTTGGTTAATTCCTCTTCCTGGTGGGAAATGAGAGTTAAATTTTCCCGTCCAGACACCTCCAGCTAGTCTCTCATTGGTTCTCCCTATTCCTGTTCATCTTCCGCGGAATTTGCAAACTGGGCCAAAGAGGAGGTTAAAGGCACTGACTCTCCAAGTCGGGAGAGTGTTAGTAAAGCATCTGGAATGTTGCACCCGAGTACCAGGGGACGAGAACTGAGACATATTTCAACACGTCTCCCGATCACACGGTTGATCATACTCTGGGTTCCACATGCATGTTTTAGCTGAAGGAAGAATCCCTTAAACCTGGAGAGTTGAGACCCGTGGAATGGGTACCATGCAATATGACTTCAAAGGGTCTTCATTTGCTCACCAAAACTCTCCAATCCTATCACTGCTGCGTTTTTGCCCCTGTACTCACGATTGATTCACTTTCAGAGACATAGCAATCCATAGGTTTTAAGATACTTACTAGTCAGGTACATTATTAGGCGTTTAATATGGGGTTTTGAGTCCATTTCGTTGAGCAAGGAGTAGCTCTTGTCTATTACATATTTGGCTTAAGGAACTTTATCTGTGCTCATTTCAATCTCTGGTTTTATGCAGCACCCCAACTCACCTTTCCCCTTAAGCAAGCATAAGTTGATTTTCTAAATTTGGGACCATGTTCTGTTTTGAAATTCAGTTCCTGTGTAGCCAAGTTTACATTCCGTGTATTAGTGATATCTTATGATGTTTCTTTTTCTGTGTGACTTATTTCAGTTAGAATCATCATACCTGAATCCACTCATTATGCTGCTATGGGCCTGATGACATAGATGTCATTGCTGAGTGATATTGCATTGTACGTAAGTACCACAACTTCTTTATCCATTTTTCGCTTTATGCGATATTGAACTTGTACCGTAAACGAGTTTCTTGTAAACAGAGCCATCCCAAACTTTGGGGTGGCTGTGTCTTTTTGATTTTAATTTCCCTAAGCTGCAGGACCATAAGTGGAAGTGCCCTAGGCTCTGTTGCTTTGTTTTTTAGATGTTTCAGGAAACACCATACACTTCTCCCCAGTGGCTGTTGGCAATTTACATCCCGCCCATCAGCATAACAAGGCTCCCAGTTCTCCATGGCCTGTCCTGCCTTTCTGGATTTTACACTTTTTTCAGATGGCCCTTTTGACGGGGGGGAAGTGAGACTTCATTGTAGTGCAGATTTCCTTTGCAAGCTTGCTTGGTTGGCCAAAAAGGGCGTATGCGTTTTTTCCTGAATATATTCAGGAAAAAACGCATACGCCCTTTTTGGCCAAGTGCATCATTGTCGACCTTCTGCCTCTTTTCCTATGCTTTAAATGCAATTCCAGTCTACTTCCTGAAATCGGTTTCCTGCAATTCTGCCTGGCTTTCAAGTCCTCTTGGCAGCCTTACTTCAGTATATTTTTGGATGATAGCTGTCATTTATAACTCTGCAGGTTTGTGAATTACAGTGCCCCTGAGCTCCTTTCTTCAACTAGCTTTCTTGTGAGCTGGCCGCAACACCGCAGGATTGCTTCAGGCCCTAATCTGGTTCCGGCATGGCACGCTGAGCCTTTGGTTAATTCCTCTTCCTGGTGGGAAATGAGAGTTAAATTTTCCCGTCCAGACACCTCCAGCTAGTCTCTCATTGGTTCTCCCTATTCCTGTTCATCTTCCGCGGAATTTGCAAACTGGGCCAAACAGGAGGTTAAAGGCACTGACTCTCCAAGTCGGGAGAGTGTTAGTAAAGCATCTGGAATGTTGCACCCGAGTACCAGGGGACGAGAACTGAGACATATTTCAACACGTCTCCCGATCACACGGTTGATCATACTCTGGGTTCCACATGCATGTTTTAGCTGAAGGAAGAATCCCTTAAACCTGGAGAGTTGAGACCCGTGGAATGGGTACCATGCAATATGACTTCAAAGGGTCTTCATTTGCTCACCAAAACTCTCCAATCCTATCACTGCTGCGTTTTTGCCCCTGTACTCACGATTGATTCACTTTCAGAGACATAGCAATCCATAGGTTTTAAGATACTTACTAGTCAGGTACATTATTAGGCGTTTAATATGGGGTTTTGAGTCCATTTCGTTGAGCAAGGAGTAGCTCTTGTCTATTACATATTTGGCTTAAGGAACTTTATCTGTGCTCATTACAATCTCTGGTTTTATGCAGCACCCCAACTCACCTTTCCCCTTAAGCAAGCATAAGTTGGTTTTCTAAATTTGGGACCATGTTCTGTTTTGAAATTCAGTTCCTGTGTAGCCAAGTTTACATTCCGTGTATTAGTGATATCTTATGATGTTTCTTTTTCTGTGTGACTTATTTCAGTTAGAATCATCATACCTGAATCCACTCATTATGCTGCTATGGGCCTGATGACATAGATGTCATTGCTGAGTGATATTGCATTGTACGTAAGTACCACAACTTCTTTATCCATTTTTCGCTTTATGCGATATTGAACTTGTACCGTAAATGAGTTTCTTGTAAACAGAGCCATCCCAAACTTTGGGGTGGCTGTGTCTTTTTGATTTTAATTTCCCTAAGCTGCAGGACCATAAGTGGAAGTGCCCTAGGCTCTGTTGCTTTGTTTTTTAGATGTTTCAGGAAACACCATACACTTCTCCCGAGTGGCTGTTGGCAATTTACATCCCGCCCATCAGCATAACAAGGCTCCCAGTTCTCCATGGCCTGTCCTGCCTTTCTGGATTTTACACTTTTTTCAGATGGCCCTTTTGACGGGGGGGAAGTGAGACTTCATTGTAGTGCAGATTTCCTTTGCAAGCTTGCTTGGTTGGCCAAAAAGGGCGTATGCGTTTTTTCCTGAATATATTCAGGAAAAAACGCATACGCCCTTTTTGGCCAAGTGCATCATTGTCGACCTTCTGCCTCTTTTCCTATGCTTTAAATGCAATTCCAGTCTACCTCCTGAAATCGGTTTCCTGCAATTCTGCCCGGCTTTCAAGTCCTCTTGGCAGCCTTACTTCAGTATATTTTTGGATGATAGCTGTCATTTATAACTCTGCAGTTTTGTGAATTACAGTGCCCCTGAGCTCCTTTCTTCAACTCGCTTTCTTGTGAGCTGGCCGCAACACCGCAGGATTGCTTCAGGCCCTAATCTGGTTCCGGCATGGCACGCTGAGCCTTTGGTTAATTCCTCTTCCTGGTGGGAAATGAGAGTTAAATTTTCCCGTCCAGACACCTCCAGCTAGTCTCTCATTGGTTCTCCCTATTCCTGTTCATCTTCCGCGGAATTTGCAAACTGGGCCAAACAGGAGGTTAAAGGCACTGACTCTCCAAGTCGGGAGAGTGTTAGTAAAGCATCTGGAATGTTGCACCCGAGTACCAGGGGACGAGAACTGAGACATATTTCAACACGTCTCCCGATCACACGGTTGATCATACTCTGGGTTCCACATGCATGTTTTAGCTGAAGGAAGAATCCCTTAAACCTGGAGAGTTGAGACCCGTGGAATGGGTACCATGCAATATGACTTCAAAGGGTCTTCATTTGCTCACCAAAACTCTCCAATCCTATCACTGCTGCGTTTTTGCCCCTGTACTCACGATTGATTCACTTTCAGAGACATAGCAATCCATAGGTTTTAAGATACTTACTAGTCAGGTACATTATTAGGCGTTTAATATGGGGTTTTGAGTCCATTTCGTTGAGCAAGGAGTAGCTCTTGTCTATTACATATTTGGCTTAAGGAACTTTATCTGTGCTCATTACAATCTCTGGTTTTATGCAGCACCCCAACTCACCTTTCCCCTTAAGCAAGCATAAGTTGGTTTTCTAAATTTGGGACCATGTTCTGTTTTGAAATTCAGTTCCTGTGTAGCCAAGTTTACATTCCGTGTATTAGTGATATCTTATGATGTTTCTTTTTCTGTGTGACTTATTTCAGTGAGAATCATCATACCTGAATCCACTCATTATGCTGCTATGGGCCTGATGACATAGATGTCATTGCTGAGTGATATTGCATTGTACGTAAGTACCACAACTTCTTTATCCATTTTTCGCTTTATGCGATATTGAACTTGTACCGTAAATGAGTTTCTTGTAAACAGAGCCATCCCAAACTTTGGGGTGGCTGTGTCTTTTTGATTTTAATTTCCCTAAGCTGCAGGACCATAAGTGGAAGTGCCCTAGGCTCTGTTGCTTTGTTTTTTAGATGTTTCAGGAAACACCATACACTTCTCCCGAGTGGCTGTTGGCAATTTACATCCCGCCCATCAGCATAACAAGGCTCCCAGTTCTCCATGGCCTGTCCTGCCTTTCTGGATTTTACACTTTTTTCAGATGGCCCTTTTGACGGGGGGGAAGTGAGACTTCATTGTAGTGCAGATTTCCTTTGCAAGCTTGCTTGGTTGGCCAAAAAGGGCGTATGCGTTTTTTCCTGAATATATTCAGGAAAAAACGCATACGCCCTTTTTGGCCAAGTGCATCATTGTCGACCTTCTGCCTCTTTTCCTATGCTTTAAATGCAATTCCAGTCTACCTCCTGAAATCGGTTTCCTGCAATTCTGCCCGGCTTTCAAGTCCTCTTGGCAGCCTTACTTCAGTATATTTTTGGATGATAGCTGTCATTTATAACTCTGCAGGTTTGTGAATTACAGTGCCCCTGAGCTCCTTTCTTCAACTCGCTTTCTTGTGAGCTGGCCGCAACACCGCAGGATTGCTTCAGGCCCTAATCTGGTTCCGGCATGGCACGCTGAGCCTTTGGTTAATTCCTCTTCCTGGTGGGAAATGAGAGTTAAATTTTCCCGTCCAGACACCTCCAGCTAGTCTCTCATTGGTTCTCCCTATTCCTGTTCATCTTCCGCGGAATTTGCAAACTGGGCCAAACAGGAGGTTAAAGGCACTGACTCTCCAAGTCGGGAGAGTGTTAGTAAAGCATCTGGAATGTTGCACCCGAGTACCAGGGGACGAGAACTGAGACATATTTCAACACGTCTCCCGATCACACGGTTGATCATACTCTGGGTTCCACATGCATGTTTTAGCTGAAGGAAGAATCCCTTAAACCTGGAGAGTTGAGACCCGTGGAATGGGTACCATGCAATATGACTTCAAAGGGTCTTCATTTGCTCACCAAAACTCTCCAATCCTATCACTGCTGCGTTTTTGCCCCTGTACTCACGATTGATTCACTTTCAGAGACATAGCAATCCATAGGTTTTAAGATACTTACTAGTCAGGTACATTATTAGGCGTTTAATATGGGGTTTTGAGTCCATTTCGTTGAGCAAGGAGTAGCTCTTGTCTATTACATATTTGGCTTAAGGAACTTTATCTGTGCTCATTTCAATCTCTGGTTTTATGCAGCACCCCAACTCACCTTTCCCCTTAAGCAAGCATAAGTTGATTTTCTAAATTTGGGACCATGTTCTGTTTTGAAATTCAGTTCCTGTGTAGCGAAGTTTACATTCCGTGTATTAGTGATATCTTATGATGTTTCTTTTTCTGTGTGACTTATTTCAGTGAGAATCATCATACCTGAATCCACTCATTATGCTGCTATGGGCCTGATGACATAGATGTCATTGCTGAGTGATATTGCATTGTACGTAAGTACCACAACTTCTTTATCCATTTTTCGCTTTATGCGATATTGAACTTGTACCGTAAACGAGTTTCTTGTAAACAGAGCCATCCCAAACTTTGGGGTGGCTGTGTCTTTTTGATTTTAATTTCCCGAAGCTGCAGGACCATAAGTGGAAGTGCCCTAGGCTCTGTTGCTTTGTTTTTTAGATGTTTCAGGAAACACCATACACTTCTCCCGAGTGGCTGTTGGCAAGTTACATCCCGCCCATCAGCATAACAAGGCTCCCAGTTCTCCATGGCCTGTCCTGCCTTTCTGGATTTTACACTTTTTTCAGATGGCCCTTTTGACGGGGGGGAAGTGAGACTTCATTGTAGTGCAGATTTCCTTTGCAAGCTTGCTTGGTTGGCCAAAAAGGGCGTATGCGTTTTTTCCTGAATATATTCAGGAAAAAACGCATACGCCCTTTTTGGCCAAGTGCATCATTGTCGACCTTCTGCCTCTTTTCCTATGCTTTAAATGCAATTCCAGTCTACCTCCTGAAATCGGTTTCCTGCAATTCTGCCCGGCTTTCAAGTCCTCTTGGCAGCCTTACTTCAGTATATTTTTGGATGATAGCTGTCATTTATAACTCTGCAGGTTTGTGAATTACAGTGCCCCTGAGCTCCTTTCTTCAACTCGCTTTCTTGTGAGCTGGCCGCAACACCGCAGGATTGCTTCAGGCCCTAATCTGGTTCCGGCATGGCACGCTGAGCCTTTGGTTAATTCCTCTTCCTGGTGGGAAATGAGAGTTAAATTTTCCCGTCCAGACACCTCCAGCTAGTCTCTCATTGGTTCTCCCTATTCCTGTTCATCTTCCGCGGAATTTGCAAACTGGGCCAAACAGGAGGTTAAAGGCACTGACTCTCCAAGTCGGGAGAGTGTTAGTAAAGCATCTGGAATGTTGCACCCGAGTACCAGGGGACGAGAACTGAGACATATTTCAACACGTCTCCCGATCACACGGTTGATCATACTCTGGGTTCCACATGCATGTTTTAGCTGAAGGAAGAATCCCTTAAACCTGGAGAGTTGAGACCCGTGGAATGGGTACCATGCAATATGACTTCAAAGGGTCTTCATTTGCTCACCAAAACTCTCCAATCCTATCACTGCTGCGTTTTTGCCCCTGTACTCACGATTGATTCACTTTCAGAGACATAGCAATCCATAGGTTTTAAGATACTTACTAGTCAGGTACATTATTAGGCGTTTAATATGGGGTTTTGAGTCCATTTCGTTGAGCAAGGAGTAGCTCTTGTCTATTACATATTTGGCTTAAGGAACTTTATCTGTGCTCATTACAATCTCTGGTTTTATGCAGCACCCCAACTCACCTTTCCCCTTAAGCAAGCATAAGTTGGTTTTCTAAATTTGGGACCATGTTCTGTTTTGAAATTCAGTTCCTGTGTAGCCAAGTTTACATTCCGTGTATTAGTGATATCTTATGATGTTTCTTTTTCTGTGTGACTTATTTCAGTGAGAATCATCATACCTGAATCCACTCATTATGCTGCTATGGGCCTGATGACATAGATGTCATTGCTGAGTGATATTGCATTGTACGTAAGTACCACAACTTCTTTATCCATTTTTCGCTTTATGCGATATTGAACTTGTACCGTAAATGAGTTTCTTGTAAACAGAGCCATCCCAAACTTTGGGGTGGCTGTGTCTTTTTGATTTTAATTTCCCTAAGCTGCAGGACCATAAGTGGAAGTGCCCTAGGCTCTGTTGCTTTGTTTTTTAGATGTTTCAGGAAACACCATACACTTCTCCCGAGTGGCTGTTGGCAATTTACATCCCGCCCATCAGCATAACAAGGCTCCCAGTTCTCCATGGCCTGTCCTGCCTTTCTGGATTTTACACTTTTTTCAGATGGCCCTTTTGACGGGGGGGAAGTGAGACTTCATTGTAGTGCAGATTTCCTTTGCAAGCTTGCTTGGTTGGCCAAAAAGGGCGTATGCGTTTTTTCCTGAATATATTCAGGAAAAAACGCATACGCCCTTTTTGGCCAAGTGCATCATTGTCGACCTTCTGCCTCTTTTCCTATGCTTTAAATGCAATTCCAGTCTACCTCCTGAAATCGGTTTCCTGCAATTCTGCCCGGCTTTCAAGTCCTCTTGGCAGCCTTACTTCAGTATATTTTTGGATGATAGCTGTCATTTATAACTCTGCAGGTTTGTGAATTACAGTGCCCCTGAGCTCCTTTCTTCAACTCGCTTTCTTGTGAGCTGGCCGCAACACCGCAGGATTGCTTCAGGCCCTAATCTGGTTCCGGCATGGCACGCTGAGCCTTTGGTTAATTCCTCTTCCTGGTGGGAAATGAGAGTTAAATTTTCCCGTCCAGACACCTCCAGCTAGTCTCTCATTGGTTCTCCCTATTCCTGTTCATCTTCCGCGGAATTTGCAAACTGGGCCAAAGAGGAGGTTAAAGGCACTGACTCTCCAAGTCGGGAGAGTGTTAGTAAAGCATCTGGAATGTTGCACCCGAGTACCAGGGGACGAGAACTGAGACATATTTCAACACGTCTCCCGATCACACGGTTGATCATACTCTGGGTTCCACATGCATGTTTTAGCTGAAGGAAGAATCCCTTAAACCTGGAGAGTTGAGACCCGTGGAATGGGTACCATGCAATATGACTTCAAAGGGTCTTCATTTGCTCACCAAAACTCTCCAATCCTATCACTGCTGCGTTTTTGCCCCTGTACTCACGATTGATTCACTTTCAGAGACATAGCAATCCATAGGTTTTAAGATACTTACTAGTCAGGTACATTATTAGGCGTTTAATATGGGGTTTTGAGTCCATTTCGTTGAGCAAGGAGTAGCTCTTGTCTATTACATATTTGGCTTAAGGAACTTTATCTGTGCTCATTTCAATCTCTGGTTTTATGCAGCACCCCAACTCACCTTTCCCCTTAAGCAAGCATAAGTTGATTTTCTAAATTTGGGACCATGTTCTGTTTTGAAATTCAGTTCCTGTGTAGCCAAGTTTACATTCCGTGTATTAGTGATATCTTATGATGTTTCTTTTTCTGTGTGACTTATTTCAGTTAGAATCATCATACCTGAATCCACTCATTATGCTGCTATGGGCCTGATGACATAGATGTCATTGCTGAGTGATATTGCATTGTACGTAAGTACCACAACTTCTTTATCCATTTTTCGCTTTATGCGATATTGAACTTGTACCGTAAACGAGTTTCTTGTAAACAGAGCCATCCCAAACTTTGGGGTGGCTGTGTCTTTTTGATTTTAATTTCCCTAAGCTGCAGGACCATAAGTGGAAGTGCCCTAGGCTCTGTTGCTTTGTTTTTTAGATGTTTCAGGAAACACCATACACTTCTCCCCAGTGGCTGTTGGCAATTTACATCCCGCCCATCAGCATAACAAGGCTCCCAGTTCTCCATGGCCTGTCCTGCCTTTCTGGATTTTACACTTTTTTCAGATGGCCCTTTTGACGGGGGGGAAGTGAGACTTCATTGTAGTGCAGATTTCCTTTGCAAGCTTGCTTGGTTGGCCAAAAAGGGCGTATGCGTTTTTTCCTGAATATATTCAGGAAAAAACGCATACGCCCTTTTTGGCCAAGTGCATCATTGTCGACCTTCTGCCTCTTTTCCTATGCTTTAAATGCAATTCCAGTCTACTTCCTGAAATCGGTTTCCTGCAATTCTGCCTGGCTTTCAAGTCCTCTTGGCAGCCTTACTTCAGTATATTTTTGGATGATAGCTGTCATTTATAACTCTGCAGGTTTGTGAATTACAGTGCCCCTGAGCTCCTTTCTTCAACTAGCTTTCTTGTGAGCTGGCCGCAACACCGCAGGATTGCTTCAGGCCCTAATCTGGTTCCGGCATGGCACGCTGAGCCTTTGGTTAATTCCTCTTCCTGGTGGGAAATGAGAGTTAAATTTTCCCGTCCAGACACCTCCAGCTAGTCTCTCATTGGTTCTCCCTATTCCTGTTCATCTTCCGCGGAATTTGCAAACTGGGCCAAACAGGAGGTTAAAGGCACTGACTCTCCAAGTCGGGAGAGTGTTAGTAAAGCATCTGGAATGTTGCACCCGAGTACCAGGGGACGAGAACTGAGACATATTTCAACACGTCTCCCGATCACACGGTTGATCATACTCTGGGTTCCACATGCATGTTTTAGCTGAAGGAAGAATCCCTTAAACCTGGAGAGTTGAGACCCGTGGAATGGGTACCATGCAATATGACTTCAAAGGGTCTTCATTTGCTCACCAAAACTCTCCAATCCTATCACTGCTGCGTTTTTGCCCCTGTACTCACGATTGATTCACTTTCAGAGACATAGCAATCCATAGGTTTTAAGATACTTACTAGTCAGGTACATTATTAGGCGTTTAATATGGGGTTTTGAGTCCATTTCGTTGAGCAAGGAGTAGCTCTTGTCTATTACATATTTGGCTTAAGGAACTTTATCTGTGCTCATTACAATCTCTGGTTTTATGCAGCACCCCAACTCACCTTTCCCCTTAAGCAAGCATAAGTTGGTTTTCTAAATTTGGGACCATGTTCTGTTTTGAAATTCAGTTCCTGTGTAGCCAAGTTTACATTCCGTGTATTAGTGATATCTTATGATGTTTCTTTTTCTGTGTGACTTATTTCAGTTAGAATCATCATACCTGAATCCACTCATTATGCTGCTATGGGCCTGATGACATAGATGTCATTGCTGAGTGATATTGCATTGTACGTAAGTACCACAACTTCTTTATCCATTTTTCGCTTTATGCGATATTGAACTTGTACCGTAAATGAGTTTCTTGTAAACAGAGCCATCCCAAACTTTGGGGTGGCTGTGTCTTTTTGATTTTAATTTCCCTAAGCTGCAGGACCATAAGTGGAAGTGCCCTAGGCTCTGTTGCTTTGTTTTTTAGATGTTTCAGGAAACACCATACACTTCTCCCGAGTGGCTGTTGGCAATTTACATCCCGCCCATCAGCATAACAAGGCTCCCAGTTCTCCATGGCCTGTCCTGCCTTTCTGGATTTTACACTTTTTTCAGATGGCCCTTTTGACGGGGGGGAAGTGAGACTTCATTGTAGTGCAGATTTCCTTTGCAAGCTTGCTTGGTTGGCCAAAAAGGGCGTATGCGTTTTTTCCTGAATATATTCAGGAAAAAACGCATACGCCCTTTTTGGCCAAGTGCATCATTGTCGACCTTCTGCCTCTTTTCCTATGCTTTAAATGCAATTCCAGTCTACCTCCTGAAATCGGTTTCCTGCAATTCTGCCCGGCTTTCAAGTCCTCTTGGCAGCCTTACTTCAGTATATTTTTGGATGATAGCTGTCATTTATAACTCTGCAGTTTTGTGAATTACAGTGCCCCTGAGCTCCTTTCTTCAACTCGCTTTCTTGTGAGCTGGCCGCAACACCGCAGGATTGCTTCAGGCCCTAATCTGGTTCCGGCATGGCACGCTGAGCCTTTGGTTAATTCCTCTTCCTGGTGGGAAATGAGAGTTAAATTTTCCCGTCCAGACACCTCCAGCTAGTCTCTCATTGGTTCTCCCTATTCCTGTTCATCTTCCGCGGAATTTGCAAACTGGGCCAAACAGGAGGTTAAAGGCACTGACTCTCCAAGTCGGGAGAGTGTTAGTAAAGCATCTGGAATGTTGCACCCGAGTACCAGGGGACGAGAACTGAGACATATTTCAACACGTCTCCCGATCACACGGTTGATCATACTCTGGGTTCCACATGCATGTTTTAGCTGAAGGAAGAATCCCTTAAACCTGGAGAGTTGAGACCCGTGGAATGGGTACCATGCAATATGACTTCAAAGGGTCTTCATTTGCTCACCAAAACTCTCCAATCCTATCACTGCTGCGTTTTTGCCCCTGTACTCACGATTGATTCACTTTCAGAGACATAGCAATCCATAGGTTTTAAGATACTTACTAGTCAGGTACATTATTAGGCGTTTAATATGGGGTTTTGAGTCCATTTCGTTGAGCAAGGAGTAGCTCTTGTCTATTACATATTTGGCTTAAGGAACTTTATCTGTGCTCATTACAATCTCTGGTTTTATGCAGCACCCCAACTCACCTTTCCCCTTAAGCAAGCATAAGTTGGTTTTCTAAATTTGGGACCATGTTCTGTTTTGAAATTCAGTTCCTGTGTAGCCAAGTTTACATTCCGTGTATTAGTGATATCTTATGATGTTTCTTTTTCTGTGTGACTTATTTCAGTGAGAATCATCATACCTGAATCCACTCATTATGCTGCTATGGGCCTGATGACATAGATGTCATTGCTGAGTGATATTGCATTGTACGTAAGTACCACAACTTCTTTATCCATTTTTCGCTTTATGCGATATTGAACTTGTACCGTAAATGAGTTTCTTGTAAACAGAGCCATCCCAAACTTTGGGGTGGCTGTGTCTTTTTGATTTTAATTTCCCTAAGCTGCAGGACCATAAGTGGAAGTGCCCTAGGCTCTGTTGCTTTGTTTTTTAGATGTTTCAGGAAACACCATACACTTCTCCCGAGTGGCTGTTGGCAATTTACATCCCGCCCATCAGCATAACAAGGCTCCCAGTTCTCCATGGCCTGTCCTGCCTTTCTGGATTTTACACTTTTTTCAGATGGCCCTTTTGACGGGGGGGAAGTGAGACTTCATTGTAGTGCAGATTTCCTTTGCAAGCTTGCTTGGTTGGCCAAAAAGGGCGTATGCGTTTTTTCCTGAATATATTCAGGAAAAAACGCATACGCCCTTTTTGGCCAAGTGCATCATTGTCGACCTTCTGCCTCTTTTCCTATGCTTTAAATGCAATTCCAGTCTACCTCCTGAAATCGGTTTCCTGCAATTCTGCCCGGCTTTCAAGTCCTCTTGGCAGCCTTACTTCAGTATATTTTTGGATGATAGCTGTCATTTATAACTCTGCAGGTTTGTGAATTACAGTGCCCCTGAGCTCCTTTCTTCAACTCGCTTTCTTGTGAGCTGGCCGCAACACCGCAGGATTGCTTCAGGCCCTAATCTGGTTCCGGCATGGCACGCTGAGCCTTTGGTTAATTCCTCTTCCTGGTGGGAAATGAGAGTTAAATTTTCCCGTCCAGACACCTCCAGCTAGTCTCTCATTGGTTCTCCCTATTCCTGTTCATCTTCCGCGGAATTTGCAAACTGGGCCAAACAGGAGGTTAAAGGCACTGACTCTCCAAGTCGGGAGAGTGTTAGTAAAGCATCTGGAATGTTGCACCCGAGTACCAGGGGACGAGAACTGAGACATATTTCAACACGTCTCCCGATCACACGGTTGATCATACTCTGGGTTCCACATGCATGTTTTAGCTGAAGGAAGAATCCCTTAAACCTGGAGAGTTGAGACCCGTGGAATGGGTACCATGCAATATGACTTCAAAGGGTCTTCATTTGCTCACCAAAACTCTCCAATCCTATCACTGCTGCGTTTTTGCCCCTGTACTCACGATTGATTCACTTTCAGAGACATAGCAATCCATAGGTTTTAAGATACTTACTAGTCAGGTACATTATTAGGCGTTTAATATGGGGTTTTGAGTCCATTTCGTTGAGCAAGGAGTAGCTCTTGTCTATTACATATTTGGCTTAAGGAACTTTATCTGTGCTCATTTCAATCTCTGGTTTTATGCAGCACCCCAACTCACCTTTCCCCTTAAGCAAGCATAAGTTGATTTTCTAAATTTGGGACCATGTTCTGTTTTGAAATTCAGTTCCTGTGTAGCGAAGTTTACATTCCGTGTATTAGTGATATCTTATGATGTTTCTTTTTCTGTGTGACTTATTTCAGTTAGAATCATCATACCTGAATCCACTCATTATGCTGCTATGGGCCTGATGACATAGATGTCATTGCTGAGTGATATTGCATTGTACGTAAGTACCACAACTTCTTTATCCATTTTTCGCTTTATGCGATATTGAACTTGTACCGTAAACGAGTTTCTTGTAAACAGAGCCATCCCAAACTTTGGGGTGGCTGTGTCTTTTTGATTTTAATTTCCCGAAGCTGCAGGACCATAAGTGGAAGTGCCCTAGGCTCTGTTGCTTTGTTTTTTAGATGTTTCAGGAAACACCATACACTTCTCCCGAGTGGCTGTTGGCAAGTTACATCCCGCCCATCAGCATAACAAGGCTCCCAGTTCTCCATGGCCTGTCCTGCCTTTCTGGATTTTACACTTTTTTCAGATGGCCCTTTTGACGGGGGGGAAGTGAGACTTCATTGTAGTGCAGATTTCCTTTGCAAGCTTGCTTGGTTGGCCAAAAAGGGCGTATGCGTTTTTTCCTGAATATATTCAGGAAAAAACGCATACGCCCTTTTTGGCCAAGTGCATCATTGTCGACCTTCTGCCTCTTTTCCTATGCTTTAAATGCAATTCCAGTCTACCTCCTGAAATCGGTTTCCTGCAATTCTGCCCGGCTTTCAAGTCGTCTTGGCAGCCTTACTTCAGTATATTTTTGGATGATAGCTGTCATTTATAACTCTGCAGTTTTGTGAATTACAGTGCCCCTGAGCTCCTTTCTTCAACTCGCTTTCTTGTGAGCTGGCCGCAACACCGCAGGATTGCTTCAGGCCCTAATCTGGTTCCGGCATGGCACGCTGAGCCTTTGGTTAATTCCTCTTCCTGGTGGGAAATGAGAGTTAAATTTTCCCGTCCAGACACCTCCAGCTAGTCTCTCATTGGTTCTCCCTATTCCTGTTCATCTTCCGCGGAATTTGCAAACTGGGCCAAACAGGAGGTTAAAGGCACTGACTCTCCAAGTCGGGAGAGTGTTAGTAAAGCATCTGGAATGTTGCACCCGAGTACCAGGGGACGAGAACTGAGACATATTTCAACACGTCTCCCGATCACACGGTTGATCATACTCTGGGTTCCACATGCATGTTTTAGCTGAAGGAAGAATCCCTTAAACCTGGAGAGTTGAGACCCGTGGAATGGGTACCATGCAATATGACTTCAAAGGGTCTTCATTTGCTCACCAAAACTCTCCAATCCTATCACTGCTGCGTTTTTGCCCCTGTACTCACGATTGATTCACTTTCAGAGACATAGCAATCCATAGGTTTTAAGATACTTACTAGTCAGGTACATTATTAGGCGTTTAATATGGGGTTTTGAGTCCATTTCGTTGAGCAAGGAGTAGCTCTTGTCTATTACATATTTGGCTTAAGGAACTTTATCTGTGCTCATTACAATCTCTGGTTTTATGCAGCACCCCAACTCACCTTTCCCCTTAAGCAAGCATAAGTTGGTTTTCTAAATTTGGGACCATGTTCTGTTTTGAAATTCAGTTCCTGTGTAGCCAAGTTTACATTCCGTGTATTAGTGATATCTTATGATGTTTCTTTTTCTGTGTGACTTATTTCAGTGAGAATCATCATACCTGAATCCACTCATTATGCTGCTATGGGCCTGATGACATAGATGTCATTGCTGAGTGATATTGCATTGTACGTAAGTACCACAACTTCTTTATCCATTTTTCGCTTTATGCGATATTGAACTTGTACCGTAAATGAGTTTCTTGTAAACAGAGCCATCCCAAACTTTGGGGTGGCTGTGTCTTTTTGATTTTAATTTCCCTAAGCTGCAGGACCATAAGTGGAAGTGCCCTAGGCTCTGTTGCTTTGTTTTTTAGATGTTTCAGGAAACACCATACACTTCTCCCGAGTGGCTGTTGGCAAGTTACATCCCGCCCATCAGCATAACAAGGCTCCCAGTTCTCCATGGCCTGTCCTGCCTTTCTGGATTTTACACTTTTTTCAGATGGCCCTTTTGACGGGGGGGAAGTGAGACTTCATTGTAGTGCAGATTTCCTTTGCAAGCTTGCTTGGTTGGCCAAAAAGGGCGTATGCGTTTTTTCCTGAATATATTCAGGAAAAAACGCATACGCCCTTTTTGGCCAAGTGCATCATTGTCGACCTTCTGCCTCTTTTCCTATGCTTTAAATGCAATTCCAGTCTACCTCCTGAAATCGGTTTCCTGCAATTCTGCCCGGCTTTCAAGTCCTCTTGGCAGCCTTACTTCAGTATATTTTTGGATGATAGCTGTCATTTATAACTCTGCAGGTTTGTGAATTACAGTGCCCCTGAGCTCCTTTCTTCAACTCGCTTTCTTGTGAGCTGGCCGCAACACCGCAGGATTGCTTCAGGCCCTAATCTGGTTCCGGCATGGCACGCTGAGCCTTTGGTTAATTCCTCTTCCTGGTGGGAAATGAGAGTTAAATTTTCCCGTCCAGACACCTCCAGCTAGTCTCTCATTGGTTCTCCCTATTCCTGTTCATCTTCCGCGGAATTTGCAAACTGGGCCAAACAGGAGGTTAAAGGCACTGACTCTCCAAGTCGGGAGAGTGTTAGTAAAGCATCTGGAATGTTGCACCCGAGTACCAGGGGACGAGAACTGAGACATATTTCAACACGTCTCCCGATCACACGGTTGATCATACTCTGGGTTCCACATGCATGTTTTAGCTGAAGGAAGAATCCCTTAAACCTGGAGAGTTGAGACCCGTGGAATGGGTACCATGCAATATGACTTCAAAGGGTCTTCATTTGCTCACCAAAACTCTCCAATCCTATCACTGCTGCGTTTTTGCCCCTGTACTCACGATTGATTCACTTTCAGAGACATAGCAATCCATAGGTTTTAAGATACTTACTAGTCAGGTACATTATTAGGCGTTTAATATGGGGTTTTGAGTCCATTTCGTTGAGCAAGGAGTAGCTCTTGTCTATTACATATTTGGCTTAAGGAACTTTATCTGTGCTCATTTCAATCTCTGGTTTTATGCAGCACCCCAACTCACCTTTCCCCTTAAGCAAGCATAAGTTGATTTTCTAAATTTGGGACCATGTTCTGTTTTGAAATTCAGTTCCTGTGTAGCGAAGTTTACATTCCGTGTATTAGTGATATCTTATGATGTTTCTTTTTCTGTGTGACTTATTTCAGTTAGAATCATCATACCTGAATCCACTCATTATGCTGCTATGGGCCTGATGACATAGATGTCATTGCTGAGTGATATTGCATTGTACGTAAGTACCACAACTTCTTTATCCATTTTTCGCTTTATGCGATATTGAACTTGTACCGTAAACGAGTTTCTTGTAAACAGAGCCATCCCAAACTTTGGGGTGGCTGTGTCTTTTTGATTTTAATTTCCCGAAGCTGCAGGACCATAAGTGGAAGTGCCCTAGGCTCTGTTGCTTTGTTTTTTAGATGTTTCAGGAAACACCATACACTTCTCCCGAGTGGCTGTTGGCAAGTTACATCCCGCCCATCAGCATAACAAGGCTCCCAGTTCTCCATGGCCTGTCCTGCCTTTCTGGATTTTACACTTTTTTCAGATGGCCCTTTTGACGGGGGGGAAGTGAGACTTCATTGTAGTGCAGATTTCCTTTGCAAGCTTGCTTGGTTGGCCAAAAAGGGCGTATGCGTTTTTTCCTGAATATATTCAGGAAAAAACGCATACGCCCTTTTTGGCCAAGTGCATCATTGTCGACCTTCTGCCTCTTTTCCTATGCTTTAAATGCAATTCCAGTCTACCTCCTGAAATCGGTTTCCTGCAATTCTGCCCGGCTTTCAAGTCCTCTTGGCAGCCTTACTTCAGTATATTTTTGGATGATAGCTGTCATTTATAACTCTGCAGGTTTGTGAATTACAGTGCCCCTGAGCTCCTTTCTTCAACTCGCTTTCTTGTGAGCTGGCCGCAACACCGCAGGATTGCTTCAGGCCCTAATCTGGTTCCGGCATGGCACGCTGAGCCTTTGGTTAATTCCTCTTCCTGGTGGGAAATGAGAGTTAAATTTTCCCGTCCAGACACCTCCAGCTAGTCTCTCATTGGTTCTCCCTATTCCTGTTCATCTTCCGCGGAATTTGCAAACTGGGCCAAACAGGAGGTTAAAGGCACTGACTCTCCAAGTCGGGAGAGTGTTAGTAAAGCATCTGGAATGTTGCACCCGAGTACCAGGGGACGAGAACTGAGACATATTTCAACACGTCTCCCGATCACACGGTTGATCATACTCTGGGTTCCACATGCATGTTTTAGCTGAAGGAAGAATCCCTTAAACCTGGAGAGTTGAGACCCGTGGAATGGGTACCATGCAATATGACTTCAAAGGGTCTTCATTTGCTCACCAAAACTCTCCAATCCTATCACTGCTGCGTTTTTGCCCCTGTACTCACGATTGATTCACTTTCAGAGACATAGCAATCCATAGGTTTTAAGATACTTACTAGTCAGGTACATTATTAGGCGTTTAATATGGGGTTTTGAGTCCATTTCGTTGAGCAAGGAGTAGCTCTTGTCTATTACATATTTGGCTTAAGGAACTTTATCTGTGCTCATTTCAATCTCTGGTTTTATGCAGCACCCCAACTCACCTTTCCCCTTAAGCAAGCATAAGTTGGTTTTCTAAATTTGGGACCATGTTCTGTTTTGAAATTCAGTTCCTGTGTAGCCAAGTTTACATTCCGTGTATTAGTGATATCTTATGATGTTTCTTTTTCTGTGTGACTTATTTCAGTGAGAATCATCATACCTGAATCCACTCATTATGCTGCTATGGGCCTGATGACATAGATGTCATTGCTGAGTGATATTGCATTGTACGTAAGTACCACAACTTCTTTATCCATTTTTCGCTTTATGCGATATTGAACTTGTACCGTAAACGAGTTTCTTGTAAACAGAGCCATCCCAAACTTTGGGGTGGCTGTGTCTTTTTGATTTTAATTTCCCGAAGCTGCAGGACCATAAGTGGAAGTGCCCTAGGCTCTGTTGCTTTGTTTTTTAGATGTTTCAGGAAACACCATACACTTCTCCCGAGTGGCTGTTGGCAAGTTACATCCCGCCCATCAGCATAACAAGGCTCCCAGTTCTCCATGGCCTGTCCTGCCTTTCTGGATTTTACACTTTTTTCAGATGGCCCTTTTGACGGGGGGGAAGTGAGACTTCATTGTAGTGCAGATTTCCTTTGCAAGCTTGCTTGGTTGGCCAAAAAGGGCGTATGCGTTTTTTCCTGAATATATTCAGGAAAAAACGCATACGCCCTTTTTGGCCAAGTGCATCATTGTCGACCTTCTGCCTCTTTTCCTATGCTTTAAATGCAATTCCAGTCTACCTCCTGAAATCGGTTTCCTGCAATTCTGCCCGGCTTTCAAGTCCTCTTGGCAGCCTTACTTCAGTATATTTTTGGATGATAGCTGTCATTTATAACTCTGCAGGTTTGTGAATTACAGTGCCCCTGAGCTCCTTTCTTCAACTCGCTTTCTTGTGAGCTGGCCGCAACACCGCAGGATTGCTTCAGGCCCTAATCTGGTTCCGGCATGGCACGCTGAGCCTTTGGTTAATTCCTCTTCCTGGTGGGAAATGAGAGTTAAATTTTCCCGTCCAGACACCTCCAGCTAGTCTCTCATTGGTTCTCCCTATTCCTGTTCATCTTCCGCGGAATTTGCAAACTGGGCCAAACAGGAGGTTAAAGGCACTGACTCTCCAAGTCGGGAGAGTGTTAGTAAAGCATCTGGAATGTTGCACCCGAGTACCAGGGGACGAGAACTGAGACATATTTCAACACGTCTCCCGATCACACGGTTGATCATACTCTGGGTTCCACATGCATGTTTTAGCTGAAGGAAGAATCCCTTAAACCTGGAGAGTTGAGACCCGTGGAATGGGTACCATGCAATATGACTTCAAAGGGTCTTCATTTGCTCACCAAAACTCTCCAATCCTATCACTGCTGCGTTTTTGCCCCTGTACTCACGATTGATTCACTTTCAGAGACATAGCAATCCATAGGTTTTAAGATACTTACTAGTCAGGTACATTATTAGGCGTTTAATATGGGGTTTTGAGTCCATTTCGTTGAGCAAGGAGTAGCTCTTGTCTATTACATATTTGGCTTAAGGAACTTTATCTGTGCTCATTTCAATCTCTGGTTTTATGCAGCACCCCAACTCACCTTTCCCCTTAAGCAAGCATAAGTTGATTTTCTAAATTTGGGACCATGTTCTGTTTTGAAATTCAGTTCCTGTGTAGCCAAGTTTACATTCCGTGTATTAGTGATATCTTATGATGTTTCTTTTTCTGTGTGACTTATTTCAGTTAGAATCATCATACCTGAATCCACTCATTATGCTGCTATGGGCCTGATGACATAGATGTCATTGCTGAGTGATATTGCATTGTACGTAAGTACCACAACTTCTTTATCCATTTTTCGCTTTATGCGATATTGAACTTGTACCGTAAACGAGTTTCTTGTAAACAGAGCCATCCCAAACTTTGGGGTGGCTGTGTCTTTTTGATTTTAATTTCCCGAAGCTGCAGGACCATAAGTGGAAGTGCCCTAGGCTCTGTTGCTTTGTTTTTTAGATGTTTCAGGAAACACCATACACTTCTCCCGAGTGGCTGTTGGCAAGTTACATCCCGCCCATCAGCATAACAAGGCTCCCAGTTCTCCATGGCCTGTCCTGCCTTTCTGGATTTTACACTTTTTTCAGATGGCCCTTTTGACGGGGGGGAAGTGAGACTTCATTGTAGTGCAGATTTCCTTTGCAAGCTTGCTTGGTTGGCCAAAAAGGGCGTATGCGTTTTTTCCTGAATATATTCAGGAAAAAACGCATACGCCCTTTTTGGCCAAGTGCATCATTGTCGACCTTCTGCCTCTTTTCCTATGCTTTAAATGCAATTCCAGTCTACCTCCTGAAATCGGTTTCCTGCAATTCTGCCCGGCTTTCAAGTCCTCTTGGCAGCCTTACTTCAGTATATTTTTGGATGATAGCTGTCATTTATAACTCTGCAGGTTTGTGAATTACAGTGCCCCTGAGCTCCTTTCTTCAACTCGCTTTCTTGTGAGCTGGCCGCAACACCGCAGGATTGCTTCAGGCCCTAATCTGGTTCCGGCATGGCACGCTGAGCCTTTGGTTAATTCCTCTTCCTGGTGGGAAATGAGAGTTAAATTTTCCCGTCCAGACACCTCCAGCTAGTCTCTCATTGGTTCTCCCTATTCCTGTTCATCTTCCGCGGAATTTGCAAACTGGGCCAAACAGGAGGTTAAAGGCACTGACTCTCCAAGTCGGGAGAGTGTTAGTAAAGCATCTGGAATGTTGCACCCGAGTACCAGGGGACGAGAACTGAGACATATTTCAACACGTCTCCCGATCACACGGTTGATCATACTCTGGGTTCCACATGCATGTTTTAGCTGAAGGAAGAATCCCTTAAACCTGGAGAGTTGAGACCCGTGGAATGGGTACCATGCAATATGACTTCAAAGGGTCTTCATTTGCTCACCAAAACTCTCCAATCCTATCACTGCTGCGTTTTTGCCCCTGTACTCACGATTGATTCACTTTCAGAGACATAGCAATCCATAGGTTTTAAGATACTTACTAGTCAGGTACATTATTAGGCGTTTAATATGGGGTTTTGAGTCCATTTCGTTGAGCAAGGAGTAGCTCTTGTCTATTACATATTTGGCTTAAGGAACTTTATCTGTGCTCATTTCAATCTCTGGTTTTATGCAGCACCCCAACTCACCTTTCCCCTTAAGCAAGCATAAGTTGGTTTTCTAAATTTGGGACCATGTTCTGTTTTGAAATTCAGTTCCTGTGTAGCCAAGTTTACATTCCGTGTATTAGTGATATCTTATGATGTTTCTTTTTCTGTGTGACTTATTTCAGTTAGAATCATCATACCTGAATCCACTCATTATGCTGCTATGGGCCTGATGACATAGATGTCATTGCTGAGTGATATTGCATTGTACGTAAGTACCACAACTTCTTTATCCATTTTTCGCTTTATGCGATATTGAACTTGTACCGTAAATGAGTTTCTTGTAAACAGAGCCATCCCAAACTTTGGGGTGGCTGTGTCTTTTTGATTTTAATTTCCCGAAGCTGCAGGACCATAAGTGGAAGTGCCCTAGGCTCTGTTGCTTTGTTTTTTAGATGTTTCAGGAAACACCATACACTTCTCCCGAGTGGCTGTTGGCAATTTACATCCCGCCCATCAGCATAACAAGGCTCCCAGTTCTCCATGGCCTGTCCTGCCTTTCTGGATTTTACACTTTTTTCAGATGGCCCTTTTGACGGGGGGGAAGTGAGACTTCATTGTAGTGCAGATTTCCTTTGCAAGCTTGCTTGGTTGGCCAAAAAGGGCGTATGCGTTTTTTCCTGAATATATTCAGGAAAAAACGCATACGCCCTTTTTGGCCAAGTGCATCATTGTCGACCTTCTGCCTCTTTTCCTATGCTTTAAATGCAATTCCAGTCTACCTCCTGAAATCGGTTTCCTGCAATTCTGCCCGGCTTTCAAGTCCTCTTGGCAGCCTTACTTCAGTATATTTTTGGATGATAGCTGTCATTTATAACTCTGCAGGTTTGTGAATTACAGTGCCCCTGAGCTCCTTTCTTCAACTCGCTTTCTTGTGAGCTGGCCGCAACACCGCAGGATTGCTTCAGGCCCTAATCTGGTTCCGGCATGGCACGCTGAGCCTTTGGTTAATTCCTCTTCCTGGTGGGAAATGAGAGTTAAATTTTCCCGTCCAGACACCTCCAGCTAGTCTCTCATTGGTTCTCCCTATTCCTGTTCATCTTCCGCGGAATTTGCAAACTGGGCCAAACAGGAGGTTAAAGGCACTGACTCTCCAAGTCGGGAGAGTGTTAGTAAAGCATCTGGAATGTTGCACCCGAGTACCAGGGGACGAGAACTGAGACATATTTCAACACGTCTCCCGATCACACGGTTGATCATACTCTGGGTTCCACATGCATGTTTTAGCTGAAGGAAGAGTCCCTTAAACCTGGAGAGTTGAGACCCGTGGAATGGGTACCATGCAATATGACTTCAAAGGGTCTTCATTTGCTCACCAAAACTCTCCAATCCTATCACTGCTGCGTTTTTGCCCCTGTACTCACGATTGATTCACTTTCAGAGACATAGCAATCCATAGGTTTTAAGATACTTACTAGTCAGGTACATTATTAGGCGTTTAATATGGGGTTTTGAGTCCATTTCGTTGAGCAAGGAGTAGCTCTTGTCTATTACATATTTGGCTTAAGGAACTTTATCTGTGCTCATTTCAATCTCTGGTTTTATGCAGCACCCCAACTCACCTTTCCCCTTAAGCAAGCATAAGTTGGTTTTCTAAATTTGGGACCATGTTCTGTTTTGAAATTCAGTTCCTGTGTAGCCAAGTTTACATTCCGTGTATTAGTGATATCTTATGATGTTTCTTTTTCTGTGTGACTTATTTCAGTTAGAATCATCATACCTGAATCCACTCATTATGCTGCTATGGGCCTGATGACATAGATGTCATTGCTGAGTGATATTGCATTGTACGTAAGTACCACAACTTCTTTATCCATTTTTCGCTTTATGCGATATTGAACTTGTACCGTAAATGAGTTTCTTGTAAACAGAGCCATCCCAAACTTTGGGGTGGCTGTGTCTTTTTGATTTTAATTTCCCGAAGCTGCAGGACCATAAGTGGAAGTGCCCTAGGCTCTGTTGCTTTGTTTTTTAGATGTTTCAGGAAACACCATACACTTCTCCCGAGTGGCTGTTGGCAATTTACATCCCGCCCATCAGCATAACAAGGCTCCCAGTTCTCCATGGCCTGTCCTGCCTTTCTGGATTTTACACTTTTTTCAGATGGCCCTTTTGACGGGGGGGAAGTGAGACTTCATTGTAGTGCAGATTTCCTTTGCAAGCTTGCTTGGTTGGCCAAAAAGGGCGTATGCGTTTTTTCCTGAATATATTCAGGAAAAAACGCATACGCCCTTTTTGGCCAAGTGCATCATTGTCGACCTTCTGCCTCTTTTCCTATGCTTTAAATGCAATTCCAGTCTACCTCCTGAAATCGGTTTCCTGCAATTCTGCCCGGCTTTCAAGTCCTCTTGGCAGCCTTACTTCAGTATATTTTTGGATGATAGCTGTCATTTATAACTCTGCAGGTTTGTGAATTACAGTGCCCCTGAGCTCCTTTCTTCAACTCGCTTTCTTGTGAGCTGGCCGCAACACCGCAGGATTGCTTCAGGCCCTAATCTGGTTCCGGCATGGCACGCTGAGCCTTTGGTTAATTCCTCTTCCTGGTGGGAAATGAGAGTTAAATTTTCCCGTCCAGACACCTCCAGCTAGTCTCTCATTGGTTCTCCCTATTCCTGTTCATCTTCCGCGGAATTTGCAAACTGGGCCAAACAGGAGGTTAAAGGCACTGACTCTCCAAGTCGGGAGAGTGTTAGTAAAGCATCTGGAATGTTGCACCCGAGTACCAGGGGACGAGAACTGAGACATATTTCAACACGTCTCCCGATCACATGGTTGATCATACTCTGGGTTCCACATGCATGTTTTAGCTGAAGGAAGAATCCCTTAAACCTGGAGAGTTGAGACCCGTGGAATGGGTACCATGCAATATGACTTCAAAGGGTCTTCATTTGCTCACCAAAACTCTCCAATCCTATCACTGCTGCGTTTTTGCCCCTGTACTCACGATTGATTCACTTTCAGAGACATAGCAATCCATAGGTTTTAAGATACTTACTAGTCAGGTACATTATTAGGCGTTTAATATGGGGTTTTGAGTCCATTTCGTTGAGCAAGGAGTAGCTCTTGTCTATTACATATTTGGCTTAAGGAACTTTATCTGTGCTCATTTCAATCTCTGGTTTTATGCAGCACCCCAACTCACCTTTCCCCTTAAGCAAGCATAAGTTGGTTTTCTAAATTTGGGACCATGTTCTGTTTTGAAATTCAGTTCCTGTGTAGCCAAGTTTACATTCCGTGTATTAGTGATATCTTATGATGTTTCTTTTTCTGTGTGACTTATTTCAGTTAGAATCATCATACCTGAATCCACTCATTATGCTGCTATGGGCCTGATGACATAGATGTCATTGCTGAGTGATATTGCATTGTACGTAAGTACCACAACTTCTTTATCCATTTTTCGCTTTATGCGATATTGAACTTGTACCGTAAATGAGTTTCTTGTAAACAGAGCCATCCCAAACTTTGGGGTGGCTGTGTCTTTTTGATTTTAATTTCCCGAAGCTGCAGGACCATAAGTGGAAGTGCCCTAGGCTCTGTTGCTTTGTTTTTTAGATGTTTCAGGAAACACCATACACTTCTCCCGAGTGGCTGTTGGCAATTTACATCCCGCCCATCAGCATAACAAGGCTCCCAGTTCTCCATGGCCTGTCCTGCCTTTCTGGATTTTACACTTTTTTCAGATGGCCCTTTTGACGGGGGGGGGGGGGTGAAGTGAGACTTCATTGTAGTGCAGATTTCCTTTGCAAGCTTGCTTGGTTGGCCAAAAAGGGCGTATGCGTTTTTTCCTGAATATATTCAGGAAAAAACGCATACGCCCTTTTTGGCCAAGTGCATCATTGTCGACCTTCTGCCTCTTTTCCTATGCTTTAAATGCAATTCCAGTCTACCTCCTGAAATCGGTTTCCTGCAATTCTGCCCGGCTTTCAAGTCCTCTTGGCAGCCTTACTTCAGTATATTTTTGGATGATAGCTGTCATTTATAACTCTGCAGGTTTGTGAATTACAGTGCCCCTGAGCTCCTTTCTTCAACTCGCTTTCTTGTGAGCTGGCCGCAACACCGCAGGATTGCTTCAGGCCCTAATCTGGTTCCGGCATGGCACGCTGAGCCTTTGGTTAATTCCTCTTCCTGGTGGGAAATGAGAGTTAAATTTTCCCGTCCAGACACCTCCAGCTAGTCTCTCATTGGTTCTCCCTATTCCTGTTCATCTTCCACGGAATTTGCAAACTGGGCCAAACAGGAGGTTAAAGGCACTGACTCTCCAAGTCGGGAGAGTGTTAGTAAAGCATCTGGAATGTTGCACCCGAGTACCAGGGGACGAGAACTGAGACATATTTCAACACGTCTCCCGATCACACGGTTGATCATACTCTGGGTTCCACATGCATGTTTTAGCTGAAGGAAGAATCCCTTAAACCTGGAGAGTTGAGACCCGTGGAATGGGTACCATGCAATATGACTTCAAAGGGTCTTCATTTGCTCACCAAAACTCTCCAATCCTATCACTGCTGCGTTTTTGCCCCTGTACTCACGATTGATTCACTTTCAGAGACATAGCAATCCATAGGTTTTAAGATACTTACTAGTCAGGTACATTATTAGGCGTTTAATATGGGGTTTTGAGTCCATTTCGTTGAGCAAGGAGTAGCTCTTGTCTATTACATATTTGGCTTAAGGAACTTTATCTGTGCTCATTTCAATCTCTGGTTTTATGCAGCACCCCAACTCACCTTTCCCCTTAAGCAAGCATAAGTTGATTTTCTAAATTTGGGACCATGTTCTGTTTTGAAATTCAGTTCCTGTGTAGCCAAGTTTACATTCCGTGTATTAGTGATATCTTATGATGTTTCTTTTTCTGTGTGACTTATTTCAGTTAGAATCATCATACCTGAATCCACTCATTATGCTGCTATGGGCCTGATGACATAGATGTCATTGCTGAGTGATATTGCATTGTACGTAAGTACCACAACTTCTTTATCCATTTTTCGCTTTATGCGATATTGAACTTGTACCATAAATGAGTTTCTTGTAAACAGAGCCATCCCAAACTTTGGGGTGGCTGTGTCTTTTTGATTTTAATTTCCCGAAGCTGCAGGACCATAAGTGGAAGTGCCCTAGGCTCTGTTGCTTTGTTTTTTAGATGTTTCAGGAAACACCATACACTTCTCCCGAGTGGCTGTTGGCAATTTACATCCCGCCCATCAGCATAACAAGGCTCCCAGTTCTCCATGGCCTGTCCTGCCTTTCTGGATTTTACACTTTTTTCAGATGGCCCTTTTGACGGGGGGGAAGTGAGACTTCATTGTAGTGCAGATTTCCTTTGCAAGCTTGCTTGGTTGGCCAAAAAGGGCGTATGCGTTTTTTCCTGAATATATTCAGGAAAAAACGCATACGCCCTTTTTGGCCAAGTGCATCATTGTCGACCTTCTGCCTCTTTTCCTATGCTTTAAATGCAATTCCAGTCTACCTCCTGAAATCGGTTTCCTGCAATTCTGCCCGGCTTTCAAGTCCTCTTGGCAGCCTTACTTCAGTATATTTTTGGATGATAGCTGTCATTTATAACTCTGCAGGTTTGTGAATTACAGTGCCCCTGAGATCCTTTCTTCAACTCGCTTTCTTGTGAGCTGGCCGCAACACCGCAGGATTGCTTCAGGCCCTAATCTGGTTCCGGCATGGCACGCTGAGCCTTTGGTTAATTCCTCTTCCTGGTGGGAAATGAGAGTTAAATTTTCCCGTCCAGACACCTCCAGCTAGTCTCTCATTGGTTCTCCCTATTCCTGTTCATCTTCCGCGGAATTTGCAAACTGGGCCAAACAGGAGGTTAAAGGCACTGACTCTCCAAGTCGGGAGAGTGTTAGTAAAGCATCTGGAATGTTGCACCCGAGTACCAGGGGACGAGAACTGAGACATATTTCAACACGTCTCCCGATCACACGGTTGATCATACTCTGGGTTCCACATGCATGTTTTAGCTGAAGGAAGAATCCCTTAAACCTGGAGAGTTGAGACCCGTGGAATGGGTACCATGCAATATGACTTCAAAGGGTCTTCATTTGCTCACCAAAACTCTCCAATCCTATCACTGCTGCGTTTTTGCCCCTGTACTCACGATTGATTCACTTTCAGAGACATAGCAATCCATAGGTTTTAAGATACTTACTAGTCAGGTACATTATTAGGCGTTTAATATGGGGTTTTGAGTCCATTTCGTTGAGCAAGGAGTAGCTCTTGTCTATTACATATTTGGCTTAAGGAACTTTATCTGTGCTCATTTCAATCTCTGGTTTTATGCAGCACCCCAACTCACCTTTCCCCTTAAGCAAGCATAAGTTGATTTTCTAAATTTGGGACCATGTTCTGTTTTGAAATTCAGTTCCTGTGTAGCCAAGTTTACATTCCGTGTATTAGTGATATCTTATGATGTTTCTTTTTCTGTGTGACTTATTTCAGTTAGAATCATCATACCTGAATCCACTCATTATGCTGCTATGGGCCTGATGACATAGATGTCATTGCTGAGTGATATTGCATTGTACGTAAGTACCACAACTTCTTTATCCATTTTTCGCTTTATGCGATATTGAACTTGTACCGTAAACGAGTTTCTTGTAAACAGAGCCATCCCAAACTTTGGGGTGGCTGTGTCTTTTTGATTTTAATTTCCCGAAGCTGCAGGACCATAAGTGGAAGTGCCCTAGGCTCTGTTGCTTTGTTTTTTAGATGTTTCAGGAAACACCATACACTTCTCCCGAGTGGCTGTTGGCAATTTACATCCCGCCCATCAGCATAACAAGGCTCCCAGTTCTCCATGGCCTGTCCTGCCTTTCTGGATTTTACACTTTTTTCAGATGGCCCTTTTGACGGGGGGAAGTGAGACTTCATTGTAGTGCAGATTTCCTTTGCAAGCTTGCTTGGTTGGCCAAAAAGGGCGTATGCGTTTTTTCCTGAATATATTCAGGAAAAAACGCATACGCCCTTTTTGGCCAAGTGCATCATTGTCGACCTTCTGCCTCTTTTCCTATGCTTTAAATGCAATTCCAGTCTACCTCCTGAAATCGGTTTCCTGCAATTCTGCCCGGCTTTCAAGTCCTCTTGGCAGCCTTACTTCAGTATATTTTTGGATGATAGCTGTCATTTATAACTCTGCAGGTTTGTGAATTACAGTGCCCCTGAGCTCCTTTCTTCAACTCGCTTTCTTGTGAGCTGGCCGCAACACCGCAGGATTGCTTCAGGCCCTAATCTGGTTCCGGCATGGCACGCTGAGCCTTTGGTTAATTCCTCTTCCTGGTGGGAAATGAGAGTTAAATTTTCCCGTCCAGACACCTCCAGCTAGTCTCTCATTGGTTCTCCCTATTCCTGTTCATCTTCCGCGGAATTTGCAAACTGGGCCAAACAGGAGGTTAAAGGCACTGACTCTCCAAGTCGGGAGAGTGTTAGTAAAGCATCTGGAATGTTGCACCCGAGTACCAGGGGACGAGAACTGAGACATATTTCAACACGTCTCCCGATCACACGGTTGATCATACTCTGGGTTCCACATGCATGTTTTAGCTGAAGGAAGAATCCCTTAAACCTGGAGAGTTGAGACCCGTGGAATGGGTACCATGCAATATGACTTCAAAGGGTCTTCATTTGCTCACCAAAACTCTCCAATCCTATCACTGCTGCGTTTTTGCCCCTGTACTCACGATTGATTCACTTTCAGAGACATAGCAATCCATAGGTTTTAAGATACTTACTAGTCAGGTACATTATTAGGCGTTTAATATGGGGTTTTGAGTCCATTTCGTTGAGCAAGGAGTAGCTCTTGTCTATTACATATTTGGCTTAAGGAACTTTATCTGTGCTCATTTCAATCTCTGGTTTTATGCAGCACCCCAACTCACCTTTCCCCTTAAGCAAGCATAAGTTGATTTTCTAAATTTGGGACCATGTTCTGTTTT
Source organism: Orcinus orca (assembly GCF_937001465.1). Lineage (NCBI taxonomy): Eukaryota > Metazoa > Chordata > Mammalia > Artiodactyla > Delphinidae > Orcinus > Orcinus orca. The sequence continues at coordinate 1,661,169 of NW_026043740.1, read as the reverse complement.
GAAATTCAGTTCCTGTGTAGCCAAGTTTACATTCCGTGTATTAGTGATATCTTATGATGTTTCTTTTTCTGTGTGACTTATTTCAGTTAGAATCATCATACCTGAATCCACTCATTATGCTGCTATGGGCCTGATGACATAGATGTCATTGCTGAGTGATATTGCATTGTACGTAAGTACCACAACTTCTTTATCCATTTTTCGCTTTATGCGATATTGAACTTGTACCGTAAACGAGTTTCTTGTAAACAGAGCCATCCCAAACTTTGGGGTGGCTGTGTCTTTTTGATTTTAATTTCCCTAAGCTGCAGGACCATAAGTGGAAGTGCCCTAGGCTCTGTTGCTTTGTTTTTTAGATGTTTCAGGAAACACCATACACTTCTCCCGAGTGGCTGTTGGCAATTTACATCCCGCCCATCAGCATAACAAGGCTCCCAGTTCTCCATGGCCTGTCCTGCCTTTCTGGATTTTACACTTTTTTCAGATGGCCCTTTTGACGGGGGGGGGGGGGGGGGAAGTGAGACTTCATTGTAGTGCAGATTTCCTTTGCAAGCTTGCTTGGTTGGCCAAAAAGGGCGTATGCGTTTTTTCCTGAATATATTCAGGAAAAAACGCATACGCCCTTTTTGGCCAAGTGCATCATTGTCGACCTTCTGCCTCTTTTCCTATGCTTTAAATGCAATTCCAGTCTACCTCCTGAAATCGGTTTCCTGCAATTCTGCCCGGCTTTCAAGTCCTCTTGGCAGCCTTACTTCAGTATATTTTTGGATGATAGCTGTCATTTATAACTCTGCAGGTTTGTGAATTACAGTGCCCCTGAGCTCCTTTCTTCAACTCGCTTTCTTGTGAGCTGGCCGCAACACCGCAGGATTGCTTCAGGCCCTAATCTGGTTCCGGCATGGCACGCTGAGCCTTTGGTTAATTCCTCTTCCTGGTGGGAAATGAGAGTTAAATTTTCCCGTCCAGACACCTCCAGCTAGTCTCTCATTGGTTCTCCCTATTCCTGTTCATCTTCCGCGGAATTTGCAAACTGGGCCAAACAGGAGGTTAAAGGCACTGACTCTCCAAGTCGGGAGAGTGTTAGTAAAGCATCTGGAATGTTGCACCCGAGTACCAGGGGACGAGAACTGAGACATATTTCAACACGTCTCCCGATCACACGGTTGATCATACTCTGGGTTCCACATGCATGTTTTAGCTGAAGGAAGAATCCCTTAAACCTGGAGAGTTGAGACCCGTGGAATGGGTACCATGCAATATGACTTCAAAGGGTCTTCATTTGCTCACCAAAACTCTCCAATCCTATCACTGCTGCGTTTTTGCCCCTGTACTCACGATTGATTGACTTTCAGAGACATAGCAATCCATAGGTTTTAAGATACTTACTAGTCAGGTACATTATTAGGCGTTTAATATGGGGTTTTGAGTCCATTTCGTTGAGCAAGGAGTAGCTCTTGTCTATTACATATTTGGCTTAAGGAACTTTATCTGTGCTCATTTCAATCTCTGGTTTTATGCAGCACCCCAACTCACCTTTCCCCTTAAGCAAGCATAAGTTGGTTTTCTAAATTTGGGACCATGTTCTGTTTTGAAATTCAGTTCCTGTGTAGCCAAGTTTACATTCCGTGTATTAGTGATATCTTATGATGTTTCTTTTTCTGTGTGACTTATTTCAGTTAGAATCATCATACCTGAATCCACTCATTATGCTGCTATGGGCCTGATGACATAGATGTCATTGCTGAGTGATATTGCATTGTACGTAAGTACCACAACTTCTTTATCCATTTTTCGCTTTATGCGATATTGAACTTGTACCGTAAACGAGTTTCTTGTAAACAGAGCCATCCCAAACTTTGGGGTGGCTGTGTCTTTTTGATTTTAATTTCCCTAAGCTGCAGGACCATAAGTGGAAGTGCCCTAGGCTCTGTTGCTTTGTTTTTTAGATGTTTCAGGAAACACCATACACTTCTCCCGAGTGGCTGTTGGCAATTTACATCCCGCCCATCAGCATAACAAGGCTCCCAGTTCTCCATGGCCTGTCCTGCCTTTCTGGATTTTACACTTTTTTCAGATGGCCCTTTTGACGGGTGGGGGGGGGGGAAGTGAGACTTCATTGTAGTGCAGATTTCCTTTGCAAGCTTGCTTGGTTGGCCAAAAAGGGCGTATGCGTTTTTTCCTGAATATATTCAGGAAAAAACGCATACGCCCTTTTTGGCCAAGTGCATCATTGTCGACCTTCTGCCTCTTTTCCTATGCTTTAAATGCAATTCCAGTCTACCTCCTGAAATCGGTTTCCTGCAATTCTGCCCGGCTTTCAAGTCCTCTTGGCAGCCTTACTTCAGTATATTTTTGGATGATAGCTGTCATTTATAACTCTGCAGGTTTGTGAATTACAGTGCCCCTGAGCTCCTTTCTTCAACTCGCTTTCTTGTGAGCTGGCCGCAACACCGCAGGATTGCTTCAGGCCCTAATCTGGTTCCGGCATGGCACGCTGAGCCTTTGGTTAATTCCTCTTCCTGGTGGGAAATGAGAGTTAAATTTTCCCGTCCAGACACCTCCAGCTAGTCTCTCATTGGTTCTCCCTATTCCTGTTCATCTTCCGCGGAATTTGCAAACTGGGCCAAACAGGAGGTTAAAGGCACTGACTCTCCAAGTCGGGAGAGTGTTAGTAAAGCATCTGGAATGTTGCACCCGAGTACCAGGGGACGAGAACTGAGACATATTTCAACACGTCTCCCGATCACACGGTTGATCATACTCTGGGTTCCACATGCATGTTTTAGCTGAAGGAAGAATCCCTTAAACCTGGAGAGTTGAGACCCGTGGAATGGGTACCATGCAATATGACTTCAAAGGGTCTTCATTTGCTCACCAAAACTCTCCAATCCTATCACTGCTGCGTTTTTGCCCCTGTACTCACGATTGATTCACTTTCAGAGACATAGCAATCCATAGGTTTTAAGATACTTACTAGTCAGGTACATTATTAGGCGTTTAATATGGGGTTTTGAGTCCATTTCGTTGAGCAAGGAGTAGCTCTTGTCTATTACATATTTGGCTTAAGGAACTTTATCTGTGCTCATTTCAATCTCTGGTTTTATGCAGCACCCCAACTCACCTTTCCCCTTAAGCAAGCATAAGTTGATTTTCTAAATTTGGGACCATGTTCTGTTTTGAAATTCAGTTCCTGTGTAGCCAAGTTTACATTCCGTGTATTAGTGATATCTTATGATGTTTCTTTTTCTGTGTGACTTATTTCAGTTAGAATCATCATACCTGAATCCACTCATTATGCTGCTATGGGCCTGATGACATAGATGTCATTGCTGAGTGATATTGCATTGTACGTAAGTACCACAACTTCTTTATCCATTTTTCGCTTTATGCGATATTGAACTTGTACCGTAAACGAGTTTCTTGTAAACAGAGCCATCCCAAACTTTGGGGTGGCTGTGTCTTTTTGATTTTAATTTCCCGAAGCTGCAGGACCATAAGTGGAAGTGCCCTAGGCTCTGTTGCTTTGTTTTTTAGATGTTTCAGGAAACACCATACACTTCTCCCGAGTGGCTGTTGGCAATTTACATCCCGCCCATCAGCATAACAAGGCTCCCAGTTCTCCATGGCCTGTCCTGCCTTTCTGGATTTTACACTTTTTTCAGATGGCCCTTTTGACGGGGGGAAGTGAGACTTCATTGTAGTGCAGATTTCCTTTGCAAGCTTGCTTGGTTGGCCAAAAAGGGCGTATGCGTTTTTTCCTGAATATATTCAGGAAAAAACGCATACGCCCTTTTTGGCCAAGTGCATCATTGTCGACCTTCTGCCTCTTTTCCTATGCTTTAAATGCAATTCCAGTCTACCTCCTGAAATCGGTTTCCTGCAATTCTGCCCGGCTTTCAAGTCCTCTTGGCAGCCTTACTTCAGTATATTTTTGGATGATAGCTGTCATTTATAACTCTGCAGGTTTGTGAATTACAGTGCCCCTGAGCTCCTTTCTTCAACTCGCTTTCTTGTGAGCTGGCCGCAACACCGCAGGATTGCTTCAGGCCCTAATCTGGTTCCGGCATGGCACGCTGAGCCTTTGGTTAATTCCTCTTCCTGGTGGGAAATGAGAGTTAAATTTTCCCGTCCAGACACCTCCAGCTAGTCTCTCATTGGTTCTCCCTATTCCTGTTCATCTTCCGCGGAATTTGCAAACTGGGCCAAACAGGAGGTTAAAGGCACTGACTCTCCAAGTCGGGAGAGTGTTAGTAAAGCATCTGGAATGTTGCACCCGAGTACCAGGGGACGAGAACTGAGACATATTTCAACACGTCTCCCGATCACACGGTTGATCATACTCTGGGATCCACATGCATGTTTTAGCTGAAGGAAGAATCCCTTAAACCTGGAGAGTTGAGACCCGTGGAATGGGTACCATGCAATATGACTTCAAAGGGTCTTCATTTGCTCACCAAAACTCTCCAATCCTATCACTGCTGCGTTTTTGCCCCTGTACTCACGATTGATTGACTTTCAGAGACATAGCAATCCATAGGTTTTAAGATACTTACTAGTCAGGTACATTATTAGGCGTTTAATATGGGGTTTTGAGTCCATTTCGTTGAGCAAGGAGTAGCTCTTGTCTATTACATATTTGGCTTAAGGAACTTTATCTGTGCTCATTTCAATCTCTGGTTTTATGCAGCACCCCAACTCACCTTTCCCCTTAAGCAAGCATAAGTTGGTTTTCTAAATTTGGGACCATGTTCTGTTTTGAAATTCAGTTCCTGTGTAGCCAAGTTTACATTCCGTGTATTAGTGATATCTTATGATGTTTCTTTTTCTGTGTGACTTATTTCAGTTAGAATCATCATACCTGAATCCACTCATTATGCTGCTATGGGCCTGATGACATAGATGTCATTGCTGAGTGATATTGCATTGTACGTAAGTACCACAACTTCTTTATCCATTTTTCGCTTTATGCGATATTGAACTTGTACCGTAAACGAGTTTCTTGTAAACAGAGCCATCCCAAACTTTGGGGTGGCTGTGTCTTTTTGATTTTAATTTCCCTAAGCTATAGGACCATAAGTGGAAGTGCCCTAGGCTCTGTTGCTTTGTTTTTTAGATGTTTCAGGAAACACCATACACTTCTCCCGAGTGGCTGTTGGCAATTTACATCCCGCCCATCAGCATAACAAGGCTCCCAGTTCTCCATGGCCTGTCCTGCCTTTCTGGATTTTACACTTTTTTCAGATGGCCCTTTTGACGGGGGGGAAGTGAGACTTCATTGTAGTGCAGATTTCCTTTGCAAGCTTGCTTGGTTGGCCAAAAAGGGCGTATGCGTTTTTTCCTGAATATATTCAGGAAAAAACGCATACGCCCTTTTTGGCCAAGTGCATCATTGTCGACCTTCTGCCTCTTTTCTTATGCCTTAAATGCAATTCCAGTCTACCTCCTGAAATCGGTTTCCTGCAATTCTGCCCGGCTTTCAAGTCCTCTTGGCAGCCTTACTTCAGTATATTTTTGGATGATAGCTGTCATTTATAACTCTGCAGGTTTGTGAATTACAGTGCCCCTGAGCTCCTTTCTTCAACTCGCTTTCTTGTGAGCTGGCCGCAACACCGCAGGATTGCTTCAGGCCCTAATCTGGTTCCGGCATGGCACGCTGAGCCTTTGGTTAATTCCTCTTCCTGGTGGGAAATGAGAGTTAAATTTTCCCGTCCAGACACCTCCAGCTAGTCTCTCATTGGTTCTCCCTATTCCTGTTCATCTTCCGCGGAATTTGCAAACTGGGCCAAACAGGAGGTTAAAGGCACTGACTCTCCAAGTCGGGAGAGTGTTAGTAAAGCATCTGGAATGTTGCACCCGAGTACCAGGGGACGAGAACTGAGACATATTTCAACACGTCTCCCGATCACACGGTTGATCATACTCTGGGTTCCACATGCATGTTTTAGCTGAAGGAAGAATCCCTTAAACCTGGAGAGTTGAGACCCGTGGAATGGGTACCATGCAATATGACTTCAAAGGGTCTTCATTTGCTCACCAAAACTCTCCAATCCTATCACTGCTGCGTTTTTGCCCCTGTACTCACGATTGATTCACTTTCAGAGACATAGCAATCCATAGGTTTTAAGATACTTACTAGTCAGGTACATTATTAGGCGTTTAATATGGGGTTTTGAGTCCATTTCGTTGAGCAAGGAGTAGCTCTTGTCTATTACATATTTGGCTTAAGGAACTTTATCTGTGCTCATTTCAATCTCTCGTTTTATGCAGCACCCCAACTCCCCTTTCCCCTTAAGCAAGCATAAGTTGATTTTCTAAATTTGGGACCATGTTCTGTTTTGAAATTCAGTTCCTGTGTAGCCAAGTTTACATTCCGTGTATTAGTGATATCTTATGATGTTTCTTTTTCTGTGTGACTTATTTCAGTTAGAATCATCATACCTGAATCCACTCATTATGCTGCTATGGGCCTGATGACATAGATGCCATTGCTGAGTGATATTGCATTGTACGTAAGTACCACAACTTCTTTATCCATTTTTCGCTTTATGCGATATTGAACTTGTACCGTAAACGAGTTTCTTGTAAACAGAGCCATCCCAAACTTTGGGGTGGCTGTGTCTTTTTGATTTTAATTTCCCTAAGCTATAGGACCATAAGTGGAAGTGCCCTAGGCTCTGTTGCTTTGTTTTTTAGATGTTTCAGGAAACACCATACACTTCTCCCGAGTGGCTGTTGGCAATTTACATCCCGCCCATCAGCATAACAAGGCTCCCAGTTCTCCATGGCCTGTCCTGCCTTTCTGGATTTTACACTTTTTTCAGATGGCCCTTTTGACGGGGGGGAAGTGAGACTTCATTGTAGTGCAGATTTCCTTTGCAAGCTTGCTTGGTTGGCCAAAAAGGGCGTATGCGTTTTTTCCTGAATATATTCAGGAAAAAACGCATACGCCCTTTTTGGCCAAGTGCATCATTGTCGACCTTCTGCCTCTTTTCCTATGCTTTAAATGCAATTCCAGTCTACCTCCTGAAATCGGTTTCCTGCAATTCTGCTCGGCTTTCAAGTCCTCTTGGCAGCCTTACTTCAGTATATTTTTGGATGATAGCTGTCATTTATAACTCTGCAGGTTTGTGAATTACAGTGCCCCTGAGCTCCTTTCTTCAACTCGCTTTCTTGTGAGCTGGCCGCAACACCGCAGGATTGCTTCAGGCCCTAATCTGGTTCCGGCATGGCACGCTGAGCCTTTGGTTAATTCCTCTTCCTGGTGGGAAATGAGAGTTAAATTTTCCCGTCCAGACACCTCCAGCTAGTCTCTCATTGGTTCTCCCTATTCCTGTTCATCTTCCGCGGAATTTGCAAACTGGGCCAAACAGGAGGTTAAAGGCACTGACTCTCCAAGTCGGGAGAGTGTTAGTAAAGCATCTGGAATGTTGCACCCGAGTACCAGGGGACGAGAACTGAGACATATTTCAACACGTCTCCCGATCACACGGTTGATCATACTCTGGGTTCCACATGCATGTTTTAGCTGAAGGAAGAATCCCTTAAACCTGGAGAGTTGAGACCCGTGGAATGGGTACCATGCAATATGACTTCAAAGGGTCTTCATTTGCTCACCAAAACTCTCCAATCCTATCACTGCTGCGTTTTTGCCCCTGTACTCACGATTGATTCACTTTCAGAGACATAGCAATCCATAGGTTTTAAGATACTTACTAGTCAGGTACATTATTAGGCGTTTAATATGGGGTTTTGAGTCCATTTCGTTGAGCAAGGAGTAGCTCTTGTCTATTACATATTTGGCTTAAGGAACTTTATCTGTGCTCATTTCAATCTCTGGTTTTATGCAGCACCCCAACTCACCTTTCCCCTTAAGCAAGCATAAGTTGGTTTTCTAAATTTGGGACCATGTTCTGTTTTGAAATTCAGTTCCTGTGTAGCCAAGTTTACATTCCGTGTATTAGTGATATCTTATGATGTTTCTTTTTCTGTGTGACTTATTTCAGTTAGAATCATCATACCTGAATCCACTCATTATGCTGCTATGGGCCTGATGACATAGATGTCATTGCTGAGTGATATTGCATTGTACGTAAGTACCACAACTTCTTTATCCATTTTTCGCTTTATGCGATATTGAACTTGTACCGTAAACGAGTTTCTTGTAAACAGAGCCATCCCAAACTTTGGGGTGGCTGTGTCTTTTTGATTTTAATTTCCCTAAGCTATAGGACCATAAGTGGAAGTGCCCTAGGCTCTGTTGCTTTGTTTTTTAGATGTTTCAGGAAACACCATACACTTCTCCCAAGTGGCTGTTGGCAATTTACATCCCGCCCATCAGCATAACAAGGCTCCCAGTTCTCCATGGCCTGTCCTGCCTTTCTGGATTTTACACTTTTTTCAGATGGCCCTTTTGACCGGGGGGAAGTGAGACTTCATTGTAGTGCAGATTTCCTTTGCAAGCTTGCTTGGTTGGCCAAAAAGGGCGTATGCGTTTTTTCCTGAATATATTCAGGAAAAAACGCATACGCCCTTTTTGGCCAAGTGCATCATTGTCGACCTTCTGCCTCTTTTCCTATGCCTTAAATGCAATTCCAGTCTACCTCCTGAAATCGGTTTCCTGCAATTCTGCCCGGCTTTCAAGTCCTCTTGGCAGCCTTACTTCAGTATATTTTTGGATGATAGCTGTCATTTATAACTCTGCAGGTTTGTGAATTACAGTGCCCCTGAGCTCCTTTCTTCAACTCGCTTTCTTGTGAGCTGGCCGCAACACCGCAGGATTGCTTCAGGCCCTAATCTGGTTCCGGCATGGCACGCTGAGCCTTTGGTTAATTCCTCTTCCTGGTGGGAAATGAGAGTTAAATTTTCCGGTCCAGACACCTCCAGCTAGTCTCTCATTGGTTCTCCCTATTCCTGTTCATCTTCCGCGGAATTTGCAAACTGGGCCAAACAGGAGGTTAAAGGCACTGACTCTCCAACTCCGGAGAGTGTTAGTAAAGCATCTGGAATGTTGCACCCGAGTACCAGGGGACGAGAACTGAGACATATTTCAACACGTCTCCCGATCACACGGTTGATCATACTCTGGGTTCCACATGCATGTTTTAGCTGAAGGAAGAATCCCTTAAACCTGGAGAGTTGAGACCCGTGGAATGGGTACCATGCAATATGACTTCAAAGGGTCTTCATTTGCTCACCAAAACTCTCCAATCCTATCACTGCTGCGTTTTTGCCCCTGTACTCACGATTGATTCACTTTCAGAGACATAGCAATCCATAGGTTTTAAGATACTTACTAGTCAGGTACATTATTAGGCATTTAATATGGGGTTTTGAGTCCATTTCGTTGAGCAAGGAGTAGCTCTTGTCTATTACATATTTGGCTTAAGGAACTTTATCTGTGCTCATTTCAATCTCTGGTTTTATGCAGCACCCCAACTCACCTTTCCCCTTAAGCAAGCATAAGTTGATTTTCTAAATTTGGGACCATGTTCTGTTTTGAAATTCAGTTCCTGTGTAGCCAAGTTTATATTCCGTGTATTAGTGATATCTTATGATGTTTCTTTTTCTGTGTGACTTATTTCAGTTAGAATCATCATACCTGAATCCACTCATTATGCTGCTATGGGCCTGATGACATAGATGTCATTGCTGAGTGATATTGCATTGTACGTAAGTACCACAACTTCTTTATCCATTTTTCGCTTTATGCGATATTGAACTTGTACCGTAAACGAGTTTCTTGTAAACAGAGCCATCCCAAACTTTGGGGTGGCTGTGTCTTTTTGATTTTAATTTCCCTAAGCTATAGGACCATAAGTGGAAGTGCCCTAGGCTCTGTTGCTTTGTTTTTTAGATGTTTCAGGAAACACCATACACTTCTCCCGAGTGGCTGTTGGCAATTTACATCCCGCCCATCAGCATAACAAGGCTCCCAGTTCTCCATGGCCTGTCCTGCCTTTCTGGATTTTACACTTTTTTCAGATGGCCCTTTTGACGGGGGGGAAGTGAGACTTCATTGTAGTGCAGATTTCCTTTGCAAGCTTGCTTGGTTGGCCAAAAAGGGCGTATGCGTTTTTTCCTGAATATATTCAGGAAAAAACGCATACGCCCTTTTTGGCCAAGTGCATCATTGTCGACCTTCTGCCTCTTTTCCTATGCCTTAAATGCAATTCCAGTCTACCTCCTGAAATCGGTTTCCTGCAATTCTGCCCGGCTTTCAAGTCCTCTTGGCAGCCTTACTTCAGTATATTTTTGGATGATAGCTGTCATTTATAACTCTGCAGGTTTGTGAATTACAGTGCCCCTGAGCTCCTTTCTTCAACTCGCTTTCTTGTGAGCTGGCCGCAACACCGCAGGATTGCTTCAGGCCCTAATCTGGTTCCGGCATGGCACGCTGAGCCTTTGGTTAATTCCTCTTCCTGGTGGGAAATGAGAGTTAAATTTTCCCGTCCAGACACCTCCAGCTAGTCTCTCATTGGTTCTCCCTATTCCTGTTCATCTTCCGCGGAATTTGCAAACTGGGCCAAACAGGAGGTTAAAGGCACTGACTCTCCAACTCCGGAGAGTGTTAGTAAAGCATCTGGAATGTTGCACCCGAGTACCAGGGGACGAGAACTGAGACATATTTCAACACGTCTCCCGATCACACGGTTGATCATACTCTGGGTTCCACATGCATGTTTTAGCTGAAGGAAGAATCCCTTAAACCTGGAGAGTTGAGACCCGTGGAATGGGTACCATGCAATATGACTTCAAAGGGTCTTCATTTGCTCACCAAAACTCTCCAATCCTATCACTGCTGCGTTTTTGCCCCTGTACTCACGATTGATTCACTTTCAGAGACATAGCAATCCATAGGTTTTAAGATACTTACTAGTCAGGTACATTATTAGGCATTTAATATGGGGTTTTGAGTCCATTTCGTTGAGCAAGGAGTAGCTCTTGTCTATTACATATTTGGCTTAAGGAACTTTATCTGTGCTCATTTCAATCTCTGGTTTTATGCAGCACCCCAACTCACCTTTCCCCTTAAGCAAGCATAAGTTGATTTTCTAAATTTGGGACCATGTTCTGTTTTGAAATTCAGTTCCTGTGTAGCCAAGTTTATATTCCGTGTATTAGTGATATCTTATGATGTTTCTTTTTCTGTGTGACTTATTTCAGTTAGAATCATCATACCTGAATCCACTCATTATGCTGCTATGGGCCTGATGACATAGATGTCATTGCTGAGTGATATTGCATTGTACGTAAGTACCACAACTTCTTTATCCATTTTTTGCTTTATGCGATATTGAACTTGTACCGTAAACGAGTTTCTTGTAAACAGAGCCATCCCAAACTTTGGGGTGGCTGTGTCTTTTTGATTTTAATTTCCCTAAGCTATAGGACCATAAGTGGAAGTGCCCTAGGCTCTGTTGCTTTGTTTTTTAGATGTTTCAGGAAACACCATACACTTCTCCCGAGTGGCTGTTGGCAATTTACATCCCGCCCATCAGCATAACAAGGCTCCCAGTTCTCCATGGCCTGTCCTGCCTTTCTGGATTTTACACTTTTTTCAGATGGCCCTTTTGACGGGGGGGAAGTGAGACTTCATTGTAGTGCAGATTTCCTTTGCAAGCTTGCTTGGTTGGCCAAAAAGGGCGTATGCGTTTTTTCCTGAATATATTCAGGAAAAAACGCATACGCCCTTTTTGGCCAAGTGCATCATTGTCGACCTTCTGCCTCTTTTCCTATGCCTTAAATGCAATTCCAGTCTACCTCCTGAAATCGGTTTCCTGCAATTCTGCCCGGCTTTCAAGTCCTCTTGGCAGCCTTACTTCAGTATATTTTTGGATGATAGCTGTCATTTATAACTCTGCAGGTTTGTGAATTACAGTGCCCCTGAGCTCCTTTCTTCAACTCGCTTTCTTGTGAGCTGGCCGCAACACCGCAGGATTGCTTCAGGCCCTAATCTGGTTCCGGCATGGCACGCTGAGCCTTTGGTTAATTCCTCTTCCTGGTGGGAAATGAGAGTTAAATTTTCCCGTCCAGACACCTCCAGCTAGTCTCTCATTGGTTCTCCCTATTCCTGTTCATCTTCCGCGGAATTTGCAAACTGGGCCAAACAGGAGGTTAAAGGCACTGACTCTCCAAGTCGGGAGAGTGTTAGTAAAGCATCTGGAATGTTGCACCCGAGTACCAGGGGACGAGAACTGAGACATATTTCAACACGTCTCCCGATCACACGGTTGATCATACTCTGGGTTCCACATGCATGTTTTAGCTGAAGGAAGAATCCCTTAAACCTGGAGAGTTGAGACCCGTGGAATGGGTACCATGCAATATGACTTCAAAGGGTCTTCATTTGCTCACCAAAACTCTCCAATCCTATCACTGCTGCGTTTTTGCCCCTGTACTCACGACTGATTCACTTTCAGAGACATAGCAATCCATAGGTTTTAAGATACTTACTAGTCAGGTACATTATTAGGCGTTTAATATGGGGTTTTGAGTCCATTTCGTTGAGCAAGGAGTAGCTCTTGTCTATTACATATTTGGCTTAAGGAACTTTATCTGTGCTCATTTCAATCTCTGGTTTTATGCAGCACCCCAACTCACCTTTCCCCTTAAGCAAGCATAAGTTGGTTTTCTAAATTTGGGACCATGTTCTGTTTTGAAATTCAGTTCCTGTGTAGCCAAGTTTACATTCCGTGTATTAGTGATATCTTATGATGTTTCTTTTTCTGTGTGACTTATTTCAGTTAGAATCATCATACCTGAATCCACTCATTATGCTGCTATGGGCCTGATGACATAGATGTCATTGCTGAGTGATATTGCATTGTACGTAAGTACCACAACTTCTTTATCCATTTTTCGCTTTATGCTATATTGAACTTGTACCGTAAACAAGTTTCTTGTAAACAGAGCCATCCCAAACTTTGGGGTGGCTGTGTCTTTTTGATTTTAATTTCCCTAAGCTATAGGACCATAAGTGGAAGTGCCCTAGGCTCTGTTGCTTTGTTTTTTAGATGTTTCAGGAAACACCATACACTTCTCCCGAGTGGCTGTTGGCAATTTACATCCCGCCCATCAGCATAACAAGGCTCCCAGTTCTCCATGGCCTGTCCTGCCTTTCTGGATTTTACACTTTTTTCAGATGGCCCTTTTGACGGGGGGGAAGTGAGACTTCATTGTAGTGCAGATTTCCTTTGCAAGCTTGCTTGGTTGGCCAAAAAGGGCGTATGCGTTTTTTCCTGAATATATTCAGGAAAAAACGCATACGCCCTTTTTGGCCAAGTGCATCATTGTCGACCTTCTGCCTCTTTTCCTATGCTTTAAATGCAATTCCAGTCTACCTCCTGAAATCGGTTTCCTGCAATTCTGCCCGGCTTTCAAGTCCTCTTGGCAGCCTTACTTCAGTATATTTTTGGATGATAGCTGTCATTTATAACTCTGCAGGTTTGTGAATTACAGTGCCCCTGAGCTCCTTTCTTCAACTCGCTTTCTTGTGAGCTGGCCGCAACACCGCAGGATTGCTTCAGGCCCTAATCTGGTTCCGGCATGGCACGCTGAGCCTTTGGTTAATTCCTCTTCCTGGTGGGAAATGAGAGTTAAATTTTCCCGTCCAGACACCTCCAGCTAGTCTCTCATTGGTTCTCCCTATTCCTGTTCATCTTCCGCGGAATTTGCAAACTGGGCCAAACAGGAGGTTAAAGGCACTGACTCTCCAAGTCGGGAGAGTGTTAGTAAAGCATCTGGAATGTTGCACCCGAGTACCAGGGGACGAGAACTGAGACATATTTCAACACGTCTCCCGATCACACGGTTGATCATACTCTGGGTTCCACATGCATGTTTTAGCTGAAGGAAGAATCCCTTAAACCTGGAGAGTTGAGACCCGTGGAATGGGTACCATGCAATATGACTTCAAAGGGTCTTCATTTGCTCACCAAAACTCTCCAATCCTATCACTGCTGCGTTTTTGCCCCTGTACTCACGATTGATTCACTTTCAGAGACATAGCAATCCATAGGTTTTAAGATACTTACTAGTCAGGTACATTATTAGGCGTTTAATATGGGGTTTTGAGTCCATTTCGTTGAGCAAGGAGTAGCTCTTGTCTATTACATATTTGGCTTAAGGAACTTTATCTGTGCTCATTTCAATCTCTGGTTTTATGCAGCACCCCAACTCACCTTTCCCCTTAAGCAAGCATAAGTTGATTTTCTAAATTTGGGACCATGTTCTGTTTTGAAATTCAGTTCCTGTGTAGCCAAGTTTACATTCCGTGTATTAGTGATATCTTATGATGTTTCTTTTTCTGTGTGACTTATTTCAGTTAGAATCATCATACCTGAATCCACTCATTATGCTGCTATGGGCCTGATGACATAGATGTCATTGCTGAGTGATATTGCATTGTACGTAAGTACCACAACTTCTTTATCCATTTTTCGCTTTATGCGATATTGAACTTGTACCGTAAACGAGTTTCTTGTAAACAGAGCCATCCCAAACTTTGGGGTGGCTGTGTCTTTTTGATTTTAATTTCCCGAAGCTGCAGGACCATAAGTGGAAGTGCCCTAGGCTCTGTTGCTTTGTTTTTTAGATGTTTCAGGAAACACCATACACTTCTCCCGAGTGGCTGTTGGCAATTTACATCCCGCCCATCAGCATAACAAGGCTCCCAGTTCTCCATGGCCTGTCCTGCCTTTCTGGATTTTACACTTTTTTCAGATGGCCCTTTTGACGGGGGGAAGTGAGACTTCATTGTAGTGCAGATTTCCTTTGCAAGCTTGCTTGGTTGGCCAAAAAGGGCGTATGCGTTTTTTCCTGAATATATTCAGGAAAAAATGCATACGCCCTTTTTGGCCAAGTGCATCATTGTCGACCTTCTGCCTCTTTTCCTATGCTTTAAATGCAATTCCAGTCTACCTCCTGAAATCGGTTTCCTGCAATTCTGCCCGGCTTTCAAGTCCTCTTGGCAGCCTTACTTCAGTATATTTTTGGATGATAGCTGTCATTTATAACTCTGCAGGTTTGTGAATTACAGTGCCCCTGAGCTCCTTTCTTCAACTCGCTTTCTTGTGAGCTGGCCGCAACACCGCAGGATTGCTTCAGGCCCTAATCTGGTTCCGGCATGGCACGCTGAGCCTTTGGTTAATTCCTCTTCCTGGTGGGAAATGAGAGTTAAATTTTCCCGTCCAGACACCTCCAGCTAGTCTCTCATTGGTTCTCCCTATTCCTGTTCATCTTCCGCGGAATTTGCAAACTGGGCCAAACAGGAGGTTAAAGGCACTGACTCTCCAAGTCGGGAGAGTGTTAGTAAAGCATCTGGAATGTTGCACCCGAGTACCAGGGGACGAGAACTGAGACATATTTCAACACGTCTCCCGATCACACGGTTGATCATACTCTGGGTTCCACATGCATGTTTTAGCTGAAGGAAGAATCCCTTAAACCTGGAGAGTTGAGACCCGTGGAATGGGTACCATGCAATATGACTTCAAAGGGTCTTCATTTGCTCACCAAAACTCTCCAATCCTATCACTGCTGCGTTTTTGCCCCTGTACTCACGATTGATTCACTTTCAGAGACATAGCAATCCATAGGTTTTAAGATACTTACTAGTCAGGTACATTATTAGGCGTTTAATATGGGGTTTTGAGTCCATTTCGTTGAGCAAGGAGTAGCTCTTGTCTATTACATATTTGGCTTAAGGAACTTTATCTGTGCTCATTTCAATCTCTGGTTTTATGCAGCACCCCAACTCCCCTTTCCCCTTAAGCAAGCATAAGTTGATTTTCTAAATTTGGGACCATGTTCTGTTTTGAAATTCAGTTCCTGTGTAGCCAAGTTTACATTCCGTGTATTAGTGATATCTTATGATGTTTCTTTTTCTGTGTGACTTATTTCAGTTAGAATCATCATACCTGAATCCACTCATTATGCTGCTATGGGCCTGATGACATAGATGTCATTGCTGAGTGATATTGCATTGTACGTAAGTACCACAACTTCTTTATCCATTTTTCGCTTTATGCGATATTGAACTTGTACTGTAAACGAGTTTCTTGTAAACAGAGCCATCCCAAACTTTGGGGTGGCTGTGTCTTTTTGATTTTAATTTCCCTAAGCTGCAGGACCATAAGTGGAAGTGCCCTAGGCTCTGTTGCTTTGTTTTTTAGATGTTTCAGGAAACACCATACACTTCTCCCGAGTGGCTGTTGGCAATTTACATCCCGCCCATCAGCATAACAAGGCTCCCAGTTCTCCATGGCCTGTCCTGCCTTTCTGGATTTTACACTTTTTTCAGATGGCCCTTTTGACGGGGGGGGGGGGGGAAGTGAGACTTCATTGTAGTGCAGATTTCCTTTGCAAGCTTGCTTGGTTGGCCAAAAAGGGCGTATGCGTTTTTTCCTGAATATATTCAGGAAAAAACGCATACGCCCTTTTTGGCCAAGTGCATCATTGTCGACCTTCTGCCTCTTTTCCTATGCTTTAAATGCAATTCCAGTCTACCTCCTGAAATCGGTTTCCTGCAATTCTGCCCGGCTTTCAAGTCCTCTTGGCAGCCTTACTTCAGTATATTTTTGGATGATAGCTGTCATTTATAACTCTGCAGGTTTGTGAATTACAGTGCCCCTGAGCTCCTTTCTTCAACTCGCTTTCTTGTGAGCTGGCCGCAACACCGCAGGATTGCTTCAGGCCCTAATCTGGTTCCGGCATGGCACGCTGAGCCTTTGGTTAATTCCTCTTCCTGGTGGGAAATGAGAGTTAAATTTTCCCGTCCAGACACACCAGCTAGTCTCTCATTGGTTCTCCCTATTCCTGTTCATCTTCCGCGGAATTTGCAAACTGGGCCAAACAGGAGGTTAAAGGCACTGACTCTCCAAGTCGGGAGAGTGTTAGTAAAGCATCTGGAATGTTGCACCCGAGTACCAGGGGACGAGAACTGAGACATATTTCAACACGTCTCCCGATCACACGGTTGATCATACTCTGGGTTCCTCATGCATGTTTTAGCTGAAGGAAGAATCCCTTAAACCTGGAGAGTTGAGACCCGTGGAATGGGTACCATGCAATATGACTTCAAAGGGTCTTCATTTGCTCACCAAAACTCTCCAATCCTATCACTGCTGCGTTTTTGCCCCTGTACTCACGATTGATTCACTTTCAGAGACATAGCAATCCATAGGTTTTAAGATACTTACTAGTCAGGTACATTATTAGGCGTTTAATATGGGGTTTTGAGTCCATTTCGTTGAGCAAGGAGTAGCTCTTGTCTATTCCATATTTGGCTTAAGGAACTTTATCTGTGCTCATTTCAATCTCTGGTTTTATGCAGCACCCCAACTCACCTTTCCCCTTAAGCAAGCATAAGTTGATTTTCTAAATTTGGGACCATGTTCTGTTTTGAAATTCAGTTCCTGTGTAGCCAAGTTTACATTCCGTGTATTAGTGATATCTTATGATGTTTCTTTTTCTGTGTGACTTATTTCAGTTAGAATCATCATACCTGAATCCACTCATTATGCTGCTATGGGCCTGATGACATAGATGTCATTGCTGAGTGATATTGCATTGTACGTAAGTACCACAACTTCTTTATCCATTTTTTGCTTTATGCGATATTGAACTTGTACCGTAAACGAGTTTCTTGTAAACAGAGCCATCCCAAACTTTGGGGTGGCTGTGTCTTTTTGATTTTAATTTCCCTAAGCTGCAGGACCATAAGTGGAAGTGCCCTAGGCTCTGTTGCTTTGTTTTTTAGATGTTTCAGGAAACACCATACACTTCTCCCCAGTGGCTGTTGGCAATTTACATCCCGCCCATCAGCATAACAAGGCTCCCAGTTCTCCATGGCCTGTCCTGCCTTTCTGGATTTTACACTTTTTTCAGATGGCCCTTTTGACGGGGGGGAAGTGAGACTTCATTGTAGTGCAGATTTCCTTTGCAAGCTTGCTTGGTTGGCCAAAAAGTGCGTATGCGTTTTTTCCTGAATATATTCAGGAAAAAACGCATACGCCCTTTTTTGCCAAGTGCATCATTGTCGACCTTCTGCCTCTTTTCCTATGCTTTAAATGCAATTCCAGTCTACCTCCTGAAATCGGTTTCCTGCAATTCTGCCCGGCTTTCAAGTCCTCTTGGCAGCCTTACTTCAGTATATTTTTGGATGATAGCTGTCATTTATAACTCTGCAGGTTTGTGAATTACAGTGCCCCTGAGCTCCTTTCTTCAACTCGCTTTCTTGTGAGCTGGCCGCAACACCGCAGGATTGCTTCAGGCCCTAATCTGGTTCCGGCATGGCACGCTGAGCCTTTGGTTAATTCCTCTTCCTGGTGGGAAATGAGAGTTAAATTTTCCCGTCCAGACACCTCCAGCTAGTCTCTCATTGGTTCTCCCTATTCCTGTTCATCTTCCGCGGAATTTGCAAACTGGGCCAAAGAGGAGGTTAAAGGCACTGACTCTCCAAGTCGGGAGAGTGTTAGTAAAGCATCTGGAATGTTGCACCCGAGTACCAGGGGACGAGAACTGAGACATATTTCAACACGTCTCCCGATCACACGGTTGATCATACTCTGGGTTCCACATGCATGTTTTAGCTGAAGGAAGAATCCCTTAAACCTGGAGAGTTGAGACCCGTGGAATGGGTACCATGCAATATGACTTCAAAGGGTCTTCATTTGCTCACCAAAACTCTCCAATCCTATCACTGCTGCGTTTTTGCCCCTGTACTCACGATTGATTCACTTTCAGAGACATAGCAATCCATAGGTTTTAAGATACTTACTAGTCAGGTACATTATTAGGCGTTTAATATGGGGTTTTGAGTCCATTTCGTTGAGCAAGGAGTAGCTCTTGTCTATTACATATTTGGCTTAAGGAACTTTATCTGTGCTCATTTCAATCTCTGGTTTTATGCAGCACCCCAACTCACCTTTCCCCTTAAGCAAGCATAAGTTGATTTTCTAAATTTGGGACCATGTTCTGTTTTGAAATTCAGTTCCTGTGTAGCCAAGTTTACATTCCGTGTATTAGTGATATCTTATGATGTTTCTTTTTCTGTGTGACTTATTTCAGTTAGAATCATCATACCTGAATCCACTCATTATGCTGCTATGGGCCTGATGACATAGATGTCATTGCTGAGTGATATTGCATTGTACGTAAGTACCACAACTTCTTTATCCATTTTTCGCTTTATGCGATATTGAACTTGTACCGTAAACGAGTTTCTTGTAAACAGAGCCATCCCAAACTTTGGGGTGGCTGTGTCTTTTTGATTTTAATTTCCCTAAGCTATAGCACCATAAGTGGAAGTGCCCTAGGCTCTGTTGCTTTGTTTTTTAGATGTTTCAGGAAACACCATAAACTTCTCCGGAGTGGCTGTTGGCAATTTACATCCCGCCCATCAGCATAACAAGGCTCCCAGTTCTCCATGGCCTGTCCTGCCTTTCTGGATTTTACACTTTTTTCAGATGGCCCTTTTGACGGGGGGGGGGAAGTGAGACTTCATTGTAGTGCAGATTTCCTTTGCAAGCTTGCTTGGTTGGCCAAAAAGGGCGTATGCGTTTTTTCCTGAATATATTCAGGAAAAAACGCATACGCCCTTTTTGGCCAAGTGCATCATTGTCGACCTTCTGCCTCTTTTCTTATGCCTTAAATGCAATTCCAGTCTACCTCCTGAAATCGGTTTCCTGCAATTCTGCCCGGCTTTCAAGTCCTCTTGGCAGCCTTACTTCAGTATATTTTTGGATGATAGCTGTCATTTATAACTCTGCAGGTTTGTGAATTACAGTGCCCCTGAGCTCCTTTCTTCAACTCGCTTTCTTGTGAGCTGGCCGCAACACCGCAGGATTGCTTCAGGCCCTAATCTGGTTCCGGCATGGCACGCTGAGCCTTTGGTTAATTCCTCTTCCTGGTGGGAAATGAGAGTTAAATTTTCCCGTCCAGACACCTCCAGCTAGTCTCTCATTGGTTCTCCCTATTCCTGTTCATCTTCCGTGGAATTTGCAAACTGGGCCAAACAGGAGGTTAAAGGCACTGACTCTCCAAGTCGGGAGAGTGTTAGTAAAGCATCTGGAATGTTGCACCCGAGTACCAGGGGACGAGAACTGAGACATATTTCAACACGTCTCCCGATCACACGGTTGATCATACTCTGGGTTCCACATGCATGTTTTAGCTGAAGGAAGAATCCCTTAAACCTGGAGAGTTGAGACCCATGGAATGGGTACCATGCAATATGACTTCAAAGGGCCTTCATTTGCTCACCAAAACTCTCCAATCCTATCACTGCTGCGTTTTTGCCCCTGTACTCACGATTGATTCACTTTCAGAGACATAGCAATCCATAGGTTTTAAGATACTTACTAGTCAGGTACATTATTAGGCGTTTAATATGGGGTTTTGAGTCCATTTCGTTGAGCAAGGAGTAGCTCTTGTCTATTACATATTTGGCTTAAGGAACTTTATCTGTGCTCATTTCAATCTCTGGTTTTATGCAGCACCCCAACTCACCTTTCCCCTTAAGCAAGCATAAGTTGATTTTCTAAATTTGGGACCATGTTCTGTTTTGAAATTCAGTTCCTGTGTAGCCAAGTTTACATTCCGTGTATTAGTGATATCTTATGATGTTTCTTTTTCTGTGTGACTTATTTCAGTTAGAATCATCATACCTGAATCCACTCATTATGCTGCTATGGGCCTGATGACATAGATGTCATTGCTGAGTGATATTGCATTGTACGTAAGTACCACAACTTCTTTATCCATTTTTCGCTTTATGCGATATTGAACTTGTACCGTAAACGAGTTTCTTGTAAACAGAGCCATCCCAAACTTTGGGGTGGCTGTGTCTTTTTGATTTTAATTTCCCTAAGCTATAGCACCATAAGTGGAAGTGCCCTAGGCTCTGTTGCTTTGTTTTTTAGATGTTTCAGGAAACACCATACACTTCTCCCGAGTGGCTGTTGGCAATTTACATCCCGCCCATCAGCATAACAAGGCTCCCAGTTCTCCATGGCCTGTCCTGCCTTTCTGGATTTTACACTTTTTTCAGATGGCCCTTTTGACGGGGGGGAAGTGAGACTTCATTGTAGTGCAGATTTCCTTTGCAAGCTTGCTTAGTTGGCCAAAAAGGGCGTATGCGTTTTTTCCTGAATATATTCAGGAAAAAACGCATACGCCCTTTTTGGCCAAGTGCATCATTGTCGACCTTCTGCCTCTTTTCTTATGCCTTAAATGCAATTCCAGTCTACCTCCTGAAATCGGTTTCCTGCAATTCTGCCCGGCTTTCAAGTCCTCTTGGCAGCCTTACTTCAGTATATTTTTGGATGATAGCTGTCATTTATAACTCTGCAGGTTTGTGAATTACAGTGCCCCTGAGCTCCTTTCTTCAACTCGCTTTCTTGTGAGCTGGCCGCAACACCGCAGGATTGCTTCAGGCCCTAATCTGGTTCCGGCATGGCACGCTGAGCCTTTGGTTAATTCCTCTTCCTGGTGGGAAATGAGAGTTAAATTTTCCCGTCCAGACACCTCCAGCTAGTCTCTCATTGGTTCTCCCTATTCCTGTTCATCTTCCGTGGAATTTGCAAACTGGGCCAAACAGGAGGTTAAAGGCACTGACTCTCCAAGTCGGGAGAGTGTTAGTAAAGCATCTGGAATGTTGCACCCGAGTACCAGGGGACGAGAACTGAGACATATTTCAACACGTCTCCCGATCACACGGTTGATCATACTCTGGGTTCCACATGCATGTTTTAGCTGAAGGAAGAATCCCTTAAACCTGGAGAGTTGAGACCCGTGGAATGGGTACCATGCAATATGACTTCAAAGGGCCTTCATTTGCTCACCAAAACTCTCCAATCCTATCACTGCTGCGTTTTTGCCCCTGTACTCACGATTGATTCACTTTCAGAGACATAGCAATCCATAGGTTTTAAGATACTTACTAGTCAGGTACATTATTAGGCGTTTAATATGGGGTTTTGAGTCCATTTCGTTGAGCAAGGAGTAGCTCTTGTCTATTACATATTTGGCTTAAGGAACTTTATCTGTGCTCATTTCAATCTCTGGTTTTATGCAGCACCCCAACTCACCTTTCCCCTTAAGCAAGCATAAGTTGATTTTCTAAATTTGGGACCATGTTCTGTTTTGAAATTCAGTTCCTGTGTAGCCAAGTTTACATTCCGTGTATTAGTGATATCTTATGATGTTTCTTTTTCTGTGTGACTTATTTCAGTTAGAATCATCATACCTGAATCCACTCATTATGCTGCTATGGGCCTGATGACATAGATGTCATTGCTGAGTGATATTGCATTGTACGTAAGTACCACAACTTCTTTATCCATTTTTCGCTTTATGCGATATTGAACTTGTACCGTAAACGAGTTTCTTGTAAACAGAGCCATCCCAAACTTTGGGGTGGCTGTGTCTTTTTGATTTTAATTTCCCTAAGCTATAGCACCATAAGTGGAAGTGCCCTAGGCTCTGTTGCTTTGTTTTTTAGATGTTTCAGGAAACACCATACACTTCTCCCGAGTGGCTGTCGGCAATTTACATCCCGCCCATCAGCATAACAAGGCTCCCAGTTCTCCATGGCCTGTCCTGCCTTTCTGGATTTTACACTTTTTTCAGATGGCCCTTTTGACGGGGGGGAAGTGAGACTTCATTGTAGTGCAGATTTCCTTTGCAAGCTTGCTTGGTTGGCCAAAAAGGGCGTATGCGTTTTTTCCTGAATATATTCAGGAAAAAACGCATACGCCCTTTTTGGCCAAGTGCATCATTGTCGACCTTCTGCCTCTTTTCCTATGCTTTAAATGCAATTCCAGTCTACCTCCTGAAATCGGTTTCCTGCAATTCTGCCCGGCTTTCAAGTCCTCTTGGCAGCCTTACTTCAGTATATTTTTGGATGATAGCTGTCATTTATAACTCTGCAGGTTTGTGAATTACAGTGCCCCTGAGCTCCTTTCTTCAACTCGCTTTCTTGTGAGCTGGCCGCAACACCGCAGGATTGCTTCAGGCCCTAATCTGGTTCCGGCATGGCACGCTGAGCCTTTGGTTAATTCCTCTTCCTGGTGGGAAATGAGAGTTAAATTTTCCCGTCCAGACACCTCCAGCTAGTCTCTCATTGGTTCTCCCTATTCCTGTTCATCTTCCGCGGAATTTGCAAACTGGGCCAAACAGGAGGTTAAAGGCACTGACTCTCCAAGTCGGGAGAGTGTTAGTAAAGCATCTGGAATGTTGCACCCGAGTACCAGGGGACGAGAACTGAGACATATTTCAACACGTCTCCCGATCACACGGTTGATCATACTCTGGGTTCCACATGCATGTTTTAGCTGAAGGAAGAATCCCTTAAACCTGGAGAGTTGAGACCCGTGGAATGGGTACCATGCAATATGACTTCAAAGGGTCTTCATTTGCTCACCAAAACTCTCCAATCCTATCACTGCTGCGTTTTTGCCCCTGTACTCACGATTGATTCACTTTCAGAGACATAGCAATCCATAGGTTTTAAGATACTTACTAGTCAGGTACATTATTAGGCGTTTAATATGGGGTTTTGAGTCCATTTCGTTGAGCAAGGAGTAGCTCTTGTCTATTACATATTTGGCTTAAGGAACTTTATCTGTGCTCATTTCAATCTCTGGTTTTATGCAGCACCCCAACTCACCTTTCCCCTTAAGCAAGCATAAGTTGGTTTTCTAAATTTGGGACCATGTTCTGTTTTGAAATTCAGTTCCTGTG
This sequence comes from Orcinus orca, assembly GCF_937001465.1. NCBI lineage: Eukaryota > Metazoa > Chordata > Mammalia > Artiodactyla > Delphinidae > Orcinus > Orcinus orca. The sequence continues at coordinate 1,637,427 of NW_026043740.1, read as the reverse complement.
TAGCCAAGTTTACATTCCGTGTATTAGTGATATCTTATGATGTTTCTTTTTCTGTGTGACTTATTTCAGTTAGAATCATCATACCTGAATCCACTCATTATGCTGCTATGGGCCTGATGACATAGATGTCATTGCTGAGTGATATTGCATTGTACGTAAGTACCACAACTTCTTTATCCATTTTTCGCTTTATGCGATATTGAACTTGTACCGTAAACGAGTTTCTTGTAAACAGAGCCATCCCAAACTTTGGGGTGGCTGTGTCTTTTTGATTTTAATTTCCCTAAGCTATAGGACCATAAGTGGAAGTGCCCTAGGCTCTGTTGCTTTGTTTTTTAGATGTTTCAGGAAACACCATACACTTCTCCGGAGTGGCTGTTGGCAATTTACATCCCGCCCATCAGCATAACAAGGCTCCCAGTTCTCAATGGCCTGTCCTGCCTTTCTGGATTTTACACTTTTTTCAGATGGCCCTTTTGACCGGGGGGAAGTGAGACTTCATTGTAGTGCAGATTTCCTTTGCAAGCTTGCTTGGTTGGCCAAAAAGGGCGTATGCGTTTTTTCCTGAATATATTCAGGAAAAAACGCATACGCCCTTTTTGGCCAAGTGCATCATTGTCGACCTTCTGCCTCTTTTCCTATGCCTTAAATGCAATTCCAGTCTACCTCCTGAAATCGGTTTCCTGCAATTCTGCCCGGCTTTCAAGTCCTCTTGGCAGCCTTACTTCAGTATATTTTTGGATGATAGCTGTCATTTATAACTCTGCAGGTTTGTGAATTACAGTGCCCCTGAGCTCCTTTCTTCAACTCGCTTTCTTGTGAGCTGGCCGCAACACCGCAGGATTGCTTCAGGCCCTAATCTGGTTCCGGCATGGCACGCTGAGCCTTTGGTTAATTCCTCTTCCTGGTGGGAAATGAGAGTTAAATTTTCCCGTCCAGACACCTCCAGCTAGTCTCTCATTGGTTCTCCCTATTCCTGTTCATCTTCCGCGGAATTTGCAAACTGGGCCAAACAGGAGGTTAAAGGCACTGACTCTCCAACTCCGGAGAGTGTTAGTAAAGCATCTGGAATGTTGCACCCGAGTACCAGGGGACGAGAACTGAGACATATTTCAACACGTCTCCCGATCACACGGTTGATCATACTCTGGGTTCCACATGCATGTTTTAGCTGAAGGAAGAATCCCTTAAACCTGGAGAGTTGAGACCCGTGGAATGGGTACCATGCAATATGACTTCAAAGGGTCTTCATTTGCTCACCAAAACTCTCCAATCCTATCACTGCTGCGTTTTTGCCCCTGTACTCACGATTGATTCACTTTCAGAGACATAGCAATCCATAGGTTTTAAGATACTTACTAGTCAGGTACATTATTAGGCATTTAATATGGGGTTTTGAGTCCATTTCGTTGAGCAAGGAGTAGCTCTTGTCTATTACATATTTGGCTTAAGGAACTTTATCTGTGCTCATTTCAATCTCTGGTTTTATGCAGCACCCCAACTCACCTTTCCCCTTAAGCAAGCATAAGTTGATTTTCTAAATTTGGGACCATGTTCTGTTTTGAAATTCAGTTCCTGTGTAGCCAAGTTTACATTCCGTGTATTAGTGATATCTTATGATGTTTCTTTTTCTGTGTGACTTATTTCAGTTAGAATCATCATACCTGAATCCACTCATTATGCTGCTATGGGCCTGATGACATAGATGTCATTGCTGAGTGATATTGCATTGTACGTAAGTACCACAACTTCTTTATCCATTTTTCGCTTTATGCGATATTGAACTTGTACCGTAAACGAGTTTCTTGTAAACAGAGCCATCCCAAACTTTGGGGTGGCTGTGTCTTTTTGATTTTAATTTCCCTAAGCTATAGGACCATAAGTGGAAGTGCCCTAGGCTCTGTTGCTTTGTTTTTTAGATGTTTCAGGAAACACCATACACTTCTCCCGAGTGGCTGTTGGCAATTTACATCCCGCCCATCAGCATAACAAGGCTCCCAGTTCTCCATGGCCTGTCCTGCCTTTCTGGATTTTACACTTTTTTCAGATGGCCCTTTTGACGGGGGGGAAGTGAGACTTCATTGTAGTGCAGATTTCCTTTGCAAGCTTGCTTGGTTGGCCAAAAAGGGCGTATGCGTTTTTTCCTGAATATATTCAGGAAAAAACGCATACGCCCTTTTTGGCCAAGTGCATCATTGTCGACCTTCTGCCTCTTTTCCTATGCCTTAAATGCAATTCCAGTCTACCTCCTGAAATCGGTTTCCTGCAATTCTGCCCGGCTTTCAAGTCCTCTTGGCAGCCTTACTTCAGTATATTTTTGGATGATAGCTGTCATTTATAACTCTGCAGGTTTGTGAATTACAGTGCCCCTGAGCTCCTTTCTTCAACTCGCTTTCTTGTGAGCTGGCCGCAACACCGCAGGATTGCTTCAGGCCCTAATCTGGTTCCGGCATGGCACGCTGAGCCTTTGGTTAATTCCTCTTCCTGGTGGGAAATGAGAGTTAAATTTTCCCGTCCAGACACCTCCAGCTAGTCTCTCATTGGTTCTCCCTATTCCTGTTCATCTTCCGTGGAATTTGCAAACTGGGCCAAACAGGAGGTTAAAGGCACTGACTCTCCAAGTTGGGAGAGTGTTAGTAAAGCATCTGGAATGTTGCACCCGAGTACCAGGGGACGAGAACTGAGACATATTTCAACACGTCTCCCGATCACACGGTTGATCATACTCTGGGTTCCACATGCATGTTTTAGCTGAAGGAAGAATCCCTTAAACCTGGAGAGTTGAGACCCGTGGAATGGGTACCATGCAATATGACTTCAAAGGGTCTTCATTTGCTCACCAAAACTCTCCAATCCTATCACTGCTGCGTTTTTGCCCCTGTACTCACGATTGATTCACTTTCAGAGACATAGCAATCCATAGGTTTTAAGATACTTACTAGTCAGGTACATTATTAGGCGTTTAATATGGGGTTTTGAGTCCATTTCGTTGAGCAAGGAGTAGCTCTTGTCTATTACATATTTGGCTTAAGGAACTTTATCTGTGCTCATTTCAATCTCTGGTTTTATGCAGCACCCCAACTCACCTTTCCCCTTAAGCAAGCATAAGTTGATTTTCTAAATTTGGGACCATGTTCTGTTTTGAAATTCAGTTCCTGTGTAGCCAAGTTTACATTCCGTGTATTAGTGATATCTTATGATGTTTCTTTTTCTGTGTGACTTATTTCAGTTAGAATCATCATACCTGAATCCACTCATTATGCTGCTATGGGCCTGATGACATAGATGTCATTGCTGAGTGATATTGCATTGTACGTAAGTACCACAACTTCTTTATCCATTTTTCGCTTTATGCGATATTGAACTTGTACCGTAAACGAGTTTCTTGTAAACAGAGCCATCCCAAACTTTGGGGTGGCTGTGTCTTTTTGATTTTAATTTCCCTAAGCTATAGGACCATAAGTGGAAGTGCCCTAGGCTCTGTTGCTTTGTTTTTTAGATGTTTCAGGAAACACCATACACTTCTCCGGAGTGGCTGTTGGCAATTTACATCCCGCCCATCAGCATAACAAGGCTCCCAGTTCTCAATGGCCTGTCCTGCCTTTCTGGATTTTACACTTTTTTCAGATGGCCCTTTTGACCGGGGGGAAGTGAGACTTCATTGTAGTGCAGATTTCCTTTGCAAGCTTGCTTGGTTGGCCAAAAAGGGCGTATGCGTTTTTTCCTGAATATATTCAGGAAAAAACGCATACGCCCTTTTTGGCCAAGTGCATCATTGTCGACCTTCTGCCTCTTTTCCTATGCCTTAAATGCAATTCCAGTCTACCTCCTGAAATCGGTTTCCTGCAATTCTGCCCGGCTTTCAAGTCCTCTTGGCAGCCTTACTTCAGTATATTTTTGGATGATAGCTGTCATTTATAACTCTGCAGGTTTGTGAATTACAGTGCCCCTGAGCTCCTTTCTTCAACTCGCTTTCTTGTGAGCTGGCCGCAACACCGCAGGATTGCTTCAGGCCCTAATCTGGTTCCGGCATGGCACGCTGAGCCTTTGGTTAATTCCTCTTCCTGGTGGGAAATGAGAGTTAAATTTTCCCGTCCAGACACCTCCAGCTAGTCTCTCATTGGTTCTCCCTATTCCTGTTCATCTTCCGCGGAATTTGCAAACTGGGCCAAACAGGAGGTTAAAGGCACTGACTCTCCAACTCCGGAGAGTGTTAGTAAAGCATCTGGAATGTTGCACCCGAGTACCAGGGGACGAGAACTGAGACATATTTCAACACGTCTCCCGATCACACGGTTGATCATACTCTGGGTTCCACATGCATGTTTTAGCTGAAGGAAGAATCCCTTAAACCTGGAGAGTTGAGACCCGTGGAATGGGTACCATGCAATATGACTTCAAAGGGTCTTCATTTGCTCACCAAAACTCTCCAATCCTATCACTGCTGCGTTTTTGCCCCTGTACTCACGATTGATTCACTTTCAGAGACATAGCAATCCATAGGTTTTAAGATACTTACTAGTCAGGTACATTATTAGGCATTTAATATGGGGTTTTGAGTCCATTTCGTTGAGCAAGGAGTAGCTCTTGTCTATTACATATTTGGCTTAAGGAACTTTATCTGTGCTCATTTCAATCTCTGGTTTTATGCAGCACCCCAACTCACCTTTCCCCTTAAGCAAGCATAAGTTGATTTTCTAAATTTGGGACCATGTTCTGTTTTGAAATTCAGTTCCTGTGTAGCCAAGTTTACATTCCGTGTATTAGTGATATCTTATGATGTTTCTTTTTCTGTGTGACTTATTTCAGTTAGAATCATCATACCTGAATCCACTCATTATGCTGCTATGGGCCTGATGACATAGATGTCATTGCTGAGTGATATTGCATTGTACGTAAGTACCACAACTTCTTTATCCATTTTTCGCTTTATGCGATATTGAACTTGTACCGTAAACGAGTTTCTTGTAAACAGAGCCATCCCAAACTTTGGGGTGGCTGTGTCTTTTTGATTTTAATTTCCCTAAGCTATAGGACCATAAGTGGAAGTGCCCTAGGCTCTGTTGCTTTGTTTTTTAGATGTTTCAGGAAACACCATACACTTCTCCCGAGTGGCTGTTGGCAATTTACATCCCGCCCATCAGCATAACAAGGCTCCCAGTTCTCCATGGCCTGTCCTGCCTTTCTGGATTTTACACTTTTTTCAGATGGCCCTTTTGACGGGGGGGAAGTGAGACTTCATTGTAGTGCAGATTTCCTTTGCAAGCTTGCTTGGTTGGCCAAAAAGGGCGTATGCGTTTTTTCCTGAATATATTCAGGAAAAAACGCATACGCCCTTTTTGGCCAAGTGCATCATTGTCGACCTTCTGCCTCTTTTCCTATGCCTTAAATGCAATTCCAGTCTACCTCCTGAAATCGGTTTCCTGCAATTCTGCCCGGCTTTCAAGTCCTCTTGGCAGCCTTACTTCAGTATATTTTTGGATGATAGCTGTCATTTATAACTCTGCAGGTTTGTGAATTACAGTGCCCCTGAGCTCCTTTCTTCAACTCGCTTTCTTGTGAGCTGGCCGCAACACCGCAGGATTGCTTCAGGCCCTAATCTGGTTCCGGCATGGCACGCTGAGCCTTTGGTTAATTCCTCTTCCTGGTGGGAAATGAGAGTTAAATTTTCCCGTCCAGACACCTCCAGCTAGTCTCTCATTGGTTCTCCCTATTCCTGTTCATCTTCCGTGGAATTTGCAAACTGGGCCAAACAGGAGGTTAAAGGCACTGACTCTCCAAGTTGGGAGAGTGTTAGTAAAGCATCTGGAATGTTGCACCCGAGTACCAGGGGACGAGAACTGAGACATATTTCAACACGTCTCCCGATCACACGGTTGATCATACTCTGGGTTCCACATGCATGTTTTAGCTGAAGGAAGAATCCCTTAAACCTGGAGAGTTGAGACCCGTGGAATGGGTACCATGCAATATGACTTCAAAGGGTCTTCATTTGCTCACCAAAACTCTCCAATCCTATCACTGCTGCGTTTTTGCCCCTGTACTCACGATTGATTCACTTTCAGAGACATAGCAATCCATAGGTTTTAAGATACTTACTAGTCAGGTACATTATTAGGCGTTTAATATGGGGTTTTGAGTCCATTTCGTTGAGCAAGGAGTAGCTCTTGTCTATTACATATTTGGCTTAAGGAACTTTATCTGTGCTCATTTCAATCTCTGGTTTTATGCAGCACCCCAACTCACCTTTCCCCTTAAGCAAGCATAAGTTGATTTTCTAAATTTGGGACCATGTTCTGTTTTGAAATTCAGTTCCTGTGTAGCCAAGTTTACATTCCGTGTATTAGTGATATCTTATGATGTTTCTTTTTCTGTGTGACTTATTTCAGTTAGAATCATCATACCTGAATCCACTCATTATGCTGCTATGGGCCTGATGACATAGATGTCATTGCTGAGTGATATTGCATTGTACGTAAGTACCACAACTTCTTTATCCATTTTTCGCTTTATGCGATATTGAACTTGTACCGTAAACGAGTTTCTTGTAAACAGAGCCATCCCAAACTTTGGGGTGGCTGTGTCTTTTTGATTTTAATTTCCCTAAGCTATAGGACCATAAGTGGAAGTGCCCTAGGCTCTGTTGCTTTGTTTTTTAGATGCTTCAGGAAACACCATACACTTCTCCCGAGTGGCTGTTGGCAATGTACATCCCGCCCATCAGCATAACAAGGCTCCCAGTTCTCCATGGCCTGTCCTGCCTTTCTGGATTTTACACTTTTTTCAGATGGCCCTTTTGACGGGGGGGAAGTGAGACTTCATTGTAGTGCAGATTTCCTTTGCAAGCTTGCTTGGTTGGCCAAAAAGGGCGTATGCGATTTTTCCTGAATATATTCAGGAAAAAACGCATACGCCCTTTTTGGCCACGTGCATCATTGTCGACCTTCTGCCTCTTTTCCTATGCTTTAAATGCAATTCCAGTCTACCTCCTGAAATCGGTTTCCTGCAATTCTGCCCGGCTTTCAAGTCCTCTTGGCAGCCTTACTTCAGTATATTTTTGGATGATAGCTGTCATTTATAACTCTGCAGGTTTGTGAATTACAGTGCCCCTGAGCTCCTTTCTTCAACTCGCTTTCTTGTGAGCTGGCCGCAACACCGCAGGATTGCTTCAGGCCCTAATCTGGTTCCGGCATGGCACGCTGAGCCTTTGGTTAATTCCTCTTCCTGGTGGGAAATGAGAGTTAAATTTTCCCGTCCAGACACCTCCAGCTAGTCTCTCATTGGTTCTCCCTATTCCTGTTCATCTTCCGCGGAATTTGCAAACTGGGCCAAACAGGAGGTTAAAGGCACTGACTCTCCAAGTCGGGAGAGTGTTAGTAAAGCATCTGGAATGTTGCACCCGAGTACCAGGGGACGAGAACTGAGACATATTTCAACACGTCTCCCGATCACACGGTTGATCATACTCTGGGTTCCACATGCATGTTTTAGCTGAAGGAAGAATCCCTTAAACCTGGAGAGTTGAGACCCGTGGAATGGGTACCATGCAATATGACTTCAAAGGGTCTTCATTTGCTCACCAAAACTCTCCAATCCTATCACTGCTGCGTTTTTGCCCCTGTACTCACGATTGATTCACTTTCAGAGACATAGCAATCCATAGGTTTTAAGATACTTACTAGTCAGGTACATTATTAGGCGTTTAATATGGGGTTTTGAGTCCATTTCGTTGAGCAAGGAGTAGCTCTTGTCTATTACATATTTGGCTTAAGGAAATTTATCTGTGCTCATTTCAATCTCTGGTTTTATGCAGCACCCCAACTCACCTTTCCCCTTAAGCAAGCATAAGTTGGTTTTCTAAATTTGGGACCATGTTCTGTTTTGAAATTCAGTTCCTGTGTAGCCAAGTTTACATTCCGTGTATTAGTGATATCTTATGATGTTTCTTTTTCTGTGTGACTTATTTCAGTTAGAATCATCATACCTGAATCCACTCATTATGCTGCTATGGGCCTGATGACATAGATGTCATTGCTGAGTGATATTGCATTGTACGTAAGTACCACAACTTCTTTATCCATTTTTCGCTTTATGCGATATTGAACTTGTACCGTAAACGAGTTTCTTGTAAACAGAGCCATCCCAAACTTTGGGGTGGCTGTGTCTTTTTGATTTTAATTTCCCTAAGCTGCAGGACCATAAGTGGAAGTGCCCTAGGCTCTGTTGCTTTGTTTTTTAGATGTTTCAGGAAACACCATACACTTCTCCCCAGTGGCTGTTGGCAATTTACATCCCGCCCATCAGCATAACAAGGCTCCCAGTTCTCCATGGCCTGTCCTGCCTTTCTGGATTTTACACTTTTTTCAGATGGCCCTTTTGACGGGGGGGAAGTGAGACTTCATTGTAGTGCAGATTTCCTTTGCAAGCTTGCTTGGTTGGCCAAAAAGTGCGTATGCGTTTTTTCCTGAATATATTCAGGAAAAAACGCATACGCCCTTTTTGGCCAAGTGCATCATTGTCGACCTTCTGCCTCTTTTCCTATGCTTTAAATGCAATTCCAGTCTACCTCCTGAAATCGGTTTCCTGCAATTCTGCCCGGCTTTCAAGTCCTCTTGGCAGCCTTACTTCAGTATATTTTTGGATGATAGCTGTCATTTATAACTCTGCAGGTTTGTGAATTACAGTGCCCCTGAGCTCCTTTCTTCAACTCGCTTTCTTGTGAGCTGGCCGCAACACCGCAGGATTGCTTCAGGCCCTAATCTGGTTCCGGCATGGCACGCTGAGCCTTTGGTTAATTCCTCTTCCTGGTGGGAAATGAGAGTTAAATTTTCCCGTCCAGACACCTCCAGCTAGTCTCTCATTGGTTCTCCCTATTCCTGTTCATCTTCCGCGGAATTTGCAAACTGGGCCAAAGAGGAGGTTAAAGGCACTGACTCTCCAAGTCGGGAGAGTGTTAGTAAAGCATCTGGAATGTTGCACCCGAGTACCAGGGGACGAGAACTGAGACATATTTCAACACGTCTCCCGATCACACGGTTGATCATACTCTGGGTTCCACATGCATGTTTTAGCTGAAGGAAGAATCCCTTAAAACTGGAGAGTTGAGACCCGTGGAATGGGTACCATGCAATATGACTTCAAAGGGTCTTCATTTGCTCACCAAAACTCTCCAATCCTATCACTGCTGCGTTTTTGCCCCTGTACTCACGATTGATTCACTTTCAGAGACATAGCAATCCATAGGTTTTAAGATACTTACTAGTCAGGTACATTATTAGGCGTTTAATATGGGGTTTTGAGTCCATTTCGTTGAGCAAGGAGTAGCTCTTGTCTATTACATATTTGGCTTAAGGAACTTTATCTGTGCTCATTTCAATCTCTGGTTTTATGCAGCACCCCAACTCACCTTTCCCCTTAAGCAAGCATAAGTTGATTTTCTAAATTTGGGACCATGTTCTGTTTTGAAATTCAGTTCCTGTGTAGCCAAGTTTACATTCCGTGTATTAGTGATATCTTATGATGTTTCTTTTTCTGTGTGACTTATTTCAGTTAGAATCATCATACCTGAATCCACTCATTATGATGCTATGGGCCTGATGACATAGATGTCATTGCTGAGTGATATTGCATTGTACGTAAGTACCACAACTTCTTTATCCATTTTTCGCTTTATGCGATATTGAACTTGTACCGTAAACGAGTTTCTTGTAAACAGAGCCATCCCAAACTTTGGGGTGGCTGTGTCTTTTTGATTTTAATTTCCCTAAGCTATAGGACCATAAGTGGAAGTGCCCTAGGCTCTGTTGCTTTGTTTTTTAGATGTTTCAGGAAACACCATAAACTTCTCCGGAGTGGCTGTTGGCAATTTACATCCCGCCCATCAGCATAACAAGGCTCCCAGTTCTCCATGGCCTGTCCTGCCTTTCTGGATTTTACACTTTTTTCAGATGGCCCTTTTGACGGGGGGGGGAAGTGAGACTTCATTGTAGTGCAGATTTCCTTTGCAAGCTTGCTTGGTTGGCCAAAAAGGGCGTATGCGTTTTTTCCTGAATATATTCAGGAAAAAACGCATACGCCCTTTTTGGCCAAGTGCATCATTGTCGACCTTCTGCCTCTTTTCTTATGCCTTAAATGCAATTCCAGTCTACCTCCTGAAATCGGTTTCCTGCAATTCTGCCCGGCTTTCAAGTCCTCTTGGCAGCCTTACTTCAGTATATTTTTGGATGATAGCTGTCATTTATAACTCTGCAGGTTTGTGAATTACAGTGCCCCTGAGCTCCTTTCTTCAACTCGCTTTCTTGTGAGCTGGCCGCAACACCGCAGGATTGCTTCAGGCCCTAATCTGGTTCCGGCATGGCACGCTGAGCCTTTGGTTAATTCCTCTTCCTGGTGGGAAATGAGAGTTAAATTTTCCCGTCCAGACACCTCCAGCTAGTCTCTCATTGGTTCTCCCTATTCCTGTTCATCTTCCGTGGAATTTGCAAACTGGGCCAAACAGGAGGTTAAAGGCACTGACTCTCCAAGTCGGGAGAGTGTTAGTAAAGCATCTGGAATGTTGCACCCGAGTACCAGGGGACGAGAACTGAGACATATTTCAACACGTCTCCCGATCACACGGTTGATCATACTCTGGGTTCCACATGCATGTTTTAGCTGAAGGAAGAATCCCTTAAACCTGGAGAGTTGAGACCCGTGGAATGGGTACCATGCAATATGACTTCAAAGGGCCTTCATTTGCTCACCAAAACTCTCCAATCCTATCACTGCTGCGTTTTTGCCCCTGTACTCACGATTGATTCACTTTCAGAGACATAGCAATCCATAGGTTTTAAGATACTTACTAGTCAGGTACATTATTAGGCGTTTAATATGGGGTTTTGAGTCCATTTCGTTGAGCAAGGAGTAGCTCTTGTCTATTACATATTTGGCTTAAGGAACTTTATCTGTGCTCATTTCAATCTCTGGTTTTATGCAGCACCCCAACTCACCTTTCCCCTTAAGCAAGCATAAGTTGATTTTCTAAATTTGGGACCATGTTCTGTTTTGAAATTCAGTTCCTGTGTAGCCAAGTTTACATTCCGTGTATTAGTGATATCTTATGATGTTTCTTTTTCTGTGTGACTTATTTCAGTTAGAATCATCATACCTGAATCCACTCATTATGCTGCTATGGGCCTGATGACATAGATGTCATTGCTGAGTGATATTGCATTGTACGTAAGTACCACAACTTCTTTATCCATTTTTCGCTTTATGCGATATTGAACTTGTACCGTAAACGAGTTTCTTGTAAACAGAGCCATCCCAAACTTTGGGGTGGCTGTGTCTTTTTGATTTTAATTTCCCTAAGCTATAGCACCATAAGTGGAAGTGCCCTAGGCTCTGTTGCTTTGTTTTTTAGATGTTTCAGGAAACACCATACACTTCTCCCGAGTGGCTGTTGGCAATTTACATCCCACCCATCAGCATAACAAGGCTCCCAGTTCTCCATGGCCTGTCCTGCCTTTCTGGATTTTACACTTTTTTCAGATGGCCCTTTTGACGGGGGGGAAGTGAGACTTCATTGTAGTGCAGATTTCCTTTGCAAGCTTGCTTAGTTGGCCAAAAAGGGCGTATGCGTTTTTTCCTGAATATATTCAGGAAAAAACGCATACGCCCTTTTTGGCCAAGTGCATCATTGTCGACCTTCTGCCTCTTTTCCTATGCTTTAAATGCAATTCCAGTCTACCTCCTGAAATCGGTTTCCTGCAATTCTGCCCGGCTTTCAAGTCCTCTTGGCAGCCTTACTTCAGTATATTTTTGGATGATAGCTGTCATTTATAACTCTGCAGGTTTGTGAATTACAGTGCCCCTGAGCTCCTTTCTTCAACTCGCTTTCTTGTGAGCTGGCCGCAACACCGCAGGATTGCTTCAGGCCCTAATCTGGTTCCGGCATGGCACGCTGAGCCTTTGGTTAATTCCTCTTCCTGGTGGGAAATGAGAGTTAAATTTTCCCGTCCAGACACCTCCAGCTAGTCTCTCATTGGTTCTCCCTATTCCTGTTCATCTTCCGCGGAATTTGCAAACTGGGCCAAAGAGGAGGTTAAAGGCACTGACTCTCCAAGTCGGGAGAGTGTTAGTAAAGCATCTGGAATGTTGCACCCGAGTACCAGGGGACGAGAACTGAGACATATTTCAACACGTCTCCCGATCACACGGTTGATCATACTCTGGGTTCCACATGCATGTTTTAGCTGAAGGAAGAATCCCTTAAACCTGGAGAGTTGAGACCCGTGGAATGGGTACCATGCAATATGACTTCAAAGGGTCTTCATTTGCTCACCAAAACTCTCCAATCCTATCACTGCTGCGTTTTTGCCCCTGTACTCACGATTGATTCACTTTCAGAGACATAGCAATCCATAGGTTTTAAGATACTTACTAGTCAGGTACATTATTAGGCATTTAATATGGGGTTTTGAGTCCATTTCGTTGAGCAAGGAGTAGCTCTTGTCTATTCCATATTTGGCTTAAGGAACTTTATCTGTGCTCATTTCAATCTCTGGTTTTATGCAGCACCCCAACTCACCTTTCCCCTTAAGCAAGCATAAGTTGATTTTCTAAATTTGGGACCATGTTCTGTTTTGAAATTCAGTTCCTGTGTAGCCAAGTTTACATTCCGTGTATTAGTGATATCTTATGATGTTTCTTTTTCTGTGTGACTTATTTCAGTTAGAATCATCATACCTGAATCCACTCATTATGCTGCTATGGGCCTGATGACATAGATGTCATTGCTGAGTGATATTGCATTGTACGTAAGTACCACAACTTCTTTATCCATTTTTCGCTTTATGCGATATTGAACTTGTACCGTAAACGAGTTTCTTGTAAACAGAGCCATCCCAAACTTTGGGGTGGCTGTGTCTTTTTGATTTTAATTTCCCTAAGCTATAGGACCATAAGTGGAAGTGCCCTAGGCTCTGTTGCTTTGTTTTTTAGATGTTTCAGGAAACACCATACACTTCTCCCGAGTGGCTGTTGGCAATTTACATCCCGCCCATCAGCATAACAAGGCTCCCAGTTCTCCATGGCCTGTCCTGCCTTTCTGGATTTTACACTTTTTTCAGATGGCCCTTTTGACGGGGGGGAAGTGAGACTTCATTGTAGTGCAGATTTCCTTTGCAAGCTTGCTTGGTTGGCCAAAAAGGGCGTATGGGTTTTTTCCTGAATATATTCAGGAAAAAACGCATACGCCCTTTTTGGCCAAGTGCATCATTGTCGACCTTCTGCCTCTTTTCCTATGCCTTAAATGCAATTCCAGTCTACCTCCTGAAATCGGTTTCCTGCAATTCTGCCCGGCTTTCAAGTCCTCTTGGCAGCCTTACTTCAGTATATTTTTGGATGATAGCTGTCATTTATAACTCTGCAGGTTTGTGAATTACAGTGCCCCTGAGCTCCTTTCTTCAACTCGCTTTCTTGTGAGCTGGCCGCAACACCGCAGGATTGCTTCAGGCCCTAATCTGGTTCCGGCATGGCACGCTGAGCCTTTGGTTAATTCCTCTTCCTGGTGGGAAATGAGAGTTAAATTTTCCCGTCCAGACACCTCCAGCTAGTCTCTCATTGGTTCTCCCTATTCCTGTTCATCTTCCGCGGAATTTGCAAACTGGGCCAAACAGGAGGTTAAAGGCACTGACTCTCCAAGTCGGGAGAGTGTTAGTAAAGCATCTGGAATGTTGCACCCGAGTACCAGGGGACGAGAACTGAGACATATTTCAACACGTCTCCCGATCACACGGTTGATCATACTCTGGGTTCCACATGCATGTTTTAGCTGAAGGAAGAATCCCTTAAACCTGGAGAGTTGAGACCCGTGGAATGGGTACCATGCAATATGACTTCAAAGGGTCTTCATTTGCTCACCAAAACTCTCCAATCCTATCACTGCTGCGTTTTTGCCCCTGTACTCACGATTGATTCACTTTCAGAGACATAGCAATCCATAGGTTTTAAGATACTTACTAGTCAGGTACATTATTAGGCGTTTAATATGGGGTTTTGAGTCCATTTCGTTGAGCAAGGAGTAGCTCTTGTCTATTACATATTTGGCTTAAGGAAATTTATCTGTGCTCATTTCAATCTCTGGTTTTATGCAGCACCCCAACTCACCTTTCCCCTTAAGCAAGCATAAGTTGGTTTTCTAAATTTGGGACCATGTTCTGTTTTGAAATTCAGTTCCTGTGTAGCCAAGTTTACATTCCGTGTATTAGTGATATCTTATGATGTTTCTTTTTCTGTGTGACTTATTTCAGTTAGAATCATCATACCTGAATCCACTCATTATGCTGCTATGGGCCTGATGACATAGATGTCATTGCTGAGTGATATTGCATTGTACGTAAGTACCACAACTTCTTTATCCATTTTTCGCTTTATGCTATATTGAACTTGTACCGTAAACGAGTTTCTTGTAAACAGAGCCATCCCAAACTTTGGGGTGGCTGTGTCTTTTTGATTTTAATTTCCCTAAGCTATAGGACCATAAGTGGAAGTGCCCTAGGCTCTGTTGCTTTGTTTTTTAGATGTTTCAGGAAACACCATACACTTCTCCCGAGTGGCTGTTGGCAATTTACATCCCGCCCATCAGCATAACAAGGCTCCCAGTTCTCCATGGCCTGTCCTGCCTTTCTGGATTTTACACTTTTTTCAGATGGCCCTTTTGACGGGGGGGAAGTGAGACTTCATTGTAGTGCAGATTTCCTTTGCAAGCTTGCTTGGTTGGCCAAAAAGGGCGTATGCGTTTTTTCCTGAATATATTCAGGAAAAAACGCATACGCCCTTTTTGGCCAAGTGCATCATTGTCGACCTTCTGCCTCTTTTCCTATGCTTTAAATGCAATTCCAGTCTACCTCCTGAAATCGGTTTCCTGCAATTCTGCCCGGCTTTCAAGTCCTCTTGGCAGCCTTACTTCAGTATATTTTTGGATGATAGCTGTCATTTATAACTCTGCAGGTTTGTGAATTACAGTGCCCCTGAGCTCCTTTCTTCAACTCGCTTTCTAGTGAGCTGGCCGCAACACCGCAGGATTGCTTCAGGCCCTAATCTGGTTCCGGCATGGCACGCTGAGCCTTTGGTTAATTCCTCTTCCTGGTGGGAAATGAGAGTTAAATTTTCCCGTCCAGACACCTCCAGCTAGTCTCTCATTGGTTCTCCCTATTCCTGTTCATCTTCCGCGGAATTTGCAAACTGGGCCAAACAGGAGGTTAAAGGCACTGACTCTCCAAGTCCGGAGAGTGTTAGTAAAGCATCTGGAATGTTGCACCCGAGTACCAGGGGACGAGAACTGAGACATATTTCAACACGTCTCCCGATCACACGGTTGATCATACTCTGGGTTCCACATGCATGTTTTAGCTGAAGGAAGAATCCCTTAAACCTGGAGAGTTGAGACCCGTGGAATGGGTACCATGCAATATGACTTCAAAGGGTCTTCATTTGCTCACCAAAACTCTCCAATCCTATCACTGCTGCGTTTTTGCCCCTGTACTCACGATTGATTCACTTTCAGAGACATAGCAATCCATAGGTTTTAAGATACTTACTAGTCAGGTACATTATTAGGCATTTAATATGGGGTTTTGAGTCCATTTCGTTGAGCAAGGAGTAGCTCTTGTCTATTACATATTTGGCTTAAGGAACTTTATCTGTGCTCATTTCAATCTCTGGTTTTATGCAGCACCCCAACTCACCTTTCCCCTTAAGCAAGCATAAGTTGATTTTCTAAATTTGGGACCATGTTCTGTTTTGAAATTCAGTTCCTGTGTAGCCAAGTTTACATTCCGTGTATTAGTGATATCTTATGATGTTTCTTTTTCTGTGTGACTTATTTCAGTTAGAATCATCATACCTGAATCCACTCATTATGCTGCTATGGGCCTGATGACATAGATGTCATTGCTGAGTGATATTGCATTGTACGTAAGTACCACAACTTCTTTATCCATTTTTCGCTTTATGCGATATTGAACTTGTACCGTAAACGAATTTCTTGTAAACAGAGCCATCCCAAACTTTGGGGTGGCTGTGTCTTTTTGATTTTAATTTCCCTAAGCTATAGGACCATAAGTGGAAGTGCCCTAGGCTCTGTTGCTTTGTTTTTTAGATGTTTCAGGAAACACCATACACTTCTCCTGAGTGGCTGTTGGCAATTTACATCCTGCCCATCAGCATAACAAGGCTCCCAGTTCTCCATGGCCTGTCCTGCCTTTCTGGATTTTACACTTTTTTCAGATGGCCCTTTTGACGGGGGGAAGTGAGACTTCATTGTAGTGCAGATTTCCTTTGCAAGCTTGCTTGGTTGGCCAAAAAGGGCGTATGCGTTTTT
Organism: Orcinus orca; assembly: GCF_937001465.1. Taxonomy (NCBI): domain Eukaryota; kingdom Metazoa; phylum Chordata; class Mammalia; order Artiodactyla; family Delphinidae; genus Orcinus; species Orcinus orca. The sequence continues at coordinate 1,621,064 of NW_026043740.1, read as the reverse complement.
TCCTGAATATATTCAGGAAAAAACGCATACGCCCTTTTTGGCCAAGTGCATCATTGTCGACCTTCTGCCTCTTTTCCTATGCTTTAAATGCAATTCCAGTCTACCTCCTGAAATCGGTTTCCTGCAATTCTGCCCGGCTTTCAAGTCCTCTTGGCAGCCTTACTTCAGTATATTTTTGGATGATAGCTGTCATTTATAACTCTGCAGGTTTGTGAATTACAGTGCCCCTGAGCTCCTTTCTTCAACTCGCTTTCTTGTGAGCTGGCCGCAACACCGCAGGATTGCTTCAGGCCCTAATCTGGTTCCGGCATGGCACGCTGAGCCTTTGGTTAATTCCTCTTCCTGGTGGGAAATGAGAGTTAAATTTTCCCGTCCAGACACCTCCAGCTAGTCTCTCATTGGTTCTCCCTATTCCTGTTCATCTTCCGCGGAATTTGCAAACTGGGCCAAACAGGAGGTTAAAGGCACTGACTCTCCAAGTCGGGAGAGTGTTAGTAAAGCATCTGGAATGTTGCACCCGAGTACCAGGGGACGAGAACTGAGACATATTTCAACACGTCTCCCGATCACACGGTTGATCATACTCTGGGTTCCACATGCATGTTTTAGCTGAAGTAAGAATCCCTTAAACCTGGAGAGTTGAGACCCGTGGAATGGGTACCATGCAATATGACTTCAAAGGGTCTTCATTTGCTCACCAAAACTCTCCAATCCTATCACTGCTGCGTTTTTGCCCCTGTACACATGCTTGATTCTCTTTCCGAGACATAGCAATCCATAGGTTTTAAGATACTTACTAGTCAGGTACATTCGTAGGCGTTTAATATGGGGTTTTGAGTCCATTTCGTTGAGCAAGGAGTAGCTCTTGTCTATTACATATTTGCCTTAAGGAACTTTATCTGTGCTCATTTCAATCTGTGTTTTTGTGCAGCACCCCAACTCATCTTTCCCCTTAAGCAAGCATAAGTTGGTTTTCTAAATTTGAGACCCTGTTCTGTTTGGTAATCCAGTTCCTGTGTAGCCAAGTTTACATTCTGTGTATTAGTGATATCTTATGATGTTTCTTTTTCTGTGTGACTTATTTCAGTTAGAATCATCATACCTGAATCCACTCATTATGCTGCTATGGGCCTGATGACATAGATTTCATTGCTGAGTGATATTGCATTGTACGTAAGTACCACAACTTCTTTATCCATTTTTCACTTTCTGCGATATTGAACTTGTACCATAAACGAGGTTCTTGTAAACAGAGCCGTCCCAAACTTTGGGGTGGCTGTGTCTTTTTGATTTTAATTTCCCTAAGCTATAGGACCATAAGTGGAATTGACCTAGGCTCTGTTGCTTTGTTTTTTAGATGTTTCAGGAAACACCATACACTTCTCCCGAGTGGCTGTTGGCAATTTACATCCCGCCCATCAGCATAACAAGGCTCCCAGTTCTCCATGGCCTGTCCTGCCTTTCTGGATTTTACAGTTTTTTCAGATGGCCCTGTTGACCAGGGGGAAGTGAGACTTCATTGTAGTGCAGATTTCCTTTGCAAGCTTGCTTGGTTGGCCAAAAAGGGCGTATGCTTTTTTTCCTGAATATATTCAGGAAAAAACGCATACGCACTTTTTGGCCAAGTGCATCATTGTGGACGTTCTGCCTCTTTTCCTATGCTTTAAATGCAATTCCAGTCTACCTCCCGATATTGGTTTGCTGCAATTCTGCCCAACATTCAAGTCCTCTTGGCAGCCTTACTTCAGTATATTTTTGGACGATAGCTGTCATTTATAACTCTGCAGGTTTGTGAATTACAGTGCCCCTGAGCTCCTTTCTTCAACTCGCTTTCTTGTGAGCTGGCCGCAACACCGCAGGATTGCTTCAGGCCCTAATCTGGTTCCGGCACAGCACACTGAGCCTTTGGTTAATTCCTCTTCCTGGTGGGAAATGAGAGTTAAATTTGCCCGTCCAGACACCTCCAGCTAGTCTCTCATTGGTTCTCCCTATTCCTGTTCATCTTCCACAAAAATTGCAAACTGGGCCAAACAGGAGGTTAAATGCACTGACTCTCCAAGTCGGGAGAGTGTTAGTAAAGCGTCTGGAATGTTGCACCCGAGTACCAGGGGACGAGAAGTGAGACATATTGGAACACGTCTCCCGATCACATGGTTGATCATATTCTGGGTTCCACATGCATGTTTTAGCTGAAGGAAGAATCCCTTAAACATGGAGAGTTGAGATCCGTGGAATGGGTACCATGCAATATGACTTCAAAGGGTCTTCATTTGCTCAGCGAACCTCTACAATCCTATCACTGCTGCGTTTATGCCCCTGTACACACGCTTGATTCTCTTTCGGAGACAGAGCAATCCATAGGTTTTAAGATACTTACTAGTCAGGTACATTCTTAGGCGTTTAATATGGGGTGTTGAATCCATTTCGCTGAGCAAGGAGTAGCTCTTGTCTATTCCATATTTGGCTTAAGGAACTTTATCTGTGCTCATTTCAATCTCTGGTTTTATGCAGCACCCCAACTCACCTTTCCCCTTAAGCAAGCATAAGTTGGTTTTCTAAATTTGAGACCCTGTTCTGTTTTGTAATCCAGTTCCTGTGTAGCCAAGTTTACATTCCATGTATTAGTGATATCTTATGATGTTTCTTTTTCTTGTGACTTATTTCAGTTAGAATCATCATACCTGAATCCACTCATTATGCTGCTACGGGCCTGATGACATAGATTTCATTGCTGAGTGATATTGCATTGTACGTAAGTACCAAAACTTCTTTATCCATTTTTCGCTTTCTGCGATATTGAAGTTGTACCATAAACGCGGTTCTTGTAAACAGAGCCGTCCCAAACTTTGGGGTGGCTGTGTCTTTTTGATTTTAATTTCCCTAAGCTATAGGACCATAAGTGGAAGTGCCCTAGGTTCTGTTGCTTTGTTTTTTAGATGTTTCAGGAAACACCATACACTTCTCCCGAGTGGCTGTTGGCAATTTACATCCGGCCCATCAGCATAACAAGGCTCCCAGTTCTCCATGGCCTGTCCTGCCTTTCTGGATTTTACACTTTTTTCAGATGGCCCTTTTGACCAGGGGGAAGTGAGACTTCATTGTAGTGCAGATTTCCTTTGCAAGCTTGCTTGGTTGGCCAAAAAGGGCGTATGCGTTTTTCCTGAATATATTCAGGAAAAAACGCATACGCCCTTTTTGGCCAAGTGCATCATTGTGGACGTTCTGCCTCTTTTCCTATGCTTTAAATGCAATTCCAGTCTACCTCCTGAAATCATTTTCCTGCAATTCTGCCCCACATTCAAGTCCTCTTGGCAGCCTTACTTCAGTATATTTTTGGACGATAGCTGTCATTTATAACTCTGCAGGTTTGTGAATTACAGTGCCCCTGAGCTCCTTTCTTCAACTCGCTTTCTTGTGAGCTGGCCGCAACACCGCAGGATTGCTTCAGGCCCTAATCTGGTTCCGGCACGGCACGCTGAGCCTTTGGTTAATTCCTCTTCCTGGTGGGAAATGAGAGTTAAATTTGCCCGTCCAGACACCTCCAGCTAGTCTCTCATTGGTTCTCCCTATTCCTGTTTATCTTCCGCAGAAATTGCAAACTGGGCCAAACAGGAGGTTAAAGGCACTGACTCTCCAAGTCGGGAGAGTGTTAGTAAAGTGTCTGGAATGTTGCACCCGAGTACCAGGGGACGAGAACTGAGACATATTGGAACACGTCTCCCGATCACACGGTTGATCATACTCTGGGTTCCACATGCATGTTTTAGCTGAAGGAAGAATCCCTTAAACCTGGAGAGTTGAGACCCGTGGAATGGGTACCATGCAATATGACTTCAAAGGGTCTTCGTTGGCTCACTGAACCTCTCCAATCCTATCACTGCTGCGTTTCTGCCCCTGTACACATGCTTGATTCTCTTTCCGAGACATAGCAATCCATAGGTTTTAAGATACTTACTAGTCAGGTACATTCGTAGGCGTTTAATATGGGGTTTTGAGTCCATTTCGTTGAGCAAGGAGTAGCTCTTGTCTATTACATATTTGCCTTAAGGAACTTTATCTGTGCTCATTTCAATCTGTGTTTTTGTGCAGCACCCCAACTCATCTTTCCCCTTAAGCAAGCATAAGTTGGTTTTCTAAATTTGAGACCCTGTTCTGTTTGGTAATCCAGTTCCTGTGTAGCCAAGTTTACATTCTGTGTATTAGTGATATCTTATGATGTTTCTTTTTCTGTGTGACTTATTTCAGTTAGAATCATCATACCTGAATCCACTCATTATGCTGCTACGGGCCTGATGACATAGATTTCATTGCTGAGTGATATTGCATTGTACGTAAGTACCACAACTTCTTTATCCATTTTTCACTTTCTGCGATATTGAACTTGTACCATAAACGAGGTTCTTGTAAACAGAGCCGTCCCAAACTTTGGGGTGGCTGTGTCTTTTTGATTTTAATTTCCCTAAGCTATAGGACCATAAGTGGAATTGACCTAGGCTCTGTTGCTTTGTTTTTTAGATGTTTCAGGAAACACCATACACTTCTCCCGAGTGGCTGTTGGCAATTTACATTCCGCCCATCAGCATAACAAGGCTCCCAGTTCTCCATGGCCTGTCCTGACTTTCTGGATTTTACACTTTTTTCAGATGGCCCTTTTGACCAGGGGGAAGTGAGACTTCATTGTAGTGCAGATTTCCTTTGCAAGCTTGCTTGGTTGGCCAAAAAGGGCGTATGCGTTTTTCCTGAATATATTCAGGAAAAAACGCATACGCCCTTTTTGGGCAAGTGCATCATTGTGGACGTTCTGCCTCTTTTCCTATGCTTTAAATGCAATTCCAGTCTACCTCCTGAAATCGGTTTCCTGCAATTCTGCCCCACATTCAAGTCCTCTTGGCAGCCTTACTTCAGTATATTTTTGGACGATAGCTGTCATTTATAACTCTGCAGGTTTGTGAATTACAGTGCCCCTGAGCTCCTTTCTTCAACTCGCTTTCTTGTGAGCTGGCCGCAACACCGCAGGATTGCTTCAGGCCCTAATCTGGTTCCGGCACGGCACGCTGAGCCTTTGGTTAATTCCTCTTCCTGGTGGGAAATGAGAGTTAAATTTGCACGTCCAGACACCTCCAGCTAGTCTCTCATTGGTTCTCCCTATTCCTGTTTATCTTCCGCAGAAATTGCAAACTGGGCCAAACAGGAGGTTAAAGGCACTGACTCTCCAAGTCGGGAGAGTGTTAGTAAAGTGTCTGGAATGTTGCACCCGAGTACCAGGGGACGAGAACTGAGACATATTGGAACACGTCTCCCGATCACACGGTTGATCATACTCTGGGTTCCACATGCATGTTTTAGCTGAAGGAAGAATCCCTTAAACCTGGAGAGTTGAGACCCGTGGAATGGGTACCATGCAATATGACTTCAAAGGGTCTTCGTTGGCTCACTGAACCTCTCCAATCCTATCACTGCTGCGTTTCTGCCCCTGTACACATGCTTGATTCTCTTTCCGAGACATAGCAATCCATAGGTTTTAAGATACTTACTAGTCAGGTACATTCGTAGGCGTTTAATATGGGGTTTTGAGTCCATTTCGTTGAGCAAGGAGTAGCTCTTGTCTATTCCATATTTGCCTTAAGGAACTTTATCTGTGCTCATTTCAATCTGTGTTTTTGTGCAGCACCCCAACTCATCTTTCCCCTTAAGCAAGCATAAGTTGGTTTTCTAAATTTGAGACCCTGTTCTGTTTGGTAATCCAGTTCCTGTGTAGCCAAGTTTACATTCTGTGTATTAGTGATATCTTATGATGTTTCTTTTTCTGTGTGACTTATTTCAGTTAGAATCATCATACCTGAATCCACTCATTATGCTGCTACGGGCCTGATGACATAGATTTCATTGCTGAGTGATATTGCATTGTACATAAGTACCACAACTTCTTTATCCATTTTTCACTTTCTGCGATATTGAACTTGTACCATAAACGAGGTTCTTGTAAACAGAGCCGTCCCAAACTTTGGGGTGGCTGTGTCTTTTTGATTTTAATTTCCCTAAGCTATAGGACCATAAGTGGAAGTGCCCTAGGCTCTGTTGCTTTGTTTTTTAGATGTTTCAGGAAACACCATACACTTCTCCCGAGTGGCTGTTGGCAATTTACATCCGGCCCATCAGCATAACAAGGCTCCCAGTTCTCCATGGCCTGTCCTGCCTTTCTGGATTTTACACTTTTTTCAGATGGCCCTTTTGACCAGGGGGAAGTGAGACTTCATTGTAGTGCAGATTTCCTTTGCAAGCTTGCTTGGTTGGCCAAAAAGGGCGTATGCGTTTTTCCTGAATATATTCAGGAAAAAACGCATACGCCCTTTTTGGCCAAGTGCATCATTGTGGACGTTCTGCCTCTTTTCCTATGCTTTAAATGCAATTCCAGTCTACCTCCTGAAATCATTTTCCTGCAATTCTGCCCCACATTCAAGTCCTCTTGGCAGCCTTACTTCAGTATATTTTTGGACGATAGCTGTCATTTATAACTCTGCAGGTTTGTGAATTACAGTGCCCCTGAGCTCCTTTCTTCAACTCGCTTTCTTGTGAGCTGGCCGCAACACCGCAGGATTGCTTCAGGCCCTAATCTGGTTCCGGCACGGCACGCTGAGCCTTTGGTTAATTCCTCTTCCTGGTGGGAAATGAGAGTTAAATTTGCCCGTCCAGACACCTCCAGCTAGTCTCTCATTGGTTCTCCCTATTCCTGTTTATCTTCCGCAGAAATTGCAAACTGGGCCAAACAGGAGGTTAAAGGCACTGACTCTCCAAGTCGGGAGAGTGTTAGTAAAGTGTCTGGAATGTTGCACCCGAGTACCAGGGGACGAGAACTGAGACATATTGGAACACGTCTCCCGATCACACGGTTGATCATACTCTGGGTTCCACATGCATGTTTTAGCTGAAGGAAGAATCCCTTAAACCTGGAGAGTTGAGACCCGTGGAATGGGTACCATGCAATATGACTTCAAAGGGTCTTCGTTGGCTCACTGAACCTCTCCAATCCTATCACTGCTGCGTTTCTGCCCCTGTACACATGCTTGATTCTCTTTCCGAGACATAGCAATCCATAGGTTTTAAGATACTTACTAGTCAGGTACATTCGTAGGCGTTTAATATGGGGTTTTGAGTCCATTTCGTTGAGCAAGGAGTAGCTCTTGTCTATTACATATTTGCCTTAAGGAACTTTATCTGTGCTCATTTCAATCTGTGTTTTTGTGCAGCACCCCAACTCATCTTTCCCCTTAAGCAAGCATAAGTTGGTTTTCTAAATTTGAGACCCTGTTCTGTTTGGTAATCCAGTTCCTGTGTAGCCAAGTTTACATTCTGTGTATTAGTGATATCTTATGATGTTTCTTTTTCTGTGTGACTTATTTCAGTTAGAATCATCATACCTGAATCCACTCATTATGCTGCTACGGGCCTGATGACATAGATTTCATTGCTGAGTGATATTGCATTGTACGTAAGTACCACAACTTCTTTATCCATTTTTCACTTTCTGCGATATTGAACTTGTACCATAAACGAGGTTCTTGTAAACAGAGCCGTCCCAAACTTTGGGGTGGCTGTGTCTTTTTGATTTTAATTTCCCTAAGCTATAGGACCATAAGTGGAATTGACCTAGGCTCTGTTGCTTTGTTTTTTAGATGTTTCAGGAAACACCATACACTTCTCCCGAGTGGCTGTTGGCAATTTACATTCCGCCCATCAGCATAACAAGGCTCCCAGTTCTCCATGGCCTGTCCTGACTTTCTGGATTTTACACTTTTTTCAGATGGCCCTTTTGACCAGGGGGAAGTGAGACTTCATTGTAGTGCAGATTTCCTTTGCAAGCTTGCTTGGTTGGCCAAAAAGGGCGTATGCGTTTTTCCTGAATATATTCAGGAAAAAACGCATACGCCCTTTTTGGGCAAGTGCATCATTGTGGACGTTCTGCCTCTTTTCCTATGCTTTAAATGCAATTCCAGTCTACCTCCTGAAATCGGTTTCCTGCAATTCTGCCCCACATTCAAGTCCTCTTGGCAGCCTTACTTCAGTATATTTTTGGACGATAGCTGTCATTTATAACTCTGCAGGTTTGTGAATTACAGTGCCCCTGAGCTCCTTTCTTCAACTCGCTTTCTTGTGAGCTGGCCGCAACACCGCAGGATTGCTTCAGGCCCTAATCTGGTTCCGGCACGGCACGCTGAGCCTTTGGTTAATTCCTCTTCCTGGTGGGAAATGAGAGTTAAATTTGCACGTCCAGACACCTCCAGCTAGTCTCTCATTGGTTCTCCCTATTCCTGTTTATCTTCCGCAGAAATTGCAAACTGGGCCAAACAGGAGGTTAAAGGCACTGACTCTCCAAGTCGGGAGAGTGTTAGTAAAGTGTCTGGAATGTTGCACCCGAGTACCAGGGGACGAGAACTGAGACATATTGGAACACGTCTCCCGATCACACGGTTGATCATACTCTGGGTTCCACATGCATGTTTTAGCTGAAGGAAGAATCCCTTAAACCTGGAGAGTTGAGACCCGTGGAATGGGTACCATGCAATATGACTTCAAAGGGTCTTCGTTGGCTCACTGAACCTCTCCAATCCTATCACTGCTGCGTTTCTGCCCCTGTACACATGCTTGATTCTCTTTCCGAGACATAGCAATCCATAGGTTTTAAGATACTTACTAGTCAGGTACATTCATAGGCGTTTAATATGGGGTTTTGAGTCCATTTCGTTGAGCAAGGAGTAGCTCTTGTCTATTACATATTTGCCTTAAGGAACTTTATCTGTGCTCATTTCAATCTGTGTTTTTGTGCAGCACCCCAACTCATCTTTCCCCTTAAGCAAGCATAAGTTGGTTTTCTAAATTTGAGACCCTGTTCTGTTTGGTAATCCAGTTCCTGTGTAGCCAAGTTTACATTCTGTGTATTAGTGATATCTTATGATGTTTCTTTTTCTGTGTGACTTATTTCAGTTAGAATCATCATACCTGAATCCACTCATTATGCTGCTACGGGCCTGATGACATAGATTTCATTGCTGAGTGATATTGCATTGTACGTAAGTACCACAACTTCTTTATCCATTTTTCACTTTCTGCGATATTGAACTTGTACCATAAACGAGGTTCTTGTAAACAGAGCCGTCCCAAACTTTGGGGTGGCTGTGTCTTTTTGATTTTAATTTCCCTAAGCTATAGGACCATAAGTGGAAGTGCCCTAGGCTCTGTTGCTTTGTTTTTTAGATGTTTCAGGAAACACCATACACTTCTCCCGAGTGGCTGTTGGCAATTTACATCCGGCCCATCAGCATAACAAGGCTCCCAGTTCTCCATGGCCTGTCCTGCCTTTCTGGATTTTACACTTTTTTCAGATGGCCCTTTTTACCAGGGGGAAGTGAGACTTCATTGTAGTGCAGATTTCCTTTGCAAGCTTGCTTGGTTGGCCAAAAAGGGCGTATGCGTTTTTCCTGAATATATTCAGGAAAAAACGCATACGCCCTTTTTGGCCAAGTGCATCATTGTGGACGTTCTGCCTCTTTTCCTATGCTTTAAATGCAATTCCAGTCTACCTCCTGAAATCATTTTCCTGCAATTCTGCCCCACATTCAAGTCCTCTTGGCAGCCTTACTTCAGTATATTTTTGGACGATAGCTGTCATTTATAACTCTGCACGTTTGTGAATTACAGTGCCCCTGAGCTCCTTTCTTCAACTCGCTTTCTTGTGAGCTGGCCGCAACACCGCAGGATTGCTTCAGGCCCTAATCTGGTTCCGGCACGGCACGCTGAGCCTTTGGTTAATTCCTCTTCCTGGTGGGAAATGAGAGTTAAATTTGCCCGTCCAGACACCTCCAGCTAGTCTCTCATTGGTTCTCCCTATTCCTGTTTATCTTCCGCAGAAATTGCAAACTGGGCCAAACAGGAGGTTAAAGGCACTGACTCTCCAAGTCGGGAGAGTGTTAGTAAAGTGTCTGGAATGTTGCACCCGAGTACCAGGGGACGAGAACTGAGACATATTGGAACACGTCTCCCGATCACACGGTTGATCATACTCTGGGTTCCACATGCATGTTTTAGCTGAAGGAAGAATCCCTTAAACCTGGAGAGTTGAGACCCGTGGAATGGGTACCATGCAATATGACTTCAAAGGGTCTTCGTTGGCTCACTGAACCTCTCCAATCCTATCACTGCTGCGTTTCTGCCCCTGTACACATGCTTGATTCTCTTTCCGAGACATAGCAATCCATAGGTTTTAAGATACTTACTAGTCAGGTACATTCGTAGGCGTTTAATATGGGGTTTTGAGTCCATTTCGTTGAGCAAGGAGTAGCTCTTGTCTATTACATATTTGCCTTAAGGAACTTTATCTGTGCTCATTTCAATCTGTGTTTTTGTGCAGCACCCCAACTCATCTTTCCCCTTAAGCAAGCATAAGTTGGTTTTCTAAATTTGAGACCCTGTTCTGTTTGGTAATCCAGTTCCTGTGTAGCCAAGTTTACATTCTGTGTATTAGTGATATCTTATGATGTTTCTTTTTCTGTGTGACTTATTTCAGTTAGAATCATCATACCTGCACCCACTCATTATGCTGCTACGGGCCTGATGACATAGATTTCATTGCTGAGTGATATTGCATTGTACGTAAGTACCACAACTTCTTTATCCATTTTTCACTTTCTGCGATATTGAACTTGTACCATAAACGAGGTTCTTGTAAACAGAGCCATCCCAAACTTTGGGGTGGCTGTGTCTTTTTGACTTTAATTTCCCTAAGCTATAGGACCATAAGTGGAATTGACCTAGGCTCTGTTGCTTTGTTTTTTAGATGTTTCAGGAAACACCATACACTTCTCCCGAGTGGCTGTTGGCAATTTACATCCCGCCCATCAGCATAACAAGGCTCCCAGTTCTCCATGGCCTGTCCTGCCTTTCTGGAATTTACAGTTTTTTCAGATGGCCCTGTTGACCAGGGGGAAGTGAGACTTCATTGTAGTGCAGATTTCCTTTGCAAGCTTGCTTGGTTGGCCAAAAAGGGCGTATGCTTTTTTTCCTGAATATATTCAGGAAAAAACGCATACACACTTTTTGGCCAAGTGCATCATTGTGGACGTTCTGCCTCTTTTCCTATGCTTTAAATGCAATTTCGGTCTACCTCCTGAAATCGGTTTCCTGCAATTCTGCCCCGTTTTCAAGTCCTCTTGGCAGCCTTACTTCAGTATATTTTTGGACGATAGCTGTCATTTATAACTCTGCAGGTTTGTGAATTACAGTGCCCCTGAGCTCCTTTCTTCAACTCGCTTTCTTGTGAGCTGGCCGCAACACCGTAGAATTGCTTCAGGCCCTAATCTGTTTCCGGCACAGCACACTGAGCCTTTGGTTAATTCCTCTTCCTGGTGGGAAATGAGAGTTAAATTTGCCCGTCCAGACACCTCCAGCTAGTCTCTCATTGGTTCTCCCTATTCCTGTTCATCTTCCACAGAAATTGCAAACTGGGCCAAACAGGAGGTTAAATGCACTGACTCTCCAAGTCGGGAGAGTGTTAGTAAAGTGTCTGGAATGTTGCACCCGAGTACCAGGGGACGAGAAGTGAGACATATTGGAACACGTCTCCCGATCACATGGTTGATCATATTCTGGGTTCCACATGCATGTTTTAGCTGAAGGAAGAATCCCTTAAACATGGAGAGTTGAGATCCGTGGAATGGGTACCATGCAATATGACTTCAAAGGGTCTTCATTTGCTCAGCGAATCTCTACAATCCTATCACTGCTGCGTTTATGCCCCTGTACACACGCTTGATTCTCTTTCGGAGACAGAGCAATCCATAGGTTTTAAGATACTTACTAGTCAGGTACATTCTTAGGCGTTTAATATGGGGTGTTGAATCCTTTTCGCTGAGCAAGGAGTAGCTCTTGTCTATTCCATATTTGGCTTAAGGAACTTTATCTGTGCTCATTTCAATCTCTGGTTTTATGCAGCACCCCAACTCACCTTTCCCCTTAAGCAAGCATAAGTTGGTTTTCTAAATTTGAGACCCTGTTCTGTTTTGTAATCCAGTTCCTGTGTAGCCAAGTTTACATTCCATGTATTAGTGATATCTTATGATGTTTCTTTTTCTTGTGACTTATTTCAGTTAGAATCATCATACCTGAATCCACTCATTATGCTGCTACGGGCCTGATGACATAGATTTCATTGCTGAGTGATATTGCATTGTACGTAAGTACCAAAACTTCTTTATCCATTTTTCGCTTTCTGCGATATTGAAGTTGTACCATAAACGCGGTTCTTGTAAACAGAGCCGTCCCAAACTTTGGGGTGGCTGTGTCTTTTTGATTTTAATTTCCCTAAGCTATAGGACCATAAGTGGAAGTGCCCTAGGTTCTGTTGCTTTGTTTTTTAGATGTTTCAGGAAACACCATACACTTCTCCCGAGTGGCTGTTGGCAATTTACATCCGGCCCATCAGCATAACAAGGCTCCCAGTTCTCCATGGCCTGTCCTGCCTTTCTGGATTTTACACTTTTTTCAGATGGCCCTTTTGACCAGGGGGAAGTGAGACTTCATTGTAGTGCAGATTTCCTTTGCAAGCTTGCTTGGTTGGCCAAAAAGGGCGTATGCGTTTTTCCTGAATATATTCAGGAAAAAACGCATACGCCCTTTTTGGCCAAGTGCATCATTGTGGACGTTCTGCCTCTTTTCCTATGCTTTAAATGCAATTCCAGTCTACCTCCTGAAATCGGTTTCCTGCAATTCTGCCCCACATTCAAGTCCTCTTGGCAGCCTTACTTCAGTATATTTTTGGACGATAGCTGTCATTTATAACTCTGCAGGTTTGTGAATTACAGTGCCCCTGAGCTCCTTTCTTCAACTCGCTTTCTTGTGAGCTGGCCGCAACACCGCAGGATTGCTTCAGGCCCTAATCTGGTTCCGGCACGGCACGCTGAGCCTTTGGTTAATTCCTCTTCCTGGTGGGAAATGAGAGTTAAATTTGCCCGTCCAGACACCTCCAGCTAGTCTCTCATTGGTTCTCCCTATTCCTGTTTATCTTCCGCAGAAATTGCAAACTGGGCCAAACAGGAGGTTAAAGGCACTGACTCTCCAAGTCGGGAGAGTGTTAGTAAAGTGTCTGGAATGTTGCACCCGAGTACCAGGGGACGAGAACTGAGACATATTGGAACACGTCTCCCGATCACACGGTTGATCATACTCTGGGTTCCACATGCATGTTTTAGCTGAAGGAAGAATCCCTTAAACCTGGAGAGTTGAGACCCGTGGAATGGGTACCATGCAATATGACTTCAAAGGGTCTTCGTTTGCTCACTGAACCTCTCCAATCCTATCACTGCTGCGTTTCTGCCCCTGTACACATGCTTGATTCTCTTTCCGAGACATAGCAATCCATAGGTTTTAAGATACTTACTAGTCAGGTACATTCGTAGGCGTTTAATATGGGGTTTTGAGTCCATTTCGTTGAGCAAGGAGTAGCTCTTGTCTATTACATATTTGCCTTAAGGAACTTTATCTGTGCTCATTTCAATCTGTGTTTTTGTGCAGCACCCCAACTCATCTTTCCCCTTAAGCAAGCATAAGTTGGTTTTCTAAATTTGAGACCCTGTTCTGTTTGGTAATCCAGTTCCTGTGTAGCCAAGTTTACATTCTGTGTATTAGTGATATCTTATGATGTTTCTTTTTCTGTGTGACTTATTTCAGTTAGAATCATCATACCTGAATCCACTCATTATGCTGCTATGGGCCTGATGACATAGATTTCATTGCTGAGTGATATTGCATTGTACGTAAGTACCACAACTTCTTTATCCATTTTTCACTTTCTGCGATATTGAACTTGTACCATAAACGAGGTTCTTGTAAACAGAGCCGTCCCAAACTTTGGGGTGGCTGTGTCTTTTTGATTTTAATTTCCCTAAGCTATAGGACCATAAGTGGAATTGACCTAGGCTCTGTTGCTTTGTTTTTTAGATGTTTCAGGAAACACCATACACTTCTCCCGAGTGGCTGTTGGCAATTTACATCCCGCCCATCAGCATAACAAGGCTCCCAGTTCTCCATGGCCTGTCCTGCCTTTCTGGATTTTACAGTTTTTTCAGATGGCCCTGTTGACCAGGGGGAAGTGAGACTTCATTGTAGTGCAGATTTCCTTTGCAAGCTTGCTTGGTTGGCCAAAAAGGGCGTATGCTTTTTTTCCTGAATATATTCAGGAAAAAACGCATACGCACTTTTTGGCCAAGTGCATCATTGTGGACGTTCTGCCTCTTTTCCTATGCTTTAAATGCAATTCCAGTCTACCTCCCGATATTGGTTTGCTGCAATTCTGCCCAACATTCAAGTCCTCTTGGCAGCCTTACTTCAGTATATTTTTGGACGATAGCTGTCATTTATAACTCTGCAGGTTTGTGAATTACAGTGCCCCTGAGCTCCTTTCTTCAACTCGCTTTCTTGTGAGCTGGCCGCAACACCGCAGAATTGCTTCAGGCCCTAATCTGTTTCCGGCACAGCACACTGAGCCTTTGGTTAATTCCTCTTCCTGGTGGGAAATGAGAGTTAAATTTGCCCGTCCAGACACCTCCAGCTAGTCTCTCATTGGTTCTCCCTATTCCTGTTCATCTTCCACAGAAATTGCAAACTGGGCCAAACAGGAGGTTAAATGCACTGACTCTCCAAGTCGGGAGAGTGTTAGTAAAGTGTCTGGAATGTTGCACCCGAGTACCAGGGGACGAGAAGTGAGACATATTGGAACACGTCTCCCGATCACATGGTTGATCATATTCTGGGTTCCACATGCATGTTTTAGCTGAAGGAAGAATCCCTTAAACATGGAGAGTTGAGATCCGTGGAATGGGTACCATGCAATATGACTTCAAAGGGTCTTCATTTGCTCAGCGAACCTCTACAATCCTATCACTGCTGCGTTTATGCCCCTGTACACATGCTTGATTCTCTTTCCGAGACATAGCAATCCATAGGTTTTAAGATACTTACTAGTCAGGTACATTCGTAGGCGTTTAATATGGGGTTTTGAGTCCATTTCGTTGAGCAAGGAGTAGCTCTTGTCTATTACATATTTGCCTTAAGGAACTTTATCTGTGCTCATTTCAATCTGTGTTTTTGTGCAGCACCCCAACTCATCTTTCCCCTTAAGCAAGCATAAGTTGGTTTTCTAAATTTGAGACCCTGTTCTGTTTGGTAATCCAGTTCCTGTGTAGCCAAGTTTACATTCTGTGTATTAGTGATATCTTATGATGTTTCTTTTTCTGTGTGACTTATTTCAGTTAGAATCATCATACCTGAATCCACTCATTATGCTGCTACGGGCCTGATGACATAGATTTCATTGCTGAGTGATATTGCATTGTACGTAAGTACCACAACTTCTTTATCCATTTTTCACTTTCTGCGATATTGAACTTGTACCATAAACGAGGTTCTTGTAAACAGAGCCGTCCCAAACTTTGGGGTGGCTGTGTCTTTTTGATTTTAATTTCCCTAAGCTATAGGACCATAAGTGGAAGTGCCCTAGGCTCTGTTGCTTTGTTTTTTAGATGTTTCAGGAAACACCATACACTTCTCCCGAGTGGCTGTTGGCAATTTACATCCGGCCCATCAGCATAACAAGGCTCCCAGTTCTCCATGGCCTGTCCTGCCTTTCTGGATTTTACACTTTTTTCAGATGGCCCTTTTGACCAGGGGGAAGTGAGACTTCATTGTAGTGCAGATTTCCTTTGCAAGCTTGCTTGGTTGGCCAAAAAGGGCGTATGCGTTTTTCCTGAATATATTCAGGAAAAAACGCATACGCCCTTTTTGGCCAAGTGCATCATTGTGGACGTTCTGCCTCTTTTCCTATGCTTTAAATGCAATTCCAGTCTACCTCCTGAAATCGGTTTCCTGCAATTCTGCCCCACATTCAAGTCCTCTTGGCAGCCTTACTTCAGTATATTTTTGGACGATAGCTGTCATTTATAACTCTGCAGGTTTGTGAATTACAGTGCCCCTGAGCTCCTTTCTTCAACTCGCTTTCTTGTGAGCTGGCCGCAACACCGCAGGATTGCTTCAGGCCCTAATCTGGTTCCGGCACGGCACGCTGAGCCTTTGGTTAATTCCTCTTCCTGGTGGGAAATGAGAGTTAAATTTGCCCGTCCAGACACCTCCAGCTAGTCTCTCATTGGTTCTCCCTATTCCTGTTTATCTTCCGCAGAAATTGCAAACTGGGCCAAACAGGAGGTTAAAGGCACTGACTCTCCAAGTCGGGAGAGTGTTAGTAAAGTGTCTGGAATGTTGCACCCGAGTACCAGGGGACGAGAACTGAGACATATTGGAACACGTCTCCCGATCACACGGTTGATCATACTCTGGGTTCCACATGCATGTTTTAGCTGAAGGAAGAATCCCTTAAACCTGGAGAGTTGAGACCCGTGGAATGGGTACCATGCAATATGACTTCAAAGGGTCTTCGTTTGCTCACTGAACCTCTCCAATCCTATCACTGCTGCGTTTCTGCCCCTGTACACATGCTTGATTCTCTTTCCGAGACATAGCAATCCATAGGTTTTAAGATACTTACTAGTCAGGTACATTCGTAGGCGTTTAATATGGGGTTTTGAGTCCATTTCGTTGAGCAAGGAGTAGCTCTTGTCTATTACATATTTGCCTTAAGGAACTTTATCTGTGCTCATTTCAATCTGTGTTTTTGTGCAGCACCCCAACTCATCTTTCCCCTTAAGCAAGCATAAGTTGGTTTTCTAAATTTGAGACCCTGTTCTGTTTGGTAATCCAGTTCCTGTGTAGCCAAGTTTACATTCTGTGTATTAGTGATATCTTATGATGTTTCTTTTTCTGTGTGACTTATTTCAGTTAGAATCATCATACCTGAATCCACTCATTATGCTGCTATGGGCCTGATGACATAGATTTCATTGCTGAGTGATATTGCATTGTACGTAAGTACCACAACTTCTTTATCCATTTTTCACTTTCTGTGATATTGAACTTGTACCATAAACGAGGTTCTTGTAAACAGAGCCGTCCCAAACTTTGGGGTGGCTGTGTCTTTTTGATTTTAATTTCCCTAAGCTATAGGACCATAAGTGGAATTGACCTAGGCTCTGTTGCTTTGTTTTTTAGATGTTTCAGGAAACACCATACACTTCTCCCGAGTGGCTGTTGGCAATTTACATCCCGCCCATCAGCATAACAAGGCTCCCAGTTCTCCATGGCCTGTCCTGCCTTTCTGGATTTTACAGTTTTTTCAGATGGCCCTGTTGACCAGGGGGAAGTGAGACTTCATTGTAGTGCAGATTTCCTTTGCAAGCTTGCTTGGTTGGCCAAAAAGGGCGTATGCTTTTTTTCCTGAATATATTCAGGAAAAAACGCATACGCACTTTTTGGCCAAGTGCATCATTGTGGACGTTCTGCCTCTTTTCCTATGCTTTAAATGCAATTCCAGTCTACCTCCCGATATTGGTTTGCTGCAATTCTGCCCAACATTCAAGTCCTCTTGGCAGCCTTACTTCAGTATATTTTTGGACGATAGCTGTCATTTATAACTCTGCAGGTTTGTGAATTACAGTGCCCCTGAGCTCCTTTCTTCAACTCGCTTTCTTGTGAGCTGGCCGCAACACCGCAGAATTGCTTCAGGCCCTAATCTGTTTCCGGCACAGCACACTGAGCCTTTGGTTAATTCCTCTTCCTGGTGGGAAATGAGAGTTAAATTTGCCCGTCCAGACACCTCCAGCTAGTCTCTCATTGGTTCTCCCTATTCCTGTTCATCTTCCACAGAAATTGCAAACTGGGCCAAACAGGAGGTTAAATGCACTGACTCTCCAAGTCGGGAGAGTGTTAGTAAAGTGTCTGGAATGTTGCACCCGAGTACCAGGGGACGAGAAGTGAGACATATTGGAACACGTCTCCCGATCACATGGTTGATCATATTCTGGGTTCCACATGCATGTTTTAGCTGAAGGAAGAATCCCTTAAACATGGAGAGTTGAGATCCGTGGAATGGGTACCATGCAATATGACTTCAAAGGGTCTTCATTTGCTCAGCGAACCTCTACAATCCTATCACTGCTGCGTTTATGCCCCTGTACACATGCTTGATTCTCTTTCCGAGACATAGTATTCCATAGGTTTTAAGATACTTACTAGTCAGGTACATTCGTAGGCGTTTAATATGGGGTTTTGAGTCCATTTCGTTGAGCAAGGAGTAGCTCTTGTCTATTACATATTTGCCTTAAGGAACTTTATCTGTGCTCATTTCAATCTGTGTTTTTGTGCAGCACCCCAACTCATCTTTCCCCTTAAGCAAGCATAAGTTGGTTTTCTAAATTTGAGACCCTGTTCTGTTTGGTAATCCAGTTCCTGTGTAGCCAAGTTTACATTCTGTGTATTAGTGATATCTTATGATGTTTCTTTTTCTGTGTGACTTATTTCAGTTAGAATCATCATACCTGAATCCACTCATTATGCTGCTACGGGCCTGATGACATAGATTTCATTGCTGAGTGATATTGCATTGTACGTAAGTACCACAACTTCTTTATCCATTTTTCACTTTCTGCGATATTGAACTTGTACCATAAACGAGGTTCTTGTAAACAGAGCCGTCCCAAACTTTGGGGTGGCTGTGTCTTTTTGATTTTAATTTCCCTAAGCTATAGGACCATAAGTGGAAGTGCCCTAGGCTCTGTTGCTTTGTTTTTTAGATGTTTCAGGAAACACCATACACTTCTCCCGAGTGGCTGTTGGCAATTTACATCCGGCCCATCAGCATAACAAGGCTCCCAGTTCTCCATGGCCTGTCCTGCCTTTCTGGATTTTACACTTTTTTCAGATGGCCCTTTTGACCAGGGGGAAGTGAGACTTCATTGTAGTGCAGATTTCCTTTGCAAGCTTGCTTGGTTGGCCAAAAAGGGCGTATGCGTTTTTCCTGAATATATTCAGGAAAAAACGCATACGCCCTTTTTGGCCAAGTGCATCATTGTGGACGTTCTGCCTCTTTTCCTATGCTTTAAATGCAATTCCAGTCTACCTCCTGAAATCGGTTTCCTGCAATTCTGCCCCACATTCAAGTCCTCTTGGCAGCCTTACTTCAGTATATTTTTGGACGATAGCTGTCATTTATAACTCTGCAGGTTTGTGAATTACAGTGCCCCTGAGCTCCTTTCTTCAACTCGCTTTCTTGTGAGCTGGCCGCAACACCGCAGGATTGCTTCAGGCCCTAATCTGGTTCCGGCACGGCACGCTGAGCCTTTGGTTAATTCCTCTTCCTGGTGGGAAATGAGAGTTAAATTTGCCCGTCCAGACACCTCCAGCTAGTCTCTCATTGGTTCTCCCTATTCCTGTTTATCTTCCGCAGAAATTGCAAACTGGGCCAAACAGGAGGTTAAAGGCACTGACTCTCCAAGTCGGGAGAGTGTTAGTAAAGTGTCTGGAATGTTGCACCCGAGTACCAGGGGACGAGAACTGAGACATATTGGAACACGTCTCCCGATCACACGGTTGATCATACTCTGGGTTCCACATGCATGTTTTAGCTGAAGGAAGAATCCCTTAAACCTGGAGAGTTGAGACCCGTGGAATGGGTACCATGCAATATGACTTCAAAGGGTCTTCGTTTGCTCACTGAACCTCTCCAATCCTATCACTGCTGCGTTTCTGCCCCTGTACACATGCTTGATTCTCTTTCCGAGACATAGCAATCCATAGGTTTTAAGATACTTACTAGTCAGGTACATTCGTAGGCGTTTAATATGGGGTTTTGAGTCCATTTCGTTGAGCAAGGAGTAGCTCTTGTCTATTACATATTTGCCTTAAGGAACTTTATCTGTGCTCATTTCAATCTGTGTTTTTGTGCAGCACCCCAACTCATCTTTCCCCTTAAGCAAGCATAAGTTGGTTTTCTAAATTTGAGACCCTGTTCTGTTTGGTAATCCAGTTCCTGTGTAGCCAAGTTTACATTCTGTGTATTAGTGATATCTTATGATGTTTCTTTTTCTGTGTGACTTATTTCAGTTAGAATCATCATACCTGCACCCACTCATTATGCTGCTACGGGCCTGATGACATAGATTTCATTGCTGAGTGATATTGCATTGTACGTAAGTACCACAACTTCTTTATCCATTTTTCACTTTCTGCGATATTGAACTTGTACCATAAACGAGGTTCTTGTAAACAGAGCCATCCCAAACTTTGGGGTGGCTGTGTCTTTTTGATTTTAATTTCCCTAAGCTATAGGACCATAAGTGGAATTGACCTAGGCTCTGTTGCTTTGTTTTTTAGATGTTTCAGGAAACACCATACACTTCTCCCGAGTGGCTGTTGGCAATTTACATCCCGCCCATCAGCATAACAAGGCTCCCAGTTCTCCATGGCCTGTCCTGCCTTTCTGGAATTTACAGTTTTTTCAGATGGCCCTGTTGACCAGGGGGAAGTGAGACTTCATTGTAGTGCAGATTTCCTTTGCAAGCTTGCTTGGTTGGCCAAAAAGGGCGTATGCTTTTTTGCCTGAATATATTCAGGAAAAAACGCATACGCACTTTTTGGCCAAGTGCATCATTGTGGACGTTCTGCCTCTTTTCCTATGCTTTAAATGCAATTCCAGTCTACCTCCTGAAATCGGTTTCCTGCAATTCTGCCCCGTTTTCAAGTCCTCTTGGCAGCCTTACTTCAGTATATTTTTGGACGATAGCTGTCATTTATAACTCTGCAGGTTTGTGAATTACAGTGCCCCTGAGCTCCTTTCTTCAACTCGCTTTCTTGTGAGCTGGCCGCAACACCGCAGAATTGCTTCAGGCCCTAATCTGTTTCCGGCACAGCACACTGAGCCTTTGGTTAATTCCTCTTCCTGGTGGGAAATGAGAGTTAAATTTGCCCGTCCAGACACCTCCAGCTAGTCTCTCATTGGTTCTCCCTATTCCTGTTCATCTTCCACAGAAATTGCAAACTGGGCCAAACAGAAGGTTAAATGCACTGACTCTCCAAGTCGGGAGAGTGTTAGTAAAGCGTCTGGAATGTTGCACCCGAGTACCAGGGGACGAGAAGTGAGACATATTGGAACACGTCTCCCGATCACATGGTTGATCATATTCTGGGTTCCACATGCATGTTTTAGCTGAAGGAAGAATCCCTTAAACATGGAGAGTTGAGATCCGTGGAATGGGTACCATGCAATATGAATTCAAAGGGTCTTCATTTGCTCAGCGAATCTCTACAATCCTATCACTGCTGCGTTTATGCCCCTGTACACACGCTTGATTCTCTTTCGGAGACAGAGCAATCCATAGGTTTTAAGATACTTACTAGTCAGGTACATTCTTAGGCGTTTAATATGGGGTGTTGAATCCATTTCGCTGAGCAAGGAGTAGCTCTTGTCTATTCCATATTTGGCTTAAGGAACTTTATCTGTGCTCATTTCAATCTCTGGTTTTATGCAGCACCCCAACTCACCTTTCCCCTTAAGCAAGCATAAGTTGGTTTTCTAAATTTGAGACCCTGTTCTGTTTTGTAATCCAGTTCCTGTGTAGCCAAGTTTACATTCCATGTATTAGTGATATCTTATGATGTTTCTTTTTCTTGTGACTTATTTCAGTTAGAATCATCATACCTGAATCCACTCATTATGCTGCTACGGGCCTGATGACATAGATTTCATTGCTGAGTGATATTGCATTGTACGTAAGTACCAAAACTTCTTTATCCATTTTTCGCTTTCTGCGATATTGAAGTTGTACCATAAACGCGGTTCTTGTAAACAGAGCCGTCCCAAACTTTGGGGTGGCTGTGTCTTTTTGATTTTAATTTCCCTAAGCTATAGGACCATAAGTGGAAGTGCCCTAGGTTCTGTTGCTTTGTTTTTTAGATGTTTCAGGAAACACCATACACTTCTCCCGAGTGGCTGTTGGCAATTTACATCCGGCCCATCAGCATAACAAGGCTCCCAGTTCTCCATGGCCTGTCCTGCCTTTCTGGATTTTACACTTTTTTCAGATGGCCCTTTTGACCAGGGGGAAGTGAGACTTCATTGTAGTGCAGATTTCCTTTGCAAGCTTGCTTGGTTGGCCAAAAAGGGCGTATGCGTTTTTCCTGAATATATTCAGGAAAAAACGCATACGCCCTTTTTGGCCAAGTGCATCATTGTGGACGTTCTGCCTCTTTTCCTATGCTTTAAATGCAATTCCAGTCTACCTCCTGAAATCGGTTTCCTGCAATTCTGCCCCACATTCAAGTCCTCTTGGCAGCCTTACTTCAGTATATTTTTGGACGATAGCTGTCATTTATAACTCTGCAGGTTTGTGAATTACAGTGCCCCTGAGCTCCTTTCTTCAACTCGCTTTCTTGTGAGCTGGCCGCAACACCGCAGGATTGCTTCAGGCCCTAATCTGGTTCCGGCACGGCACGCTGAGCCTTTGGTTAATTCCTCTTCCTGGTGGGAAATGAGAGTTAAATTTGCCCGTCCAGACACCTCCAGCTAGTCTCTCATTGGTTCTCCCTATTCCTGTTTATCTTCCGCAGAAATTGCAAACTGGGCCAAACAGGAGGTTAAAGGCACTGACTCTCCAAGTCGGGAGAGTGTTAGTAAAGTGTCTGGAATGTTGCACCCGAGTACCAGGGGACGAGAACTGAGACATATTGGAACACGTCTCCCGATCACACGGTTGATCATACTCTGGGTTCCACATGCATGTTTTAGCTGAAGGAAGAATCCCTTAAACCTGGAGAGTTGAGACCCGTGGAATGGGTACCATGCAATATGACTTCAAAGGGTCTTCGTTTGCTCACTGAACCTCTCCAATCCTATCACTGCTGCGTTTCTGCCCCTGTACACATGCTTGATTCTCTTTCCGAGACATAGCAATCCATAGGTTTTAAGATACTTACTAGTCAGGTACATTCGTAGGCGTTTAATATGGGGTTTTGAGTCCATTTCGTTGAGCAAGGAGTAGCTCTTGTCTATTACATATTTGCCTTAAGGAACTTTATCTGTGCTCATTTCAATCTGTGTTTTTGTGCAGCACCCCAACTCACCTTTCCCCTTAAGCAAGCATAAGTTGGTTTTCTAAATTTGAGACCCTGTTCTGTTTGGTAATCCAGTTCCTGTGTAGCCAAGTTTACATTCTGTGTATTAGTGATATCTTATGATGTTTCTTTTTCTGTGTGACTTATTTCAGTTAGAATCATCATACCTGAATCCACTCATTATGCTGCTACGGGCCTGATGACATAGATTTCATTGCTGAGTGATATTGCATTGTACGTAAGTACCACAACTTCTTTATCCATTTTTCACTTTCTGCGATATTGAACTTGTACCATAAACGAGGTTCTTGTAAACAGAGCCGTCCCAAACTTTGGGGTGGCTGTGTCTTTTTGATTTTAATTTCCCTAAGCTATAGGACCATAAGTGGAATTGACCTAGGCTCTGTTGCTTTGTTTTTTAGATGTTTCAGGAAACACCATACACTTCTCCCGAGTGGCTGTTGGCAATTTACATCCCGCCCATCAGCATAACAAGGCTCCCAGTTCTCCATGGCCTGTCCAGCCTTTCTGGATTTTACAGTTTTTTCAGATGGCCCTGTTGACCAGGGGGAAGTGAGACTTCATTGTAGTGCAGATTTCCTTTGCAAGCTTGCTTGGTTGGCCAAAAAGGGCGTATGCTTTTTTTCCTGAATATATTCAGGAAAAAACGCATACGCACTTTTTGGCCAAGTGCATCATTGTGGACGTTCTGCCTCTTTTCCTATGCTTTAAATGCAATTCCAGTCTACCTCCCGATATTGGTTTGCTGCAATTCTGCCCAACATTCAAGTCCTCTTGGCAGCCTTACTTCAGTATATTTTTGGACGATAGCTGTCATTTATAACTCTGCAGGTTTGTGAATTACAGTGCCCCTGAGCTCCTTTCTTCAACTCGCTTTCTTGTGAGCTGGCCGCAACACCGCAGAATTGCTTCAGGCCCTAATCTGTTTCCGGCACAGCACACTGAGCCTTTGGTTAATTCCTCTTCCTGGTGGGAAATGAGAGTTAAATTTGCCCGTCCAGACAACTCCAGCTAGTCTCTCATTGGTTCTCCCTATTCCTGTTCATCTTCCACAGAAATTGCAAACTGGGCCAAACAGGAGGTTAAAGGCACTGACTCTCCAAGTCGGGAGAGTGTTAGTAAAGCGTCTGGAATGTTGCACCCGAGTACCAGGGGACGAGAAGTGAGACATATTGGAACACGTCTCCCGATCACATGGTTGATCATATTCTGGGTTCCACATGCATGTTTTAGCTGAAGGAAGAATCCCTTAAACATGGAGAGTTGAGATCCGTGGAATGGGTACCATGCAATATGACTTCAAAGGGTCTTCATTTGCTCAGCGAACCTCTACAATCCTATCACTGCTGCGTTTATGCCCCTGTACACACGCTTGATTCTCTTTCGGAGACAGAGCAATCCATAGGTTTTAAGATACTTACTAGTCAGGTACATTCTTAGGCGTTTAATATGGGGTGTTGAATCCATTTCGCTGAGCAAGGAGTAGCTCTTGTCTATTCCATATTTGGCTTAAGGAACTTTATCTGTGCTCATTTCAATCTCTGGTTTTATGCAGCACCCCAACTCACCTTTCCCCTTAAGCAAGCATAAGTTGGTTTTCTAAATTTGAGACCCTGTTCTGTTTTGTAATCCAGTTCCTGTGTAGCCAAGTTTACATTCCATGTATTAGTGATATCTTATGATGTTTCTTTTTCTTGTGACTTATTTCAGTTAGAATCATCATACCTGAATCCACTCATTATGCTGCTACGGGCCTGATGACATAGATTTCATTGCTGAGTGATATTGCATTGTACGTAAGTACCAAAACTACTTTATCCATTTTTCGCTTTCTGCGATATTGAAGTTGTACCATAAACGCGGTTCTTGTAAACAGAGCCGTCCCAAACTTTGGGGTGGCTGTGTCTTTTTGATTTTAATTTCCCTAAGCTATAGGACCATAAGTGGAAGTGCCCTAGGTTCTGTTGCTTTGTTTTTTAGATGTTTCAGGAAACACCATACACTTCTCCCGAGTGGCTGTTGGCAATTTACATCCGGCCCATCAGCATAACAAGGCTCCCAGTTCTCCATGGCCTGTCCTGCCTTTCTGGATTTTACACTTTTTTCAGATGGCCCTTTTGACCAGGGGGAAGTGAGACTTCATTGTAGTGCAGATTTCCTTTGCAAGCTTGCTTGGTTGGCCAAAAAGGGCGTATGCGTTTTTCCTGAATATATTCAGGAAAAAACGCATACGCCCTTTTTGGCCAAGTGCATCATTGTGGACGTTCTGCCTCTTTTCCTATGCTTTAAATGCAATTCCAGTCTACCTCCTGAAATCGGTTTCCTGCAATTCTGCCCCACATTCAAGTCCTCTTGGCAGCCTTACTTCAGTATATTTTTGGATGATAGCTGTCATTTATAACTCTGCAGGTTTGTGAATTACAGTGCCCCTGAGCTCCTTTCTTCAACTCGCTTTCTTGTGAGCTGGCCGCAACACCGCAGGATTGCTTCAGGCCCTAATCTGGTTCCAGCACGGCACGCTGAGCCTTTGGTTAATTCCTCTTCCTGGTGGGAAATGAGAGTTAAATTTGCCCGTCCAGACACCTCCAGCTAGTCTCTCATTGGTTCTCCCTATTCCTGTTTATCTTCCGCAGAAATTGCAAACTGGGCCAAACAGGAGGTTAAAGGCACTGACTCTCCAAGTCGGGAGAGTGTTAGTAAAGTGTCTGGAATGTTGCACCCGAGTACCAGGGGACGAGAACTGAGACATATTGGAACACGTATCCCGATCACACGGTTGATCATACTGTGGGTTCCACATGCATGTTTTAGCTGAAGGAAGAATCCCTTAAACCTGGAGAGTTGAGACCCGTGGAATGGGTACCATGCAATATGACTTCAAAGGGTCTTCGTTTGCTCACTGAACCTCTCCAATCCTATCACCGCTGCGTTTCTGCCCCTGTACCCATGCTTGATTCTCTTTCCGAGACATAGCAATCCATAGGTTTTAAGATACTTACTAGTCAGGTACATTCGTAGGCGTTTAATATGGGGTTTTGAGTCCATTTCGTTGAGCAAGGAGTAGCTCTTGTCTATTACATATTTGCCTTAAGGAACTTTATCTGTGCTCATTTCAATCTGTGTTTTTGTGCAGCACCCCAACTCATCTTTCCCCTTAAGCAAGCATAAGTTGGTTTTCTAAATTTGAGACCCTGTTCTGTTTGGTAATCCAGTTCCTGTGTAGCCAAGTTTACATTCTGTGTATTAGTGATATCTTATGATGTTTCTTTTTCTGTGTGACTTATTTCAGTTAGAATCATCATACCTGAATCCACTCATTATGCTGCTACGGGCCTGATGACATAGATTTCATTGCTGAGTGATATTGCATTGTACGTAAGTACCACAACTTCTTTATCCATTTTTCACTTTCTGCGATATTGAACTTGTACCATAAACGAGGTTCTTGTAAACAGAGCCATCCCAAACTTTGGGGCGGCTGTGTCTTTTTGATTTTAATTTCCCTAAGCTATAGGACCATAAGTGGAATTGACCTAGGCTCTGTTGCTTTGTTTTTTAGATGTTTCAGGAAACACCATACACTTCTCCCGAGTGGCTGTTGGCAATTTACATCCCGCCCATCAGCATAACAAGGCTCCCAGTTCTCCATGGCCTGTCCTGCCTTTCTGGATTTTACAGTTTTTTCAGATGGCCCTGTTGACCAGGGGGAAGTGAGACTTCATTGTAGTGCAGATTTCCTTTGCAAGCTTGCTTGGTTGGCCAAAAAGGGCGTATGCTTTTTTTCCTGAATATATTCAGGTAAAAACGCATACGCACTTTTTGGCCAAGTGCATCATTGTGGACGTTCTGCCTCTTTTCCTATGCTTTAAATGCAATTCCAGTCTACCTCCCGATATTGGTTTGCTGCAATTCTGCCCAACTTTCAAGTCCTCTTGGCAGCCTTACTTCAGTATATTTTTGGACGATAGCTGTCATTTATAACTCTGCAGGTTTGTGAATTACAGTGCCCCTGAGCTCCTTTCTTCAACTCGCTTTCTTGTGAGCTGGCCGCAACACCGCAGGATTGCTTCAGGCCCTAATCTGGTTCCGGCACGGCACGCTGAGCCTTTGGTTAATTCCTCTTCCTGGTGGGAAATGAGAGTTAAATTTGCTCGTCCAGACACCTCCAGCTAGTCTCTCATTGGTTCTCCCTATTCCTGTTCATCTTCCGCAGAAATTGCAAACTGGGCCAAACAGGAGGTTAAAGGCACTGACTCTCCAAGTCGGGAGAGTGTTAGTAAAGCTTCTGGAATATTGCACCCGAGTACCAGGGGACGAGAACTGAGACATATTTGAACACGTCTCCCAATCACACAGTTGATCATACTCTGGGTTCCACATGCATGCTTTAGCTGAAGGAAGAATCCCTTAAACGTGGAGAGTTGAGACCCGTGGAATGGGTACCATGCAATATGACTTCAAAGGGTCTTCATTTGCTCAGCGAACCTCTCCAATCCTATCACTGCTGCGTTTATGCCCCTGTACACATGCTTGATTCTCTTTCCGAGACATAGCAATCCATAGGTTTTAAGATACTTTCTAGTCAGCTACATTCTTAGGCTTTTAATATGGGGTGTTGAGTCCATTTCGTTGAGCAAGGAGTAGCTCTTGTCTATTCCATATTTGGCTTAAGGAACTTTATCTGTGCTCATTTCAATCTCTGGTTTTATGCAGCACCCCAACTCACCTTTCCCCTTAAGCAAGCATAAGTTGGTTTTCTAAATTTGAGACCCTGTTCTCTTTTGTATTCCAGTTCCTGTGTAGCCAAGTTTACATTCCGTGTATTAGTGATATCTTATGATGTTTCTTTTTCTGTGTGACTTATTTCAGATAGAATCATCATACCTGAATCCACTCATTATGCTGCTACGGGCCTGATGACATAGATTTCATTGCTGAGTGATATTGCATTGTACGTAAGTACCAAAACTTCTTTATCCATTTTTCACTTTCTGCGATATTGAACTTGTCCCGTAAATGAGGTTTTTGTAAACAGAGCCGTCCCAAATTTGGGGTGGCTGTGTCTTTTTGATTTTAATTTCCCTAAGCTATAAGACCATAAGTGGAATTGCCATAGGCTCTGTTGCTTTGTGTCTCAGATGTTTCAGGAAACACCATACACTTATCCCGAGTGGCTGTTGGCAATTTATATCCCGCCCATCAGCATAACAAGGCTCCCAGTTCTCCATGGCCTGTCCTGCTTTTCTGGATTTTACACTTTTTTCAGATGGTCCTTTTGACCGGGGGGAAGTGAGACTTCATTGTAGTGCAGATTTCCTTTGCAAGCTTGCTTGGTTGGCCAAAAAGTGCGTATGCGTGTTTTCCTGAATATATTCAGGAAAAAACGCATACGCACTTTTTGGCCAAGTGCATCATTGTCGAAGTTCTGCCTCTTTTCCTATGCTTTAAATGCAATTCCAGTCTACCTCCTGAAATCGGTTTCCTGCAATTCTGCCCCACTTTCAAGTCCTCTTGGCAGCCTTACTTCAGTATATTTTTGGACGATAGCTGTCATTTATAACTCTGCAGGTTTGTGAATTACAGTGCCCCTGAGCTCCTTTCTTCAACTCGCTTTCTTGTGAGCTGGCCGCAACACCGCAGGATTGCTTCAGGCCCTAATCTGGTTGAGGCACGGCCCGCTGAGCCTTTGGTTAATTCCTCTTCCTGGTGGGAAATGAGAGTTAAATTTGCCCGTCCATACACCTCCAGCTAGTCTCTCATTGGTTCTCCCTATTCCTGTTCATCTTCCGCAGAAATTGCAAACTGGGCCAAACAGGAGGTTAAAGGCACTGACTCTCCAAGTCGGGAGAGTGTTAGTAAAGCATCTGGAATGTTGCACCCGAGTACCAGGGGACGAGAACTGAGACATATTGGAACACGTCTCCCGATCACACGGTTGATCATACTCTGGGTTCCACATGCATGATTTAGCTGAAGGAAGAATCCCTTAAACCTGGAGAGTTGAGACCCATGGAATGGGTACCATGCAATATGACTTCAAAGGGTCTTCATTTTCTCACCGAACCTCTCCAATCCTATCACTGCTGCGTTTATGCCCCTGTACACACGCTTGATTCTCTTTCGGTGACATAGCAATCCATAGGTTTTAAGATACTTACTAGTCAGGTACATTCTTAGGCATTTAATATGGGGTGTTGAGTCCATTTCGTTGAGCAAGGAGTAGCTCTTGTCTATTCCATATTTGGCTTAAGGAAGTTTATCTGTGCTCATTTCAATCTCTGGTTTTATGCAGCACCTCAACTCACCTTTCCCCTTAAGCAAGCATAAGTTGGTTTTCTAAATTTGAGACCCTGTTCTGTTTGGTAATCCAGTTCCTGTGTAGCCAAGTTTACATTCTGTGTATTAGTGATATCTTATGAT
Organism: Orcinus orca; assembly: GCF_937001465.1. Lineage (NCBI taxonomy): Eukaryota > Metazoa > Chordata > Mammalia > Artiodactyla > Delphinidae > Orcinus > Orcinus orca. Next base: position 1,591,580 of record NW_026043740.1, on the reverse strand, counting down.
GTTTCTTTTTCTGTGTGACTTATTTCAGTTAGAATCATCATACCTGAATCCACTCATTATGCTGCTACGGGCCTGATGACATAGATTTCATTGCTGAGTGATATTGCATTGTACGTAAGTACCACAACTTCTTTATCCATTTTTCACTTTCTGCGATATTGAACTTGTACCATAAACGAGGTTCTTGTAAACAGAGCCGTCCCAAACTTTGGGGTGGCTGTGTCTTTTTGATTTTAATTTCCCTAAGCTATAGGACCATAAGTGGAATTGACCTAGGCTCTGTTGCTTTGTTTTTTAGATGTTTCAGGAAACACCATACACTTCTCCCGAGTGGCTGTTGGCAATTTACATCCCGCCCATCAGCATAACAAGGCTCCCAGTTCTCCATGGCCTGTCCTGCCTTTCTGGATTTTACAGTTTTTTCAGATGGCCCTGTTGACCAGGGGGAAGTGAGACTTCATTGTAGTGCAGATTTCCTTTGCAAGCTTGCTTGGTTGGCCAAAAAGGGCGTATGCTTTTTTTCCTGAATATATTCAGGAAAAAACGCATACGCACTTTTTGGCCAAGTGCATCATTGTGGACGTTCTGCCTCTTTTCCTATGCTTTAAATGCAATTCCAGTCTACCTCCCGATATTGGTTTGCTGCAATTCTGCCCTACTTTCAAGTCCTCTTGGCAGCCTTACTTCAGTATATTTTTGGACGATAGCTGTCATTTATAACTCTGCAGGTTTGTGAATTACAGTGCCCCTGAGCTCCTTTCTTCAACTCGCTTTCTTGTGAGCTGGCCGCAACACCGCAGCATTTCTTCAGGCCCTAATCTGTTTCTGGCACGGCCCGCTGAGCCTTTGGTTAATTCCTCTTCCTGGTGGGAAATGAGAGTTAAATTTGCCCGTCCAGACACCTCCAGCTAGTCTCTCATTGGTTCTCCCTATTCCTGTTCATCTTCCGCAGAAATTGCAAACTGGGCCAAACAGGAGGTTAAAGGCACTGACTCTCCAAGTCGGGAGAGTGTTAGTAAAGCTTCTGGAATATTGCACCCGAGTACCAGGGGACGAGAACTGAGACATATTTGAACACGTCTCCCAATCACACAGTTGATCATACTCTGGGTTCCACATGCATGCTTTAGCTGAAGGAAGAATCCCTTAAACGTGGAGAGTTGAGACCCGTGGAATGGGTACCATGCAATATGACTTCAAAGGGTCTTCATTTGCTCAGCGAACCTCTCCAATCCTATCACTGCTGCGTTTATGCCCCTGTACACATGCTTGATTCTCTTTCCGAGACATAGCAATCCATAGGTTTTAAGATACTTTCTAGTCAGCTACATTCTTAGGCTTTTAATATGGGGTGTTGAGTCCATTTCGTTGAGCAAGGAGTAGCTCTTGTCTATTCCATATTTGGCTTAAGGAACTTTATCTGTGCTCATTTCAATCTCTGGTTTTATGCAGCACCCCAACTCACCTTTCCCCTTAAGCAAGCATAAGTTGGTTTTCTAAATTTGAGACCCTGTTCTCTTTTGTAATCCAGTTCCTGTGTAGCCAAGTTTACATTCCGTGTATTAGTGATATCTTATGATGTTTCTTTTTCTGTGTGACTTATTTCAGATAGAATCATCATACCTGAATCCACTCATTATGCTGCTACGGGCCTGATGACATAGATTTCATTGCTGAGTGATATTGCATTGTACGTAAGTACCAAAACTTCTTTATCCATTTTTCACTTTCTGCGATATTGAACTTGTCCCGTAAATGAGGTTTTTGTAAACAGAGCCGTCCCAAATTTGGGGTGGCTGTGTCTTTTTGATTTTAATTTCCCTAAGCTATAAGACCATAAGTGGAAGTGCCCTAGGCTCTGTTGCTTTGTGTCTCAGATGTTTCAGGAAACACCATACACTTATCCCGAGTGGCTGTTGGCAATTTATATCCCGCCCATCAGCATAACAAGGCTCCCAGTTCTCCATGGCCTGTCCTGCTTTTCTGGATTTTACACTTTTTTCAGATGGTCCTTTTGACCGGGGGGAAGTGAGACTTCATTGTAGTGCAGATTTCCTTTGCAAGCTTGCTTGGTTGGCCAAAAAGTGCGTATGCGTTTTTTCCTGAATATATTCAGGAAAAAACGCATACGCACTTTTTGGCCAAGTGCATCATTGTCGAAGTTCTGCCTCTTTTCCTATGCTTTAAATGCAATTCCAGTCTACCTCCTGAAATCGGTTTCCTGCAATTCTGCCCCACTTTCAAGTCCTCTTGGCAGCCTTACTTCAGTATATTTTTGGACGATAGCTGTCATTTATAACTCTGCAGGTTTGTGAATTACAGTGCCCCTGAGCTCCTTTCTTCAACTCGCTTTCTTGTGAGCTGGCCGCAACACCGCAGGATTGCTTCAGGCCCTAATCTGGTTGAGGCACGGCCCGCTGAGCCTTTGGTTAATTCCTCTTCCTGGTGGGAAATGAGAGTTAAATTTGCCCGTCCATACACCTCCAGCTAGTCTCTCATTGGTTCTCCCTATTCCTGTTCATCTTCCGCAGAAATTGCAAACTGGGCCAAACAGGAGGTTAAAGGCACTGACTCTCCAAGTCGGGAGAGTGTTAGTAAAGCATCTGGAATGTTGCACCCGAGTACCAGGGGACGAGAACTGAGACATATTGGAACACGTCTCCCGATCACACGGTTGATCATACTCTGGGTTCCATATGCATGATTTAGCTGAAGGAAGAATCCCTTAAACCTGGAGAGTTGAGACCCATGGAATGGGTACCATGCAATATGACTTCAAAGGGTCTTCATTTTCTCACCGAACCTCTCCAATCCTATCACTGCTGCGTTTATGCCCCTGTACACACGCTTGATTCTCTTTCGGTGACATAGCGATCCATAGGTTTTAAGATACTTACTAGTCAGGTACATTCTTAGGCATTTAATATGGGGTGTTGAGTCCATTTCGTTGAGCAAGGAGTAGCTCTTGTCTATTCCATATTTGGCTTAAGGAAGTTTATCTGTGCTCATTTCAATCTCTGGTTTTATGCAGCACCTCAACTCACCTTTCCCCTTAAGCAAGCATAAGTTGCTTTTCTAAATTTGAGACCCTGTTCTCTTTTGTAATCCAGTTCCTGTGTAGCCAAGTTTACATTCCGTGTATTAGTGATATCTTATGATGTTTCTTTTTCTGTGTGACTTATTTCAGTTAGAATCATCATACCTGAATCCACTCATTATGCTGCTATGGGCCTGATGACATAGATATCATTGCTGAGTGATATTGCATTGTACGTAAGTACCACAACTTCTTTATCCATTTTTCACTTTCTGTGATATTGAACTTGTCCCATAAACGAGTTTCTTGTAAACAGAGCCGTCCCAAACTTAGGGGTGGCTGTGTCTTTTTGATTTTAATTTCCCTAAGCTATAGGACCATAAGTGGAAGTGCCCTAGGCTCTGTTGCTTTGTTTTTTAGATGTTTCAGTAAACAATATACACTTCTCCCGAGTGGCTGTTGGCAATATACATCCTGCCCATCAGCATAACAAGGCTCCTAGTTCTCCATGGCCTGTCCTGCCTTTCTGGATTTTACACTTTTTTCAGATGTCCCTTTTGACCAGGAGGAAGTGAGACTTCATTATAGTGCAGATTTCCTTTGCAAGCTTGCTTGGTTGGCCAAAAAGGGCGTATGCGTTTTTTCCTGAATATATTCAGGATAAAACGCATACGCACTTTTTGGCCAAGTGCATCATTGTCGACGTTCTGCCTCTTTTCCTATGCTTTAAATGCAATTCCAGTCTACCTCCTGAAATCGGTTTCCTGCAATTCTGCCCCGCTTTCAAGTCCTCTTGGCAGCCTTACTTCAGTATATTTTTGGACGATAGCTGTCATTTATAACTCTGCAGGTTTGTGAATTACAGTGCCCCTGAGCTCCTTTCTTCAACTCGCTTTCTTGTGAGCTGGCCGCAACACCGCAGGATTGCTTCAGGCCCTAATCTGGTTCCGGCACGGCACGCTGAGCCTTTGGTTAATTCCTCTTCCTGGTGGGAAATGAGAGTTCAATTTGCCCGTCCAGACACCTCCAGCTAGTCTCTCATTGGTTCTCCCTATTCCTGTTCATCTTCCGCAGAAATTGCAAACTGGGCCAAACAGGAGGTTAAAGGCACTGACTCTCCAAGTCGGGAGAGTGTTAGTAAAGCGTCTGGAATGTTGCACCCGAGTACCAGGGGACGAGAACTGAGCCATATTGGAACACGTCTCCCGATCACACGGTTGATCATACTCTGGGTTCCACATGCATGATTTAGCTGAAGGAAGAATCCCTTAAACCTGGAGAGTTGAGACCCGTGGAATGGGTACCATGCAATATGACTTCAAAGGGTCTTCATTTGCTCACCGAACCTCTCCAATCCTATCACTGCTGCGTTTAGGCCCCTGTACACACGCTTGATTCTCTTTCGGTGACATAGCGATCCATAGGTTTTAAGATACTTACTAGTCAGGTACATTCTTAGGCGTTTAATATGGGGTGTTGAGTCCATTTCGTTGAGCAAGGAGTAGCTCTTGTCTATTCCATATTTGGCTTAAGGAACATTATCTGTGCTCATTTCAATCTCTGGTTTTATGCAGCACCCCAACTCACCTTTCCCCTTAAGCAAGCATAAGTTGCTTTTCTAAATTTGAGACCCTGTTCTCTTTTGTAATCCAGTTCCTGTGTAGCCAAGTTTACATTCCGTGTATTAGTGATATCTTATGATGTTTCTTTTTCTGTGTGACTTATTTCAGTTAGAATCATCATACCTGAATCCACTCATTATGCTGCTATGGGCCTGATGACATAGATATCATTGCTGAGTGATATTGCATTGTACGTAAGTACCACAACTTCTTTATCCATTTTTCACTTTCTGCGATATTGAACTTGTCCCGTAAACGAGTTTCTTGTAAACAGAGCCGTCCCAAACTTTGGGGTGGCTGTGTCTTTTTGATTTTAATTTCCCTAAGCTATAAGACCATAAGTGGAAGTGCCCTAGGCTCTGTTGCTTTGTTTTTTAGATGTTTCAGGAAAAACCATACACTTCTCCCGAGTGGCTGTTGGCAATTTATATCCCGCCCATCAGCATAACAAGGCTCCCAGTTCTCCATGGCCTGTCCTGCCTTTCTGGATTTTACACTTTTTTCAGATGGCCCTTTTGACCAGGGGGAAGTGAGACTTCACTGTAGTGCAGATTTCCTTTGCAAGCTTGCTTGGTTGGCCAAAAAGGGCATATGCGTTTTTTCCTGAATATATTCAGGAAAAAACGCATACGCCCTTTTTGGCCAAGTGCATCATTGTGGACGTTCTGCCTCTTTTCCTATGCTTTAAATGCAATTCCAGTCTACCTCCTGAAATCGGTTTCCTGCAATTCTGCCCCATTTTCAAGTCCTCTTGGCAGCCTTACTTCAGTATATTTTTGGACGATAGCTGTCATTTATAAGTCTGCAGGTTTGTGAATTACAGTGCCCCTGAGCTCCTTTCTTCAACTCGCTTTCTTGTGAGCTGGCCGCAACACCGCAGGATTGCTTCAGGCCCTAATCTTGTTCCGGCACGGCACGCTGAGCCTTTGGTTAATTCCTCTTCCTGGTGGGAAATGAGAGTTCAATTTGCCCGTCCAGACACCTCCAGCTAGTCTCTCATTGGTTCTCCCTATTCCTGTTCATCTTCGGCAGAAATTGCAAACTGGGCCAAACAGGAGGTTAAAGGCACTGACTCTCCAAGTCGGGAGAGTGTTAGTAAAGCGTCTGGAATGTTGCACCCGAGTACCAGGGGACGAGAACTGAGCCATATTGGAACACGTCTACCGATCACACGGTTGATCATACTCTGTGTTCCACATGCATGATTTAGCTGAAGGAAGAATCCCTTAAATCTGGAGAGTTGAGACCCGTGGAATGGGTACTATGCAATATGACTTCAAAGGGTCTTCATTTGCTCACCGAACCTCTGCAATCCTATCACTGCTGTGTTTATGCCCCTGTACACACGCATGATTCTCTTTCGGAGACATAGCGATCCATAGGTTTTAAGATACTTACTAGTCAGGTACATTCTTAGGCGTTTAATATGGGGTGTTGAGTCCATTTCGTTGAGCAAGGAGTAGCTCTTGTCTATTCCATATTTGGCGTAAGGAACTTTATCTGTGCTCATTTCAATCTCTGGTTTTATGCAGCACCCCAACTCACATTTCCCCTTAAGCAAGCATAAGTTGGTTTTCTAAATTTGAGACCCTGTTCTCTTTTGTAATCCAGTTCCTGTGTAGCCAAGTTTATATTCCGTGTATTAGTGATATCTTATGATGTTTCTTTTTCTGTTTGACTTATTTCAGTTAGAATCATCGTACCTGAATCCACTCATTATGCTGCTACGGGCCTGATGAGATAGATTTAATTGCTGAGTGATATTGCATTGTACGTAAGTACCACAACTTCTTTATCCATTTTTCACTTTCTGCGATATTGAACTTGTCCCGTAAACGAGTTTCTTGTAAACAGAGCCGTCCCAAATTTTGGGGTGGCTGTGTTTCTTTGATTTTAATTTCCCTAAGCAATAGGACCATAAGTGGAAGTGCCCTAGGCTCTTTTGCTTTGTTTTTTAGATGTTTCAGGAAACACCAAACACTTCTCCCGAGTGGCTGTTGGCAATTTATATCCCGCCCATCAGCATAACAAGGCTCCCAGTTCTCCATGGCCTGTCCTGCCTTTCTGGATTTTACACTTTTTTCAGATGGCCCTTTTGACCAGGGGGAAGTGAGACTTCACTGTAGTGCAGATTTCCTTTGCAAGCTTGCTTGGTTGGCCAAAAAGGGCGTATGCGTTTTTTCCTGAATATATTCAGGAAAAAACGCATACGCCCTTTTTGGCCAAGTGCATCATTGTGGACGTTCTGCCTCTTTTCCTATGCTTTAAATGCAATTCCAGTCTACCTCCTGAAATCGGTTTCCTGCAATTCTGCCCCGTTTTCAAGTCCTCTTGGCAGCCTTACTTCAGTATATTTTTGGACGATAGCTGTCATTTATAACTCTGCAGGTTTGTGAATTACAGTGCCCCTGAGCTCCTTTCTTCAACTCGCTTTCTTGTGAGCTGGCCGCAACACCGCAGGATTGCTTCAGGCCCTAATCTTGTTCTGGCATGGCCCGCTGAGCCTATGGTTAATTCCTCTTCCTGGTGGGAAATGAGAGTTAAATTTTCCCGTCCAGACACCTCCAGCTAGTCTCTCATTGGTTCTCCCTATTCCTGTTCATCTTCCGCAGAAATTGCAAACTGGGCCAAACAGGAGGTTAAAGGCACTGACTCTCCAAGTCGGGAGAGTGTTAGTAAAGTGTCTGGAATGTTGCACCCGAGTACCAGGGGACGAGAACTGAGACATATTGGAACACGTCTCCCGATCACATGGTTGATCATGCTCTGGGTTCCACATGCATGCTTTAGCTGAAGGAAGAATACCTTAAACGTGGTGAGTTGAGACCCGTGGAATGGGTACCATGCAATATGACTTCAAAGGGTCTTCATTTGCTCACCGAACCTCTCCAATCCTATCACTGCTCCGTTTATGCCCCTGTACACACGCTTGATTCTCTTTTGGAGACATAGCAATCCATACGTTTTAAGATACTTTCTAGTCAGCTACATTCTTAGGCGTTTAATATGGGGTGTTGAGTCCATTTCCTTGACCAAGGAGTAGCTCTTGTCTACTCCATATTTGGCTTAAGGAACTTTATCTGTGCTCATTTCAATCTCTGGTTTTATCCAGCACCCCAACTCACCTTTCCCCTTAAGCAAGCATAAGTTGGTTTTCTAAATTTGAGACCCTGTTCTCTTTTGTAATCCAGTTCCTGTGTAGCCAAGTTTACATTCCGTGTATTAGTGATATCTTATGATGTTTGTTTTTCTTGTGACTTATTTCAGATAGAATCATCATACCTTAATCCACTCATTATGCTGCTACGGGCCTCATGACATAGATTTCATTGCTGAGTGATATTGCATTGTACGTAAGTACCACTACTGCTTTATCCATTTTTCACTTTCTGCGATATTGAACTTGTCCCGTAAACGAGTTTCTTCTAAGCAGAGCCATCCCAAACTTTGGGGTGGCTGTGTCTTTTTGATTTTAATTTCCCTAAGCTATAGGGCCATAAGTGGAAGTGCCCTAGGCTCTGTTGCTTTGTTTTTTAGATGTTTCAGGAAACACCATACACTTCTCCCGAGTGGCTGTTGGCAATTTACATCCCGCCCATCAGCATAACAAGGCTCCCAGTTCTCCATGGCCTGTCCTGCCTTTCTGGATTTTACACTTTTTTCAGATGGCCCTTTTGACCGGGGGGAAGTGAGACTTCATTGTAGTGCAGATTTCCTTTGCAAGCTTGCTTGGTTGGCCAAAAAGGGCGTATGCGTTTTTTCCTGAATATATTCAGGAAAAAACGCATACGCCCTTTTTGGCCAAGTGCATCATTGTCGACGTTCTGCCTCTTTTCCTATGCTTTAAATGTAATTCCAGTCTACCTCCTGAAATCGGTTTCCTGCAATTCTGCCCCGCTTTCAAGTCCTCTTGGCAGCCTTACTTCAGTATATTTTTGGACGATAGCTGTCATTTATAACTCTGCAGGTTTGTGAATTACAGTGCCCCTGAGCTCCTTTCTTCAACTCGCTTTCTTGTGAGCTGGCCGCAACACCGCAGGATTGCTTCAGGCCCTAATCTGGTTCCGGCACGGCACACTGAGCCTTTGGTTAATTCCTCTTCCTGGTGGGAAATGAGAGTTCAATTTGCCCGTCCAGACACCTCCAGCTAGTCTCTCATTGGTTCTCCCTATTCCTGTTCATCTTCCGCAGAAATTGTAAACTGGGCCAAACAGGAGGTTAAAGGCACTGACTCTCCAAGTCGGGAGAGTGTTAGTAAAGCGTCTGGAATGTTGCACCCGAGTACCAGGGGACGAGAACTGAGCCATATTGGAACACGTCTCCCGATCACACGGTTGATCATACTCTGGCTTCCACATGCATGATTTAGCTGAAGGAAGAATCCCTTAAACCTGGAGAGTTGAGACCCGTGAAATGGGTACCATGCAATATGACTTCAAAGGGTCTTCATTTGCTCACCGAACCTCTGCAATCCTATCACTGCTGTGTTTATGCCCCTGTACACACGCTTGATTCTCTTTCGGAGACATAGCGATCCATAGGTTTTAAGATACTTACTAGTCAGGTACATTCTTAGGCGTTTAATATGGGGTGTTGAGTCCATTTCGTTGAGCAAGGAGTAGCTCTTGTCTATTCCATATTTGGCGTAAGGAACTTTATCTGTGCTCATTTCAATCTCTGGTTTTATGCAGCACCCCAACTCACCTTTCCCCTTAAGCAAGCATAAGTTGCTTTTCTAAATTTGAGACCCTGTTCTGTTTTGTAATCCAGTTCCTGTGTAGCCAAGTTTACATTCCATGTATTAGTGATATCTTATGATGTTTCTTTTTCTGTGTGACTTATTTCAGTTAGAATCATCATACCGGTATCCACTTTATGCTGCTACGGGCATGATGACATAGATTTCATTGCTGAGTGATATTGCATTGTACGTAAGTGCCAAAACTTCTTTATCCATTTTTCACTTTCTGCGATATTGAACTTGTCCCGTAAATGAGGTTCTTGTAAACAGAGCCGTCCCAAACTTTGGGGTGGCTGTGTCTTTTTGATTTTAATTTCCCTAAGCTATAGGACCATAAATGGAAGTGCCCTAAGCTCTGTTGCTTTGTTTCTCAGATGTTTCAGGAAACACCATACACTTCTCCCAAGTGGCTGTTGGCAATTTATATCCCGCCCATCAGCATAACAAGGCTCCCAGTTCTCCATGGCCTGTCCAGCTTTTCTGGATTTTACACTTTTTTCAGATGGCCCTGTTGACCAGGGGGAAGTGAGACTTCATTGTAGTGCAGATTTCCTTTGCAAGCTTGCTTGGTTGGCCAAAAAGTGCGTATGCGTTTTTTCCTGAATATATTCAGGAAAAAACGCATACGCCCTTTTTGGCCAAGTGCATCATTGTCGACGTTCTGCCTCTTTTCCTATGCTTTAAATGCAATTCCAGTCTACCTCCTGAAATCGGTTTCCTGCAATTCTGCCCCGCTTTCAAGTCCTCTTGGCAGCCTTACTTCAGTATATTTTTGGACGATAGCTGTCATTTATAACTCTGCAGGTTTGTGAATTACAGTGCCCCTGAACTCCTTTCTTCAACTCGCTTTCTTGTGAGCTGGCCGCAACACCGCAGGATTGCTTCAGGCCCTAATCTGGTTCCGGCACGGCACGCTGAGCCTTTGGTTAATTCCTCTTCCTGGTGGGAAATGAGAGTTCAATTTGCCCGTCTAGACACCTCCAGCTAGTCTCTCATTGTTTCTCCCTATTCCTGTTCATCTTCCGCAGAAATTGCAAACTGGGCCAAACAGGAGGTTAAAGGCACTGACTCTCCAAGTCGGGAGAGTGTTAGTAAAGCGTCTGGAATGTTGCACCCGAGTACCAGGGGACGAGAACTGAGCCATATTGGAACACGTCTCCCGATCACACGGTTGATCATACTCTGGGTTCCACATGCATGATTTAGCTGAAGGAAGAATCCCTTAAACCTGGAGAGTTGAGACCCGTGGAATGGGTACCATGCAATATGACTTCAAAGGGTCTTCATTTGCTCACCGAACCTCTGCAATCCTATCACTGCTGTGTTTATGCCCCTGTACACATGCTTGATTCTCTTTCGGAGACATAGCGATCCATAGGTTTTAAGATACTTACTAGTCAGGTACATTCTTAGGCGTTTAATATGGGGTGTTGAGTCCATTTCGTTGAGCAAGGAGTAGCTCTTGTCTATTCCATATTTGGTGTAAGGAACTTTATCTGTGCTCATTTCAATCTCTGGTTTTATGCAGCACCCCAACTCACCTTTCCCCTTAAGCAAGCATAAGTTGGTTTTCTAAATTTGAGACCCTGTTCTCTTTTGTAATCCAGTTCCTGTGTAGCCAAGTTTACATTCCGTGTATTAGTGATATCTTACGATGTTTCTTTTTCTGTGTGACTTATTTCAGTTAGAATCATCATACCTGAACCCACTCATTTTCTGCTACAGGCCTGTTGACAGAGATTTCATTGCTAAGTGATATTGCATTGTACGTAAGTAGCACAAATTCTTTATCCATTTTTCACTTTCTGCGATATTGAACTTGTACCATAAACGAGGTTCTTGTAAACAGAGCCGTCCCAAACTTTGGGGTGGCTGTGTCTTTTTGATTTTAATTTCCCTAAGCTATAGGACCATAAGTGGAAGTGCCCTAGGCTTTGTTGCTTTGTTTTTTAGATGTTTCAGGAAACACCATACACTTCTCCGTAGTGGCTGTTGGCAATTTACAACCCGCCCATCAGCAAAACAAGGCTCCCAGTTCTCCATGGCCTGTCCTGCCTTTCTGGATTTTACACTTTTTTCAGATGGCCCCTTTGACAGGGGGGAAGTGAAACTTCATTGTAGTGCAGATTTCCTGTGCAAGCTTGCTTGGTTCGCCAAAAAGGGCGTATGCGTTTTTTCCTGAATATATTCAGGAAAAAACGCATACGCCCTTTTTGGCCAAGTGCATCATTGTCCACGTTCTGCCTCTTTTCCTATGCTTTAAATGCAATTCCAGTCTACCTCCTGAAATCGGTTTCCTGCAATTCTGCCCCACTTTCAAGTCCTCTTGGCAGCCTTACTTCAGTATATTTTTGGACGATAGCTGTCATTTATAACTCTGCACGTTTGTGAATTACAGTGCCCGTGAGCTCCTTTCTTCAACTAGCTTTCTTGTGAGCTGGCCACAACACCGCAGGATTGCTTCAGACCCTAATCTGGTTCCGGCACGGCACGCTGAGCCTTTGGTTAATTCCTCTTCCTGGTGGGAAATGAGAGTTAAATTTGCCCGTCCAGAAACGTCCAGCTAGTCTCTCATTGGTTCTCCCTATTCCTGTTCATCTTCCGCAGAAATTGCAATCTGGGCCAAATAGGAGGTTAAAGGCACTGACTCTCCAAGTCAGGAGAGTGTTAGTAAAGCGTCTGGAATGTTGCACCCGAGTACCAGTGGACAAAAACTGAGACATATTTGAACACGTCTCCTGATCACACGGTTGATCATACTCTGGGTTCCACATGCATGTTTCAGCTGAAGGAAGAATCCCTTAAACCTGGAGAGTTGAGACCCGTGGAATGGGTAGCATGTAATATGACTTCAAAGGGTCATTCTTTGCTCACCGAACCTCTCAAATCCTATCACTGCTGCGTTTATGCCCCTGTACACATGCTTGATTCTCTTTCGGAGACATAGCAATCCATAGGTTTTAAGATACTTACTAGTCAGGTACATTCTTAAGCGTTTAATATGGGGTGTTGAGTCCATTTCGTTGAATAAGGAGTAGCTCTTTTCTATTACATATTAGGCTTAAGGAACTTTATCTGTGTTCATTTCAATCTCTGGTTTTATGCTGCATCCCAACTCACCTTTCCCCTTAAGCAAGCATAAGTTGGTTTTCTAAATTTGAGACCCTGTTCTGTTTTGTAATTCAGTTCCTGTGTAGCCAAGTTTACATTCCGTGTATTAGTGATATCTTATGATGTTTCTTTTTCTGTGTGACTTATTTCAGTTAGAATCATCATACCTGAACCCACTCATTTTGTGCTACAGGCGTTTGACATAGATTTCATTGCTGAGTGGTATTGCATTTTCCGTAAGTACCACAACTTCTTTATCCATTTTTCACTTTCTTCGATATTGAACTTGTACCATAAACGAGGTTCTTGTAAACACAGCCGTCCCAAACATTTGGGTGGCTGTGTCTTTTTGATTTTAATTTCCCTAAGCAATAGGACCATAAGTGGAAGTGCCCTAGGGTATCTTGCTTTGTTTTTTAGATGTTTCAGGAAACACCATACACTTCTCCCCAGTGGCTGTTGGCAATTTACATCCCACCCATCAGCATAACAATGGTCCCAGTTCTCCATGGCCTGTCCTGCCTTTCTGGATTTTACACTTTTTTCAGATGGCCCTTTTGACCGGGGGGAAGTGAGACTTCATTGTAGTGCAGATTTCCTGTGCAAGCTTGCTTGGTTCTCCAAAAAGTGCGTATGCATTTTTTCCTGAATATATTCAGGAAAAAACGCATACGCACTTTTTGGCCAAGTGCATCATTGTCCACGTTCTGCCTCTTTTCCTATGCTTTAAATGCAATTCCAGTCTACCTCCTGAAATCGGTTTCCTGCAATTCTGCCCCGCTTTCAAGTCCTCTTGGCAGCCTTACTTCAGTATATTTTTGGACGATAGCTGTCATTTATAACTCTGCAGGTTTGTGAATTACAGTGCCCCTGAGCTCCTTTCTTCAACTCGCTTTCTTGTGAGCTGGCCGCAACACCGCAAGATTGCTTCAGGCCCTAATCTTTTTCCGGCACGGCACGCTGAGCGTTTGGTTAATTCCTCTTGCTGGTGGGAAATGAGAGTTAAATTTGCCCGTCCAGACACCTCCAGCTAGTCTCTCATTGGTTCTCCCTATTCCTGTTCATCTTCCGCAGAAATTGCAAACTGGGCCAAACAGGAGGTTAAAGGCACTGACTCTCCAAGTTGGGAGAGTGTCAGTAAAGCATCTGGAATGTTGCACCCGAGTACCAGGGGACGAGAACTGAGACATATTGGAACACGTCTCCCGATCACACGGCTGATCATACTCTGGGTTCCACATGCATGTTTTAGCTGAAGGAAGAATCCCTTAAACCTGGAGCGTTGAGACCCGTGGAATGGGTACCATGCAAAATGACTTCAAAGGGTCTTCATTTGCTCACCGAACCTCTCCAATCCTAACACTTCTGCGTTTATGTTCCTGTACACACGCTTGATTCTCTTTCAGAGACATAGCAATCCATAGGTTTTAAGATACTTACTAGTCAGGTACATTCTTAGGCGTTTAATATGCGGTGTTGAGTCCATTTCGTTGAGCAAGCAGTAGCTCTTGTCTATTACATATTTGGCTTAAGGAACTTTATCTGTGCTCATTTCAATCTCTGGTTTTATGCAGCACCCCAACTCACCTTTGCCCTTAAGCAAGCATAAGTTGGTTTTCTAAATTTGAGACCCTGTTCTCTTTTGTAATCCAGTTCCTGTGTAGCCAATTTTACATTCCGTGTATTAGTGATATCTTATGATGTTTCTTTTTCTGTGTGACTTATTTCAGTTAGAATCATCATACCTGAACCCACTCATTTTCTGCTACAGGCCTGTTGACATAGATTTCATTGCTGAGTGATATTGCATTGTACGTAAGTACCACAACTTCTTTATCCATTTTTCGCTTTCTGCAATATTGAACTTGTACCATAAACGAGATTCTTGTAAACAGAGCCATCCCAAACTTTGGGGTGGCTGTGTCTTTTTTATTTTAATTTCCCTAAGCTATAGGACCATAAGTGGATTTGACCTAGGCTCTGTTGCTTTGTTTTTTAGATGTTTCAGGAAACACCATACACTTCTCCCGAGTGGCTGTTGGCAATTTACATCCCGCCCATCAGCATAACAGGGCTCCCAGTTCTCCATGGCCTGTCCTGCCTTTCTGGATTTTACACTTTTTTCAGATGGCCCTTTTGACCGGGGGGAAGTGAGACTTCATTGTAGTGCAGATTTCCTTTGCAAGCTTGCTTGGTTGGCCAAAAAGGGCGTATGCGTTTTTTCCTGAATATATTCAGGAAAAAACGCACACGATATTTTTGGCCAAGTGCATCATTTTGGACGTTCTTCCTCTTTTCCTATGCTTTAAATGCAATTCCAGTCTACCTCCTGAAATCGGTTTCCTGCAATTCTGCCCCGCTTTCAAGTCCTCTTGGCAGCCTTACTTCAGTATATTTTTGGACGATAGCTGTCATTTATAACTCTGCAGGTTTGTGAATTACAGTGCCCCTGAGCTCCTTTCTTCAACTCGCTTTCTTGTGAGCTGGCAGCAACACTGCAGGATTGCTTCAGGCC
Source organism: Orcinus orca (assembly GCF_937001465.1). Lineage (NCBI taxonomy): Eukaryota > Metazoa > Chordata > Mammalia > Artiodactyla > Delphinidae > Orcinus > Orcinus orca. The sequence goes on along the minus strand of NW_026043740.1, from coordinate 1,576,554 downwards.
CTAATCTGGTTCCGGCACGGCACGTTGAGCCTTTGGGTAATTCCTCTTCCTGGTGGGAAATGAGAGTTCAATTTGCCCGTCCAGACACCTCCAGCTAGTCTCTCATTGGTTCTCCCTATTCCTGTTCATCTTCCGCAGAAATTGCAAACTGGGCCAAACAGGACGTTAAAGGCACTGACTCTCCAAGTCAGGAGAGTGTTAGTAAAGCGTCTGGAATGTTGAACCCTAGTACCAGGGGACGAAAACTGAGACATATTTGAACACGTCTCCCGATCACATGGTTGATCATACTCTGGGTTCCACATGCATGTTTCAGCTGAAGGAAAAATTCCTTAAACCTGGAGAGTTGAGACCCGTGGAATGGGTACCATGCAATATGATTTCAAAGGGTCTTCATTTGCTCACCGAACCTCTCCAATCCTATCACTGCTGCGTTTATGCCCCTGTACACATGGTTGATTCTCTTTCAGAGACATAGCAATCCATAGGTTTTAAGATACTTACTAGTCAGGTACATTCTTAGGCGTTTAATATGGGGTGTTGAGTCCATTTCGTTGAGCAAGGAGTAGCTCTTGTCTATGCCATATTTGGCTTAAGGAACTTTATCTGTGCTCTTTTCAATCTCTGGTTTTATGCAGCACCCCAACTCACCTTTCACCTTAAGCAAGCATAAGTTGGTTTTCTAAATTTGAGACCCTGTTCTGTTTTGTAATTCAGTTCCTGTGTAGCCAAGTTTACATTCCGTGTATTAGTGATATCTTATGATGTTTCTTTTTCTGTGTGACTTATTTCAGTTAGAATCATCATACCTGAACCCACTCATTTTCTGCTACAGGCCTGTTGACAGAGATTTCATTGCTGAGTGATATTGCATTGTACGTAAGTAGCACAAATTCTTTATCCATTTTTCACTTTCTGTGATATTGAACTTGTACCATAAACGAGGTTCTTGTAAACAGAGCCGTCCCAAACTTTGGGGTGGCTGTGTCTTTTTGATTTTAATTTCCCTAAGCCATAGGACCATAAGTGGAAGTGCCCTAGGCTCTGTTGCTTTGTTTTTTAGATGTTTCAGGAAACACCATACACTTCTCCCTAGTGGCTGTTGGCAATTTACAACCCGCCCATCAGCATAACAAGGCTCCCAGTTCTCCATGGCCTGTCCTGCCTTTCTGGATTTTACACTTTTTTCAGATGGCCCCTTTGACAGGGGGGAAGTGAAACTTCATTGTAGTGCAGATTTCCTGTGCAAGCTTGCTTGGTTCGCCAAAAAGGGCGTATGCGTTTTTTCCTGAATATATTCAGGAAAAAACGCATACGCCCGTTTTGGCCAAGTGCATCATTGTCGACGTTCTGCCTCTTTTCCTATGCTTTAAATGCAATTCCATTCTACCTCCTGAAATCGGTTTCCTGCAATTCTGCCCCGCTTTCAAGTCCTCTTGGCAGCCTTACTTCAGTATATTTTTGAACGATAGCTGTCATTTATAACTCTGCACGTTTGTGAATTACAGTGCCCATGAGCTCCTTTCTTCAACTCGCTTTCTTGTGAGCTGGCCACAACACCGCAGGATTGCTTCAGACCCTAATCTGGTTCCGGCACGGCACGCTGAGCCTTTGGTTAATTCCTCTTCCTGGTGGGAAATGAGAGTTAAATTTGCCCGTCCAGAAACGTCCAGCTAGTCTCTCATTGGTTCTCCCTATTCCTGTTCATCTTCCGCAGAAATTGCAAACTGGGCCAAACAGGAGGTTAAAGGCACTGACTCTCCAAGTCGGGAGAGTGTTAGTAAAGCGTCTGGAATGTTGCACCCGAGTACCAGGGGACGAAAACTGAGACATATTTGAACACGTCTCCCGATGACACGGTTGATCATACTCTGGGTTCCACAGGCATGTTTCAGCTGAAGGAAGAATCCCTTAAACCTGGAGAGTTGAGACCCGTGGAATGGGTACCATGCATTATGACTTCAAAGGGTCTTCATTTGCTCACCGAACCTCTCCAATCCTATCACTGCTGCGTTTATGCAACTGTACACACGCTTGATTCTCTTTCAGAGACATAGCAATCCATAGTGTTTAAGATACTTACTAGTCAGGTACATTCTTAGGCGTTTAATATGGGGTGTTGAGTCCATTTCGTTGAGCAAGGAGTAGCTCTTGTCTATTCCATATTTGGCTTAAGGAACTTTATCTGTGCTCATTTCAATCTCTGGTTTTATGCAGCACCCCAACTCACCTTTCCCCTTAAGCAAGCATAAGTTGGTTTTCTTCTTTTGAGACCCTGTTCTGTTTTGTAATTCAGTTTCTGTGTAGCCAAGTTTACATTCCATGTATTAGTGATATCTTATGATGTTTCTTTTTCTGTGTGACTTATTTCAGTTAGAATCGTCATACCTGAATCCACTCACTATGCTCCTACGGGCCTGATGACATAGATTTCATTGCTGAGTGATATTGCATTGTACGTCTGTACCACAACTTCTTTATCCATTTTTCACTTTCTGTGATATTGAACTTGTACCATAAACAAGGTTCTTGTAAACAGAGCCGTCCCAAACTTTGGGGTGGCTGTGTCTTTTTGATTTTAATTTCCCTAAGCTATAGGATCATAAGTGGAAGTGCCCTAGGCTCTGTTGCTTTGTTTTTTAGATGTTTCAGGAAACACCATACACTTCTCCCCAGTGGCTGTTGGCAATTTACATGCCGCCCATCAGCATAACAAGGCTCCCAGTTCTCCATGGCCTGTCCTGCCTTTCTGGATTTTACACTTTTTTCAGATGGCCCTTTTGACCAGGGGGAAGTGAGACTTCATTGTAGTGCAGATTTCCTTTGCAAGCTTGCTTGGTTGGCCAAAAAGGGCGTATGCGTTTTTTCCTGAATATATTCAGGAAAAAACGCATACGCCCTTTATGGCCAAGTGCATCATTGTGGACGTTCTGCCTCTTTTCCTATGCTTTAAATGCAATTCCAGTCTACCTCCTGAAATCGGTTTCCTGCAATTCTGCCCCGCTTTCAAGTCCTCTTGGCAGCCTTACTTCAGTATATTTTTGGACGATAGCTGACATTTATAACTCTGCAGGTTTGTGAATTACAGTGCCCCTGAGCTCCTTTCTTCAACTCGCTTTCTTGTGAGCGGGCCACAACACCGCAGGATTGCTTCAGGCCCTAATCTGTTTCCGGCACGGCAGGCTGAGCCTTTGGTTAATTCCTCTTCCTGGTGGGAAATGAGAGTTAAATTTGCCCGTCCAGACACCTCCAGCTAGTCTCTCATTGCTCCTACCTATTCCTGTTCATCTTCTGCAGAAATTGCAATCTGGGCCAAACAGGAGGTTAAAGGCACTGACTCTCCAAGTCAGGAGAGTGTTAGTAAAGCGTCTGGAATGTTGCACCCGAGTACCAGTGGACGAAAACTGAGACATATTTGAAAACGTCTCCTGATCACACGGTTGATCATACTCTGGGTTCCACATGAATGTTTCAGCTGAAGGAAGAATCCCTTAAACCTGGAGAGTTGAGACCCGTGGAATGGGTAGCATGTAATATGACTTCAAAGGGTCATTCTTTGCTCACCGAAACTCTCAAATCCTATCACTGCTGCGTTTATGCCCCTGTACACATGCTTGATTCTCTTTCGGAGACATAGCAATCCATAGGTTTTAAGATACTTACTAGTCAGGTACATTCTTAGGCGTTTAATATGGGGTGTTGAGTCCATTTCGTTGAATAAGGAGTAGCTCTTGTCTATTACATATTTGGCTTAAGGAACTTTATCTGTGTTTATTTCAATCTCTGGTTTTATGCTGCATCCCAACTCACCTTTCCCCTTAAGCAAGCATAAGTTGGTTTTCTAAATTTGAGACCCTGTTCTGTTTTGTAATTCAGTTCCTGTGTAGCCAAGTTTACATTCCGTGTATTAGTGATATCTTATGATGTTTCTTTTTCTGTGTGACTTATTTCAGTTAGAATCATCATACCTGAACCCACTCATTTTGTGCTACAGGCGTGTTGACATAGATTTCATTGCTGAGTGGTATTGCATTGTACGTAAGTACCACAACTTCTTTATCCATTTTTCACTTTCTGCGATATTGAACTTGTACCATAAACGAGGTTCTTGTAAACAGAGCCGTCCCAAACATTTGGGTGGCTGTGTCTTTTTGATTTTAATTTCCCTAAGCTATAGGACCATAAGTGGAGGTGCCCTAGGCTCTGTTGCTTTGTTTTTTAGATGTTTCAGGAAACACCATACACTTCTCCCGAGTGAATATATTCAGGAAAAAACGCATACGCCTTTTTTGTCCAAGTGCATCATTGTGGACGTTCTCCCTCTTTTCCTATGCTTTAAATGCAATTCCAGTCTACCTCCTGAAATCGGTTTTCTGCAATTCTGCCCCGCTTTCAAGTCCTCTTGGCAGCCCTACTTCAGTATATTTTTGGACGATAGCTGTCATTTATAATTCTGCAGGTTTGTGAATTACAGGGGCCCTGAGCTCCTTTCTTCAACTCGCTTTCTTGTGAGCTGGCCGCAACACCGCACGATTGCTTCATGCCCTAATCTTGTTCCGGCATGGCACGCTGAGCCTTTGGTTAATTCCTCTTCCTGGTGGGAAATGAGAGTTAAATTTGCCCGTCCAGACACCTCCAGCTAGTCTCTCATTGGTTCTCCCTATTCCTGTTCATCTTCTGCAGAAATTGCAAACTGGGCCAAACAGGAGGTTAAAGGCACTGACTCTCCAAGTCGGGAGAGTGTTAATAAAGCGTCTGGAATGTTGCACCCGAGTACCAGGGGACGAGAACTGAGACATATTGGAACACGTCTCCCGATCACACGGTTGATCATACTCTGGGTTCCACATGCGTGTTTCAGCTGAAGGAAGATTCCCTTAAAGCTGGAGAGTTGAGACCCGTGGAATGGGTACCATGCAATATGACTTCAAAGGGTCTTCATTTGCTCACCGAAACTCTCCAATCCTATCACTGCTGCGTTTATGTCCCTGTACACACACTTGATTCTTTTTCAGAGACATAGCAATCCATAGGTTTTAAGATACTTACTAGTCAAGTACATTCTTAGGCGTTTAATATGCGGTGTTGAGTCCATTTCGTTGAGCAAGTAGTAGCTCTTGTCTATTACATATTTGGCTTAAGGAACTTTATCTGTGCTCATTTCAATCTCTGGTTTTATGCAGCACCCCAACTCACCTTTCCCCTTAAGCAAGCATATGTTGGTTTTCTAAATTTGAGACCCTGTTCTCTTTTGTAATCCAGTTCCTGTGTAGCCAAGTTTACATTCCGTGTATTAGTGATATCTTATGTTGTTTCTTTTTCTGTGTGACTTATTTCAGTTAGAATCATCATACCTGAGCCCACTCATTTTCTGCTACAGGCCTGTTGACATAGATTTCATTGCTGAGTGATATTGCATTGTACGTAAGTACCACAACTTCTTTATCCATTTTGCGCTTTCTGCGATATTGAACTTGTACCGTAAAAGAGGTTCTTGTAAACAGAGCCGTCCCAAACTTTGGGGTGGCTGTGTCTTTTTGATTTTAATTTCCCTAAGCTATAGGACCATAAGTGGAATTGACCTAGGCCCTGTTGCTTTGTTTTTTAGATGTTTCAGGAAACACCATACACTTCTCCCGAGTGGCTGTTGGCAATTTACATCCCGCCCATCAGCATAACAGGGCTCCCAGTTCTCCATGGCCTGTCCTAACTTTCTGGATTTTACACTTTTTTCAGATGGCCCTTTTGACTGGGGGGAAGTGAGACTTCATTGTAGTGCAGATTTCCTTTGCAAGCTTGCTTGGTTGGCCAAAAATGGTGTATGCGTTTTTTCCTGAATATATTCAGGAAAAAACGCATATGACATTTTTGGCCAAGTGCATCATTGTGGACGTTCTTCCTCTTTTCCTATGCTTTAAATGCAATTCCAGTCTACTCCTGAAATCGGTTTCCTGCAATTCTGCCCCACTTTCAAGTCCTCTTGGCAGCCTTACTTCAGTATATTTTTGGACGATAGCTGTCATTTATAACTCTGCAGGTTTGTGAATTACAGTGCCCCTGAGCTCCTTTCTTCAATTCGCTTTCTTGTGAGCTGGCCGCAACACCGCAGGATTGCTTCAGGCCCTAATCTTGTTCCGGCACGGCACGCTGAGCCTTTGGTTAATTCCTCTTCCTGGTGGGAAATGAGAGTTAAATTTGCCCGTCCAGACACCTCCAGCTAGTCTCTCATTTGTTCTCCCTATTCCTGTTCATCTTCCGCAGAAATTGCAAACTGGGCCAAACAGGACGTTAAAGGCACTGACTCTCCAAGTCGGGAGAGTATTAGTAAAGTGTCTGGAATGTTACACCCGAGTACCAGGGGACGAGAACTGAGATATATTGGCACACGTCTCCCGATCACACGGTTGATCATACTCTGGGTTCCACATGCATGTTTTAGCTGAAGGAAGAATCCCTTAAACCTGGAGAGTTGAGACCCGTGGAATGGGTACCATGCAATATGATTTCAAAGGATCTTCGTTTGCTCACCGAAACTCTCCAATCCTATCACTGCTGCGTTTATATCCCTGTACACATGCTTGATTCTCTTTCGGAGACATAGCAATCCATAGGTTTTAAGATACTTACAAGTCAGGTACATTCTTAGGCGTTTAATATGGGGTGTTGAGTCCATTTCATTGAACAAGGAGTAGCACTTGTCTATTCCATATTTGGCTTAAGGAACTTTATCTGTGCTCATTTCAATCTCTGGTTTTATGCAGTGCCCAAACTCACCTTCCCCTTAAGCAAGCATAAGTTGGTTTTCTAAATTTGAGACCCTGTTCTGTTTTGTAATCCAGTTCCTGTGTAGCCAAATTTACATTCCGTGTATTAGTGATATCTTATGATGTTTCTGTTTCTGTGTGACTTATTTCAGTTAGAATCATCATACCTGAACCCACTCATTTTCTGCTACAGGCCTGTTGACATAGATTTCATTGCTGAGTGATATTGCATTGTACGTAAGTACCACAACTTCTTTATCCATTTTTCGCTTTCTGCGATATTGAACTTGTACCATAAACGAGGTTCTTGTAAACAGAGCCATCCCAAACTTTGGGGTGGCTGTGTCTTTTTGATTTTAATTTCCCTAAGCTATAGGACCATAAGTGGAATTGACCTAGGCTCTGTTGCTTTCTTTTTTAGATGTTTCAGGAAACACCATACACTTCTCCCGAGTGAATATATTCAGGAAAAAACGCATACGCCCTGTTTGTCCAAGTGCATCATTGTGGACGTTCTGCCTCTTTTCCTATGCTTTAAATGCAATTCCAGTCTACCTCCTGAAATCGGTTTTCTGCAATTCTGCCCCGCTTTCAAGTCCTCTTGGCAGCCTTACTTCAGTATATTTTTGGACGATAGCTGTCATTTATAACTCTGCAGGTTTGTGAATTACAGGGGCCCTGAGCTCCTTTCTTCAACTCGCTTTCTTGTGAGCTGGCCGCAACACCGCAGGATTGCTTCAGGCCCTAATCTTGTTCCGGCACGGCATGCTGAGCCTTTGGTTAATTCCTCTTCCTGGTGGGAAATGAGAGTTAAATTTGCCCGTCCAGACACCTCCAGCTAGTCTCTCATTGGTCCTCCCTATTCCTGTTCATCTTCCGCAGAATTTGCAAACTGGGCCAAACAGGAGGTTAAAGGCACTGACTCTCCAAGTCAGGAGATTGTTAGTAAAGCGTCTGGAATGTTGCACCCGAGTACCAGGGGACGAAAACTGAGACATATTTGAACACGTCTCCTGATCACACGGTTGATCATACTCTGGGTTTCACATGCATGTTTCAGCTGAAGGAAGAATCCCTTAAACCTGGAGAGTTGAGAACCGTGGAATGGGTACCATGCAATATGACTTCAAAGGGTCTTCATTTGCTCACCGAACCTCTCCAATCCTATCACTGCTGTGTTTATGCCCTTGTACACACGCTTGATTCTCTTTCGGAGGCATAGCAATCCATAGGTTTTAAGATACTTACTAATCAGGTACATTCTTAGGCGTTTAATATGGGGTGTTGAGTCCATTTCGTTGAGCAAGGAGTAGCTCTTGTCTATTACATATTTGGCTTAAGGAACTTTATCTGTGCTCATTTCAATCTCTGGTTTTATGCAGCACCCCAACTCACATTTCCCCTTAAGCAAGCATAAGTTGGTTTTCTAAATTTGAGACCCTGTTCTCTTTTGTAATCCAGTTCCTGTGTAGCCAAGTTTACATTCCGTGTATTAGTGATATCTTATGTTGTTTCTTTTTCTGTGTGACTTATTTCAGTTAGAATCATCATACCTGAGCCCACTCATTTTCTGCTACAGGCCTGTTGACATAGATTTCATTGCTGAGTGATATTGCATTGTACGTAAGTACCACAACTTCTTTATCCATTTTGCGCTTTCTGCGATATTGAACTTGTACCGTAAAAGAGGTTCTTGTAAACAGAGCCGTCCCAAACTTTGGGGTGGCTGTGTCTTTTTGATTTTAATTTCCCTAAGCTATAGGACCATAAGTGGAATTGACCTAGGCTCTGTTGCTTTGTTTTTTAGATGTTTCAGGAAACACCATACACTTCTCCCGAGTGGCTGTTGGCAATTTACAACCTGCCCATCAGCATAACAAGGCTCCCAGTTCTCCATGGCCTGTCCTGCCTTTCTGGATTTTACACTTTTTTCAGATGACCCTTTTGACCGGGGGGAAGTGAGACTTAATTGTAGTGCAGATTTCCTTTGCAAGCTTGCTTGGTTGGCCAAAAAGTGCGTATGCGTTTTTTCCTGAATATATTCAGGAAAAAACGCATACGCCCTTTTTGGCCAAGTGCATCATTGTGGACGTTCTGCCTCTTTTCCTATGCTTTAAATGCAATTCCAGTCTCCTTCCTGATATCGGTTTCCTGCAATTCTGCCCCACGTTCAAGTCCTCTTGGCAGCCTTACTTCAGTATATTTTTGGACGATAGCTGTCATTTATAACTCTGCAGGTTTGTGAATTACAGTGCCCCTGAGCTCCTTTCTTCAACTCGCTTTCTTGTGAGCTGGCCGCAACACCGCAGGATTGCTTCAGGCCCTAATCTGGTTCCCCACGGCCCGCTGAGACTTTGGTTAATTCCTCTTCCTGGTGGGAAATGAGAGTTAAATTTGCCCGTCCAGACACCTCCAGCTAGTCTCTCATTTGTTCTCCCTATTCCTGTTCATATTCCGCAGAAATTGCAAACTGGGCCAAAAGGACGTTAAAGGCACTGACTCTCCAAGTCGGTAGAGTGTTAGTAAAGTGTCTGGAATGTTGCACCCAAGTACCAGGGGACGAGAACTGAGATATATTGGCACACGTCTCCCGATCACACGGTTGATCATACTCTGGGTTCCACATGCATGTTTTAGCTGAAGGAAGAATCCCTTATACCTGGAGAGTTGAGACCCGTGGAATGGGTACCATGCAATATGATTTCAAAGGGTCTTCGTTTGCTCACCGAACCTCTCCAATCCTATCACTGCTGCGTTTATGCCCCTGTACACATGCTTGATTCTCTTTCGGAGACATAGCAATCCATAGGTTTTAAGATACTTACTAGTCAGGTACATTCTTAGGCGTTTAATATGGGGTGTTGAGTCCATTTCATTGAACAAGGAGTAGCACTTGTCTATTCCATATTTGGCTTAAGGAACTTTATCTGTGCTCATTTCAATCTCTGGTTTTATGCAGCACCCCAACTCACCTTTCCCCTTAAGCAAGCATAAGTTGGTTTTCTAAATTTGAGACCCTGTTCTGTTTTGTAATCCAGTTCCTGTGTAGCCAAGTTTACATTCCGTGTATTAGTGATATCTTATGATGTTTCTTTTTCTGTGTGACTTATTTCAGTTAGAATCATCATACCTGAACCCACTCATTTTCTGCTACAGGCCTGTTGACATAGATTTCATTGCTGAGTGATATTGCATTGTACGTAAGTACCACAACTGCTTTATCCATTTTTCGCTTTCTGCGATATTGAACTTGTACCATAAACGAGGTTCTTGTAAACAGAGCCATCCCAAACTTTGGGGTGGCTGTGTCTTTTTGATTTTAATTTCCCTAAGCTATAGGACCATAAGTGGATTTGACCTAGGCTCTGTTGCTTTGTTTTTTAGATGTTTCAGGAAACACCATACACTTCTCCCGAGTGGCTGTTGGCAATTTACATCCCACCCATCAGCATAACAGGGCTCCCAGTTCTCCATGGCCTGTCCTGCCTTTCTGGATTTTACACTTTTTTCAGATGGCCCTTTTGACTGGGGGGAAGTGAGACTTCATTGTAGTGCAGATTTCCTTTGCAAGCTTGCTTGGTTGGCCAAAAATGGTGTATGCGTTTTTTCCTGAATATATTCAGGAAAAAACGCATATGACATTTTTGGCCAAGTGCATCATTGTGGACGTTCTTCCTCTTTTCCTATGCTTTAAATGCAATTCCAGTCTACTCCTGAAATCAGTTTCCTGCAATTCTGCCCCGCTTTCAAGTCCTCTTGGCAGCCTTACTTCAGTATATTTTTGGACGATAGCTGTCATTTATAACTCTGCAGGTTTGTGAATTACAGTGCCCCTGAGCTCCTTTCTTCAACTCGCTTTCTTGTGAGCTGGCCGCAACACCGCAGGATTGCTTCAGGCCCTAATCTGGTTCCGGCACGGCATGCTGAGCCTTTGGTTAATTCCTCTTCCTGGTGGGAAATGAGAGTTAAATTTGCCCGTCCAGACACCTCCAGCTAGTCTCTCATTGGTTCTCCCTATTCCTGTTCATCTTCCGCAGAAATTGCAAACTGGGCCAAACAGGACGTTAAAGGCACTGACTCTCCAAGTCGGGAGAGTGTTAGTAAAGTGTCTGGAATGTTACACCCGAGTACCAGGGGACGAGAACTGAGATATATTGGCACACGTCTCCCGATCACATGGTTGATCATACTCTGGGTTCCACATGCATGTTTTAGCTGAAGGAAGAATCCCTTAAACCTGGAGAGTTGAGACCCGTGGAATGGGTACCATGCAATATGATTTCAAAGGGTCTTCGTTTGCTCACCGAACCTCTCCAATCCTATCACTGCTGCGTTTATATCCCTGTACACATGCTTGATTCTCTTTCGGAGACATAGCAATCCATAGGTTTTAAGATACTTACTAGTCAGGTACATTCTTAGGCGTTTAATATGGGGTGTTGAGTCCATTTCATTGAACAAGGAGTAGCACTTGTCTATTCCATATTTGGCTTAAGGAACTTTATCTGTGCTCATTTCAATCTCTGGTTTTATGCAGCGCCCAAACTCACCTTCCCCTTAAGCAAGCATAAGTTGGTTTTCTAAATTTGAGACCCTGTTCTGTTTTGTAATCCAGTTCCTGTGTAGCCAAGTTTACATTCCGTGTATTAGTGATATCTTATGATGTTTCTTTTTCTGTGTGACTTATTTCAGTTAGAATCATCATACCTGAACCCACTCATTTTCTGCTACAGGCCTGTTGACATAGATTTCATTGCTGAGTGATATTGCATTGTACGTAAGTACCACAACTGCTTTATCCATTTTTCGCTTTCTGCGATATTGAACTTGTACCATAAACGAGGTTCTTGTAAACAGAGCCATCCCAAACTTTGGGGTGGCTGTGTCTTTTTGATTTTAATTTCCCTAAGCTATAGGACCATAAGTGGAATTGACCTAGGCTCTGTTGCTTTCTTTTTTAGATGTTTCAGGAAACACCATACACTTCTCCCAAGTGAATATATTCAGGAAAAAACGCATACGCCCTGTTTGTCCAAGTGCATCATTGTGGACGTTCTGCCTCTTTTCCTATGCTTTAAATGCAATTCCAGTCTACCTCCTGAAATCTGTTTTCTGCAATTCTGCCCCGCTTTCAAGTCCTCTTGGCAGCCTTACTTCAGTATATTTTTGGACGATAGCTGTCATTTATAATTCTGCAGGTTTGTGAATTACAGGGCCCCTGAGCTCCTTTCTTCAACTCGCTTTCTTGTGAGCTGGCCGCAACACTGCAGGATTGCTTCAGGCCCTAATCTTGTTCCGGCACGGCACGCTGAGCCTTTGGTTAATTCCTCTTCCTGGTGGGAAATGAGAGTTAAATTTGCCCGTCCAGACACCTCCAGCTAGTCTCTCATTGGTTCTCCCTATTCCTGTTCATCTTCTGCAGAAATTGCAAACTGGGCCAAACAGGAGGTTAAAGGCACTGACTCTCCAAGTCGGGAGAGTGTTAGTAAAGCGTCTGGAATGTTGCACCCGAGTACCAGGGGACGAGAACTGAGACATATTGGAACACGTCTCCCGATCACACGGTTGATCATACTCTGGGTTCCACATGCATGTTTCAGCTGAAGGAAGATTCCCTTAAAGTTGGAGAGTTGAGAACCGTGGAATGGGTACCATGCAATATGACTTCAAAGGGTCTTCATTTGCTCACCGAACCTCTCCAATCCTAACACTTCTGCGTTTATGTGCCTGTACACACGCTTGATTCTCTTTCAGAGACATAGCAATCCATAGGTTTTAAGATACTTACTAGTCAGGTACATTCTTAGGCGTTTAATATGCGGTGTTGAGTACATTTCGTTGAGCAAGTAGTAGCTCTTGTCTATTACATATTTGGTTTAAGGAACTTTATCTGTGCTCATTTCAATCTCTGGTTTTATGCAGCACCCCAACTCACATTTCCCCTTAAGCAAGCATAAGTTGGTTTTCTAAATTTGAGACCCTGTTCTGTTTTTTAATCCAGTACCTGTGTAGCCAATTCTACATTCCGTTTATTAGTGATATCTTATGATGTTTCTTTTTCTGTGTGATTTATTTCAGTTAGAATCATCATACCTGAATCCACTCTATGCTGTTACGGGCCTGATGACGTAGATTTCATTGCTGAGTGATATTGCATTGTACGTAACTACCACAACTTCTTTATCCATTTTTCACTTTCTGCGATATTGAACTTGTACCATAAACGAGGTTCTTGTAAACAGAGCCGTCCCAAACTTTGGGGTGGCTGTGTCTTTTTGATTTTAATTTCCCTAAGCTATAGGACCATAAGTGGAAGTGCCCTAGGCTCCGTTGCTTTGTTTTTTAGATGTTTCAGGAAACACCATACACTTCTCTCGAGTGGCTGTTGGCAATTTACATCCCGCCCATCAGCATAACAAGGCTCCCAGTTCTCCATGGACTGTCCTGCCTTTCTCGATTTTACACTTTTTTCAGATGGCCCTTTTGACCGGGGGGAAGTGAGACTTCATTGTAGTGCAGATTTCCTTTGCAAGCTTGCTTGGTTGGCCAAAAATGGTGTATGCGTTTTTTCCTGAATATATTCAGGAAAAAACGCATACGACATTTTTGGCCAAGTGCATCATTGTGGACGTTCTGCCTCTTTTCCTATGCTTGAAATGCAATTCCAGTCTCCCTCCTGAAATCGGTTTCCTGCAATTCTGCCCCACTTTCAAGTCCTCTTGGCAGCCTTACTTCAGTATATTTTTGGACGATAGCTGTCATTTATAACTCTGCAGGTTTGTGAATTACAGTGCCCCTGAGCTCCTTTCTTCAACTCGCTTTCTTGTGAGCTGGCCGCAACACCGCAGGATTGCTTCAGGTCCTAATGTGGTTCCGGCATGGCACGCTGAGCCTTTGGTTAATTCCTCTTCCTCGTGGGTAATGAGAGTTAAATTTGCCCGTCCAGACACCTCCAGCTAGTCTCTCATTGGTCCTCCCTATTCCTGTTCATCTTCCGCAGAAATTGCAAACTGGGCCAAACAGGAGGTTAAAGGCACTGACTCTCCAAGTCGGGAGAGTGTTAGTAAAGCGTCTGGAATGTTGCACCCGAGTACCAGGGGACGAAAACTGAGACATATTTGAACACGTCTCCTGATCACACGGTTGATCATACTCTGGGTTCCACATGCATGTTTCAGCTGAAGGAAGAATCCCTTAAACCTAGAGAGTTGAGAACCGTGGAATGGGTACCATGCAATATGACTTCAAAGGGTCTTCATTTGCTCACCGAACCTCTCCAATCCTATCACTGCTGCGTTTATGCCCCTGTACACATGCTTGATTCTCTTTCGGAGACATAGCAATCCATAGGTTTTAAGATACTTCCTAGTCAGGTACATTCTTAGGCGTTTAAAATGGGGTGTTGAGTCCATTTCGTTGAGCAAGGAGTAGCTCTTGTCTATTACATATTTGGCTTAAGGAACTTTATCTGTGCTCATTTCAATCTCTGGTTTTATGCAGCACCCCAACTCACCTTTCCCCTTAAGCAAGCATAAGTTGGTTTTCTAAATTTGAGACCCTGTTCTGTTTTGTAATCCAGTTCCTGTGTAGCCAAGTTTATATTCCGTTTATTAGTGATATCTTATGATGTTTCTTTTTCTGTGTGACTTATTTCAGTTAGAATCATCATACCTGAGCCCACTCATTTTCTGCTACAGGCCTGTTGACATAGATTTCATTGCTGAGTGATATTGCATTGTACGTAAGTACCACAACTTCTTTATCCATTTTTCGCTTTCTGCGATATTGAACATGTACCATAAACGAGGTTCTTGTAAACAGAGTCATCCCAAACTTTGGGGTGGCTGTGTCTTTTTGATTTTAATTTCCCTAAGCTATAGGACCATAAGTGGATTTGACCTAGGCTTTGTTGCTTTGTTTTTTAGATGTTTCAGGAAACACCATACACTTCTCCCGAGTGGCTGTTGGCAATTTACATCCCACCCATCAGCATAACAGGGCTCCCAGTTCTCCATGGCCTGTCCTGCCTTTCTGGATTTTATACTTTTTTCAGATGACCCTTTTGACTGGGGGGAAGTGAGACTTCATTGTAGTGCAGATTTCCTTTGCAAGCTTGCTTGGTTGGCCAAAAATGGCGTATGCGTTTTTTCCTGAATATATTCAGGAAAAAACGCATAAGACATTTTTGGCCAAGTGCATCATTGTGGACGTTCTTCCTCTTTTCCTATGCTTTAAATGCAATTCCAGTCTACCTCCTGAAATCGGTTTCCTGCAATTCTGCCCCGCTTTCAAGTCCTCTTGGCAGCCTTACTTCAGTATATTTTTGGACGATAGCTGTCACTTATAAGTCTGCAGGTTTGTGAATTACAGTGCCCCTGAGCTCCTTTCTTCAACTCGCTTTCTTGTGAGCTGGCCGCAACACCGCAGGATTGCTTCAGGCCCTAATCTTGTTCCGGCACGGCACGCTGAGCCTTTGGTTAACTCCTCTTCCTGGTGGGAAATGAGAGTTAAATTTGCCCGTCCAGACACCTCCATCTTGTCTCTCATTGGTTCTCCCTATTCCTGTTCATCTTCCGCAGAAATTGCAAACTGGGCCAAACAGGAGGTTAAAGTCACTGACTTTCCAAATCGGGAGAGTGTTAGTAAAGCGTCTGGAATGTTGCACCCGAGTACCAGGGGAGGAACACTGAAACATATTTGAACACGTCTCCCTATCACACGGTTGATCATACTCTGGGTTCCACATGCGTGTTTTAGCTGAAGGAAGAATCCCTTAAACCTGGAGAGTTGAGATCCGTGGAATGGGAACCATGCAATATGACTTCAAAGGGTCTTCATTTGCTCACTGAACCTCTCCAATCCTATCAGTGCTGCTTTTATGCCCCTGTACACATGCTTGATACTCATTCGCAGACATAACAATCCATAGGTTTTAAGATACTTACTAGTCAGGTACATTCTTAGGCGTTTAATATGGGGTGTTGAGTCCATTTCGTTGAGCAAGGAGTATCTCTTGTCTATTCCATATTTGGCTTAAGGAACATTATCTGTGCTCATTTCAATCTCTGGTTTTATGCAGCACCCCAACTCACCTTTCCCCTTAAGCAAGCATAAGTTGGTTTTCTAAATTTGAGACCCTCTTCTGTTTTGTAATTCAGTTCCTTTGTAGCAAGTTTACATTCCGTGTATTAGTGATATCTTATGATGTTTCTTTTTCTGTGTGACTTATTTCAGTTAGAATCATCATACCTGAATCCACTCATTATGCTGCTACGGGCCTGATGACATAGATGTCATTGCTGAGTGATATTGCATTGTACGTATGTACCACAACTTCTTTATCCATTTTTCGCTTTCTGCAATATTGAACTTGTACCGTAAACGAGGTTCTTGTAAACAGAGCCGTCCCAAACTTTGGGGTGGCTGTGTCTTTTTGATTTTAATTTCCCTAAGCTATAGCACCATAAGTGGAAGTGCCCTAGGCTCTGTTGCTTTGTTTTTTAGATGTTTCAGGAAACACCATACACTTCTCCCGAGTGGCTGTTGGCAATTTACATCCCACTCATCAGCATAACCAGGCTCCCAGTTCTCCATGGCCTGTACTGCCTTTCTGGATTTTACACTTTTTTCAGATGGCCCTTTTTACCAGGGGGAAGTGAGACTTCATTGTAGTGCAGATTTCCTTTGCAAGCTTGCTTGGTTGGCCAAAAAGGGCATATGCGTTTTTTCCTGAATATATTCAGGAAAAAACGCATACGCCCTTTTTGTTCAAGTGCATCATTGTGGACGTTCTGCCTCTTTTCCTATGCTTTAAATGCAATTCCAGTCGACCTCCTGAAATCGATTTCCTGCAATTTTGCCCCGCTTTCAAGTCCTCTTGGCAGCCTTACTTCAGTATATTTTTGGACGATAGCTGTCATTTATAACTCTGCAGGTTTGTGAATTACAGTGGCCCTGAGCTCCTTTCTTCAATTCGCTTTCTTTTGAGCTGCCCGCAACACTGCAGGATTGCTTCAGGCCCTAATCTGTTTCTGGCACGGGATGCTGAGCCTTTGGTTAATTCCTCTTCCTGGTGGGAAATGAGAGTTAAATTTGCCTGTCCAGACACCTCCAACTAGTCTCTCATTGGTCCTCACTATTCCTGTTCATCTTCCACAGAAATTGCAAACTTGGCCAAACAGGAGGTTAAAGGCACTGACTCTCCAAGTCGGGAGAGTGTTAGTAAAGCATCTGGAATGTTGCACCCGAGAACCAGGGGATGGGAACTGAGACATATTTGAACACATCTCCCGATCACACGGTTGATTATACTCTGGGTTCCACATGCGTGTTTTAGCTGAAGGAAGAATCCCTTAAACCTGGAGAGTTGAGACCCGTCGAATAGGTACCATGCAATATGACTTCAAAGGGTCTTCATTTGCTCACCGAACCTCTCCAATCCTATCACTGCTGCGTTTATGCCCCTGTACACACGCTTGATTCTCTTTTGGAGACATAGCAATCCATAGGTTTTAAGATACTTACTAGTCAGGTACATACTTAGGCGTTTAATATGGGGTGTTGAGTCCATCTCGTTGAGCAAGGAGTAGCTCTTGTCTATTCCATATTTGGCTTAAGGAACTTTATCTGTGCTCATTTCAATCTCTGGTTTTATGCAGCACCCCAACTCACCTTTCCCCTTAAGCAAGCATAAGTTGGTTTTCTAAATTTGAGACCTTATTCTGTTTTGTAACTCTGTTCCTGTGTAGCAAGTTTACATTCCGTGTATTAGTGATATCTTATGATGTTTCTTTTTCTGTGTGACTTATTTCAGTTAGAATCATCATACCTGAATCCACTCATTATGCTGCTACGGGCCTGATGACATAGATTTCATTGCTGAGTGATATTGCATTGTACGTAAGTACCACAACTTCTTTATCCATTTTTCGCTTTCTGCAATATTGAACTTGTCCCATAAACGAGGTTCCCTTAAACAGAGCCGTCCCAAACTTTGGGGTGGCTGTCTCTTTTTGATTTTAATTTCCCTAAGCTATAGCACCATAAGTGGAAGTGCCCTAGGCTCTGTTGCTTTGTTTTTTAGATGTTTCAGGAAACACCATACACTTCTCCCTAGTGGCTGTTGGCAATTTACATCCCACCCATCAGCATAACAATGTTCCCAGTTCTCCATTGCCTGTCCTGCCTTTCTGGATTTTACACTTTTTTCAGATGGCCCTTTTGACTGGGGGAAAGTGAGACTTCATTGTAGTGCAGATTTCCTTTGCAAGCTTGCTTGGTTGGCCAAAAAGGGCGTATGCGTTTTTTCCTGAATATATTCAGGAAAAAACGCATACGCCCTTTTTGGCCAAGTGCATCATTGTCGTCGTTCTGCCTCTTTTCCTATGCTTTAAATGCAATTCCTGTCTACCTCCTGAAATAGGTTTCCTGCAATTCTGCCTTGCTTTCAATGCCTCTTCATAGCCTTACCTCAATATAGTTTTTGAAAATAGTTGGCCTTTATAACTCTGCACGTTTTTGAATTGCAGTGGCCCTTAGCTCCATTTTTCAGCTCATATTTTTGTGATCTTGCCTCATAACCACAGGATTCCTTCAGGCCCTATTCTTCTTCTGGGGCACCTTGCTGTGCCTTTGGTTTATTCTTCTTACTGATGTGAAATTAGAGTGACATGTGCCCATTGAAACCGCTACAGTTTGTTTCTCACTGGTTCCCCCTATTCCCATTCATCCTCCGCACTAACTGCAGACTGTGCGATACCAGAACTTAAAGGCATTGACTCTCCATGTGAGGATGTTGTTAGTAAAGCGGCTGGAATGTCGATCCGGAGCCCCAGGAGAGGAAAAATGAGGTGCGTTTTAGAAACCTTTCCCGATCATATGGTATACCAGTCGCTGGGTTTCCCAAGCATGGTTTAGCTGTAGGAAGATTCCCTTCAACCTGGATTGTTGGGACCCTTGGAATGAGTAGCATGAAGTATTGCATTAAACTTTTGGCAGTTGCTCACCAAAACTCACCAATCCTCTCAGCCCCAAGTGTCCAGCCTTATGTGTTATCCAGCTGTGGGTTTATATGTGGTCAATCCAGGTTGCATCACAGCCCCTGAGCAAATTTTGTAAGAATTTTTCTCTCTTTCATTGTTTCTGCGTTTTGTTTTTAAAATTTATTTCTATAATGGGGTTTAGCTCATTTTCACTGCTGTGTTTGTGCCGCTCTGCACACACTTGATTCCCTTATGGAGATATATCAATACATGGATTTTAAGATTCTTATTACTCAGATATATTTCTCTGCAGTTTATAAGGTGTGTTGAGGCCAGTTCATTGAGCAAGGTGTAGATCTTGTCTAATATCTATTTGGTTTATTGAACGGTATCTGTGCTAATTTCAAACTCTGCTTTTATGCATCACCCCACCTCTCCTTTCCCCTTAAGCTGACATAAGTGTGTTTTCTAAATGTGAGACACTGTTCTGTAATTCATTTCTTGTGCAGCCATATTTACCCTCCCTCTATAAGTGATATCTTATGATATGTTTCTTTTTCTGTTTGACTTATTTCAAGTAGTATTATCGGACCTAAATCCACTCTTTATCCTTCTACTAGCCTTATTACATTGATTTCATGGTGAAGAGATATTCCATTGTACATAAGTACCACATCTTCTTTATCCATTGTTCTCTTTCCTGGGATATTTAAGGTGTACTGAAGTTGAGGTTCTTGTAAACAGAGTAGCCCTAAACTGTGGTGTGCTTGTGTCTTGTTGATTTTTAGACTTCCCTAGATATATTCCCATGATTGGAAGTGTCCTATGCTCTGTAGCTCTGTTTTTTAGATGATTTAGGAACCACCATACACTTCTCCAGAGTGGCTCTCGGCAGTTCACACACTGCCCATCAGCGTATAAAGGCTCCCTGTTCTCCATGGCCTGTCCTGCATTTCTGGTTTTTACAATTTTTTAGGATGGCCCTTTTGACCGGTGGGAAATGAGACTTCTTTGTTGTGCACATTTGCATTGCTTGCTTGCTTCGTTGCCCATAAAGTGCGTATGCGTTTTTTCCTGGATATAATCAGGAAAAACGCATACGCCCTTTTGGGCCAACTGCATCATTGTCGAAATTCTGCCGCTTTTCATGTGCTTTAAAGACGAGTCCAATCTATCTCTTGAAATCTGTTTCTTGCAATTCTGTCTTGCATTCAGATCCTCTTCTTTGCCTTACCTCAACATAGTTTTGGACGTTAGTTTTCATTTATAACTCTGCAGGTTTGTGAATTGCAGTGACCCTGAGCTCCATTTTTTAAGTTGCTCTTTTGTGAGCTGGCCTCAAACCCGCAGGATTGCTTCAGGCCCTATTTTGGCTCCGGCGAGGCGGGCTGAGCCTTTTTTCAATTCTTATTCTTAATGGGAAATTAGAGTGATATGTGCCCGTCCAAACCCCTACAACTATTCTCTCATTGGTTCCCCCTCTTCCCGTTCATCCTCCTCACAATTTGCAAAATGTGTGAAACAGAAGTTGAAATGTGCTGATTCTCCAAGTGGGCAGATTCTAAGTAACGTGGCTGGAATGGTGAACAGGAGCACCAGGAGAGGATAAATGAGCTGCATTTTAGACACATCTCCCGATCACATGGTGTACAGTCCTCTGGGTTTTCCATGCATGTTTTAGCTGTAGGAAGATCCCTTGAACCTGCAGATTTGGGACCCATTGAATGGGTACCAGGTAGTATTACTTTAAAGGGTGTGCATTTCCTCACCCAACCTCACATTTCTCTTAGTGCAAACAGTTTCCAGCCTTATGTCTCATCCTGCTGTGGGTCTAGATGTGTTCAATCCATGTTGCATCACCGTCCCTGAGGAAAAGTTGTAAGAGGTTTTCTCTGTCTCTCTGTCGTTTATTTTTTTCAATTTGTTACTATATTGGTTACAGCTGATTTTCAAAGCTCTGTTTCTTGCTGCTGTACATCCACTTGATTCACGTACAGAGAGACATCAGTAAATTCTTTTTCAGATTCTTACCAGTCGTATATATTCTTTTCCGGTGACTTGAGTGTGCTGAGTGCAGTTCTTTTAGCTACCGTGTAGGCTTTGTTGATTATCAGTTTGGTATTTGGAATGGTATCTTTGCTAATTTCAACCTCCTGGATGATGCCTCACCCCTCCCCACCTTTCCCGTTTAGCAGCCTTATGCGTGTTTCCTACATATTTGACTATGTTTTTGTTTTGTAATTTATTTCATGTGTAGCCATTTTGGATTCCACCTTTAAGTGATATCTTATGATATGTGTCTTTTTCTTTTTGAATTATGTCACTTAGAATGATCATACGTAACTCCTCCGGAGTTGTTACAACTGGCCATAGTTCATTGATTTCCAGGCTGAATAATATTCCACTCTACCTAAGTACCACATCTCTATCCATTTTTTCTCTCCAGAGACATTTAAGTTATATCCTAGTCGAGGATCTTTTAAACAGAGAGGGGGTAAACATTGGGGTGCCTGTGTCCTCTCGATTTTTGTTTTTCCCAAGATATACGCCCATGAGTGCAAGTGCCCTATGCTCTGTAGCTCATTTTTTAGATGCTTTAGTAAACACAATACACTTCTCCAGAATGGCCGTTGGCAATATACATTTCCACTATAAGTCTCACAGGGCTCCCTCTTCTCCTTGCCCTGTCCTGCATTTCTGTTGTTTACGCTTTATGAGGATGGCTCTTCTGACTGATGCGAAGTGATATCTTTTGTAGTATTGACTTCCAGTGCCCACCTGTTTGCTTGGCTAAAAAAGTGTATGCCCTTTTCTTGAATATATACAGAAAAAAACGCATACACCCTTTTTGGCCAACTGCAATGTTGGCAATGTTCAGCTCCTTTTCTCGTGCTTAATGGCGAGTCCTTTCTACCTCCTCAGATCCCTTTCCTGCCATTCTCCCTTGCTTACAAGTCCTTTTCTCTGACTTTCCTCAAGACATTTTTCAGTGATGGATATTTTCAACTCTGCAGTTTCGTGAATTTTACTGCCCCTGAGTTCCATTGTTCAACTTGTGTTTATGGGAACTGGCCACAAAGCAGCGGGATTTCCTCAAGCCCTATACTGTTTCCATGGGCAACCCTAGCCTTTGGTCAATTCGTCTTCCTGATTGGAAATTAGAGTGACATGTGCCTGTCTGAACACCTAGGACTTGTCTCTCATTGTTCCTCATCCTTCCGCTTCATCCTCTGGACAAATTCCAAACTGTACGCAACAGGATGTTGACAGTGCTGACATCTCCAAGTGGGGAGACTGTTAGTAAAGACGCTGGAGGGGTGAACCCGAGCACCAGGAGATGAGGAGATGAGATGCCTTTTCCAAACTCTTCCCGATCAGACGGTATACCATCCTCTGGGTGTGACAGACATGTTTTAGCAGTAGGAAGAGTCCCATTCATGTAAGGAGAACACCAGGGCTTTTTCAAAATCAGTGTCTGCCCGAAACCCAAACTGGGGAATTTTTTAAGCTACGGCTACACATATGTTCATTAAGGGCCTGGGGAAGTAGGCAGAGTCCAAACTTTAGATGATTGAAGTCTTCAGGGTCAGAAGCACTCACCACCAGCTTCCCTTAGGTTACACTTTAACTGTCATTGATAGATGACAATGACAATAAAAATATCTATTCTTTTCCAGATTATTTCCCCTTATAGCTTATTGCAAAATGTTGAGTGTAGTTCCCTGTGCTATACAGTAGTTCCTTGTTGATGATCTATTTTATACATAGCAGTGTGTATGTGTTAATCCCAAACTGTTAATTTATCCCTCCTCCCACCTTTCCCCTTTGGTAATAATAAATTATAAGATTTTATACTTCTCAGAAATGGGGGAGCTGAAAGAGAGGTATCATTTTCAATGGAAAAGCATTTAAAACAAGATTGAAGCTTTAACCAAGATTATTAGATGTACATCTTTGGAAAGAAATCACTTCGTTTCTCTAATATTGACCTGACAAATAAGACAAACCTTTTCACTGAACTTGCTTATAATAAAGTGATGGAAATATCAAATGGAAGTGTTAGAAACATCTTATTTTACCCGAGCCTTATACACTGTTCTATGTTAACTACAGTTTGGCTCACACATCTGTTCATTGAGGTTACAATAGTCTCAATTTCTGTTACTGATCCTCCAGAGTGGACCCCAACAAGTGTCCCCCTGCCCAGTGTCATTGGGGCCAACAGATCGAGACTGAGTTTGGTTCACAAGCAAAGGAAACTTTATATTTTGATCAGAGAATGGAGAGGTGAGAGCATGCACTACCCCGTGGGCTGTGGGCTGGGCTGTTGTGTAGAGATCCTGTCAGAGTCAGTGGGAGGGAGGGGGCGGAGCTCTCGAGGGCCGGGTTGGCTGCAGCTCAGGCTCTATATCGCGGAGTCTGCACTGGGCCCCAGGAGCTGAGGTGTCGTCCCAGCCATTCTGCACTAGGAAATCTGGTCTGAAGTGCCGGGTGTGGAACCTCTGCATGCGGGACCCTAGGAGCACATGAAATTAGACAAAGCACAAAGGATAAAAAAGGTTAGACTTGACTTTATTGCCCAGATTCTATTTTTATCTCCCAGGGATTTTTAATGGGCTTTGCTGGGGACAAACCCCTCCTCTGCCTTTTGTCCCGTTCCTCATTCTTGGAGTGCTGAGGGTGCAGACCCTTCTTCTGTAACTGCTGAGTGCTGAGTTGGGAGCCCTCATACCCGGGGGCGAGGGTCAGGGCTTCTCCCCAGCAGCCTCCAGGTGACGTTGATTGTCCCCAGGCCCCCTGCCTCCCTGCTCGTCCACCTGAGCACCAGCATTGGAAGTGTTATAGATTCTAATGACCTTTAAGGGTCCAGGAAAGAGATGTGCAGAGACGCTGTGGGGGCCGGTTTCACCCCGCCCCACATTTGTTCGGCCACCTTAGGCTGACCATTTCTGCCAGCCTAGATGCTCTGACCAGTAGTCTGTGCTTTCTTCAATTAGGCCCCTGAATTAATGTACAAACAGCACCAGGTGTCAGAGCCCTGCCTGCTCAACTCCCAGACAGTCCAGGGTCAGTGGTGATCAAGGACCATGATGGCCACTGAGTCAACAGCCTTTTGAAGTAAACAGGAGTCCAGCCAGTCTTATTGGCCACCATCATCACGGTGTCTGTAGGCTTTTCTATGGTGACAGTGTGATATACGGTTCCCCCGCCAAGATTATTAGCTCCCCTCTGGGTAAGCAGTAGTCTACTCTTTTGGGACACACTCTTGTTGTTTTATGAGAGAAACTCCAGGTCAAGTGATGTTCACACGAGTCGTCATGGTGCCCTGTTGCCCCCGGTTATCTCTCTGGATGTTGGAGTTGGAGGGCCTCCTCACTCGAGGTTGGTGTGCCCACGGAGCGAACCCTGCAACTTCAGGGCATGGTTGGTGGTTAGGATCACCACGTGGGGTCCTTTTCCCTTAGGAGGGAGGTGGCCTTTTGGGCTGCTGATTTCCAGGTTTTTAGATACCGCCAGTATCTTGGCCAGATGTGGCAGTGGGCCAAGCCCCTTGGTGCCCGTAGTTTATCCTACCTGGATGGCATTCTTGCATTGTTCCATTTCAAGTGGTCCCAGTTTTTGCACTAATTCTCCAATGGCGATTCACCTTTCACCGGGAATGTAAAGGTCAAAGGGTTTAGCTAAATTAGGGAGTTCCAGGGCAAGGGTCTGAATTGACTGCTCTTTCCATTCTTGAAAGGCCACTTCTGGATTCTATTCAAAAGGATCATCATCTTTTCCTTTCAGTGTTTCATATAGAGGCCCAGCTAGTAGACTGTAGTTAGGGATCCAGAAGCAGCAAACCCTGGCCTCCCCAGGAACCCCTAAGCTGTCTTCTAGTTTTAGAAAGGGGTAAGGCTGAAAATGGTTTCTTCCCTTTCCTGGGATGGGCTTCTCCGACCTTCTGTGAGAACGAAGCCCAGGCAGGTCACTGCAGTCTGTGATATTTGAGCTTTTTCTTGGACAACTTCTATCCTTTATTGGCTTGGTAGTTCAGAGGCCTCCTTAGTAGGGCTGGCGATCAGAATGTCGTCTGCGTACTGAAGGAGGGTTTCCTTTCCCAGAGGTAGAACTTTTAGGTCTTTAGCTAAGCTTTCCCCAAAGATGGTGTGGGAATTTTTGCACCCTTGGGGCAAGACGGCCCGGAAGTATTGTTTTAGTTGTATGTTGAGTCCTGCCACTCACAAGCCAAAATTTCTTGTGACTCTGGGACTAATGGAATACAAAAGAAGGCATCATTGAAGACTAATACAGAATACCATGTCCTGGTGGTTGGTAGAATGACCAGCAGGGTGTAGGAATTAGGAGCAGCTGGAGGTATATCCTCGGTGGCTTCACTGACTGTCCTGACATCCTTTACCAGGTCCCCAGCAGCCCATGGGGCTCTCGTGGTCAGACCAATCCCAGAATATGGAGCTCACCTGGGCAGGTACCCCACCCCCACCCCAGCCCACGGGGCTCTCGTGGTCAGGCCCCTCCCAGGATACAGAGCTACCCTTGCAGGTACCGTGGCAGGGCTGGGCACACAGGAACCGTGCACATAGCCCTCATTGCAGAGCACCCCCAGCTCACCTGTCGCTCAGAGCTGACACAGAGCACCTCAGAGCAGGACTTGAACTAACAAACAGCAGCTGCGACAGGTCTGTGACCCTGGGCATCACTCTGTGCGGCCTCCCTCCACCTGGTCTTCCAGAGACTTCCACTGCACCCGGGGCACCAGGCCTCTGTCTCCAACCACCACCCACCCCTCCTCTCCCTGACTCCTGGGTTCCTCTCATTAGGAGAGGGTTTTCTTGAAGTTGTCTCCCACTCATGGGCCAGATAAAATGATTAGAAAACAAGCCAAAGCTGCAGCCCCTTGTCTATCCTGACTCTCAGGAGCCCACACCTGTTCCTTGGACCTGGCCGGTTCAGCAAGTTCCATTTTCTGCAACTGTGAGCCCCTGAGGGATGATGATTGGCTGACCTGGGCAGCCTTACCGTGCCGGCCAGCCCTCCCCAGGTGTGCCTGGGTTGAGATCAATATAAATACCACTCCAGGCAGCAAGAGGCCCTGCAGCCATGCCTGACGCCATTTTCTCTGCCCTGTCAGCAGTCTCGGGGCTGGGCTGGTGGGAGGGAGTGAGAGGCCACGGCTTTGTGGGTGGCCCAGTGTGAGTGGGGCTCTGCTGGACTTTCTGCAGCAGTTGCCAGGCTGCCACCTGCTAAAGAAGAGGATGTGTCACCCATACCTGCTGCTGGAATTTCTCCCTGGGCAGAGGTGAGGAAGGAAAAAAGCAGTGGGGGCAGGGACAGGACGGGTATCTCAGGCAGGGAAATGGAAATCTTCCAGAAGAGCACCCAGGGCCAGGACCATCCTGGCTGGCCTGCAGGCACCAAGTCGGCCGGTATGCTGTCACTCGTGTGGCTCTATGGCCCTTCCTCTAGGCTTTCAAGTCCTTGTATATATTCAGGTGTTTTACCTGGGACGGGTGGGAATAGTTCAGCAGCAACTGGCCTGGGGCTCAGCTCACGTTTACTCACAGATGCCTCGGCACGGTGCCCCAGCTTTGCAATGAGGACGCTTGTTGCATGGGGGCTGCTGGCTGAATGGGAGATGATTCCCCACCACTGACCAACTTCAGAATTGTTTACAACTGGAGCAAGTGCCCTGATACGGTTTTCCTCTGTGGAACTGGTGGGTTCTGTGTTTTTTTTCTCTTTTTCGTTTTTGGTTCAAGGTAGATTTTATTCCTCTTTTTTGTATTTACAGATATAAGCATAGAAATAATTTATTCATATAAATACATGTATGTGAAGGGAATAATTGTTTTTTCTGTTTTATTTTTTTAATTTTATTTCTTTTTAATTTTGAATTTTATTTTATATTTTTATACAGCAGGTTCTTATTGGTTATCTATTTTATACATATAAATGTATACATGCCAATCCCAGTCTCTCAACTCCTCCCACCACCAACCCCCCCAACAGCTTTCCCCCCTTGTTGTCCATACGTTTGTTGTCTACATCTGTTGCTCTATTTATGCCTTGCAAAATGGTTAATCTGTACAGTTTTTCTAGGTTCCACATATATGCATGAATATACAAGATTTGTTTTTCTCTTTCTGACTTACTTCACTCTGTATGACAGTCTCTAGATCCATCGACGTCTCTACAAATGACTAATTTCATTCCTTTTCATGGCTTAGTAATATTCCATTTTATATATGTACCACTGCTTTATGCATTCATCTGTCTGTGGGCATTTAGGTTGCTTCCATTACCTCGATATTGTAAAGAGTGATACAATGAACATTGCGGTGAATGTCTCTTTTTGATTTATGGTTTTGTCTGGGTATATGTCCAGAACTGGGATTGCTGTATCATATGGTAATTCTACTGTTAGTTTCTTAAGAAACTCCATATTGTTCTCCATAGTGACTGTATCAATTTATATTCCCAACAATAGTGGAAGAGGGTTCCTTTTCTCCACACATTTCCAGCATTTTTTGTTTGTAGATTTTCTGATGATGCCCATTCTACCAGGTGTGAGGTGATACCTCATTGTTGAGTCCATTTTGTTGAGCAAGGGGTAGGTCTTGTCTATTACATATTTAGCTTATGGAACGGTATCTGTGCTAATTTCAAACTCTGCTTTTATGCAGCACCACAACTCACCTTCCCCCTTAAGCAAGCATAAGTTGGTTTTCTAAACATGAGACCCTGTTCTGTTTTGTAATTCAGTTCATGTGTAACCAAGTTCACATTCCATGTATTAGTGATACCTTATGATGTTTCTCTTTCTGTGTGACTTTTTTCACTTAGAATCACCGTGCCTCAATCCACTCATTATGCTGGTACGGGCCTGGTGACATAGTTTTCATTGCTGAGAGGTATTCTGTTGTACGTAAGTACCGCAACTTCTTTATCAATTATTTGCTCTCTGGCATATTTAACTTGTGCTGAAGAAGAGGTTCCTGTAAAAGAGCCGTCCCAAATTTTGGGGTGGCTGTGTCTTTTTGATTTTAATTTCCCTAAGCTATAGGACCATAAGTGGAAGTGCCCTAGGCTCTGTTGCTTTGTTTTTTAGATGTTTCAGGAAACACCATACACTTCTCCCGAGTGGCTGTTGGCAATTTACATCCCGCCCATCAGCATAACAAGGCTCCCAGTTCTCCATGGCCTGTCCTGCCTTTCTGGATTTTACACTTTTTTCAGATGGCCCTTTTGACTGGGGGAAGTGAGACTTCATTGTAGTGCAGATTTCCTTTGCAAGCTTGCTTGGTTGGCCAAAAAGGGCGTATGCGTTTTTCCTGAATATATTCAGGAAAAAACGCATACGCCCTTTTTGTCCAAGTGCATCATTGTGGAGGTTCTGCCTCTTTTCCTATGCTTTAAATGGAATTCCAGTCTACCTCCTGAAATCGGGTTCTTGCAATTCTGCCCCGCTTTCAAGTCCTCTTGGCAGCCTTACTTCAGTATATTTTTGGATGATAGCTGTCATTTATAACTCTGCAGGTTTGTGAATTACAGTGCCCCTGAGCTCCTTTCTTCAACTCGCTTTCTTGTGAGCTGGCCGCAACACCGCAGGATTGCTTCAGGCCCTAATCTGGTTCCGGCACGGCACGCTGAGCCTTTGGTTAATTCCTCTTCCTGGTGGGAAATGAGAGTTAAATTTGCCCGTCCAGACACCTCCAGCTAGTCTCTCATTGGTTCTCCCTATTCCTGTTCATCTTCCGCAGAAATTGCAAACTGGGCCAAATAGGAGGTTAAAGGCACTGACTCTCCAAGTCGGGAGAGTGTTAGTGAAGCATCTGGAATGTTGCACCCAAGTACCAGGTGACAAGAAATGAGACATATTTGAACACGTCTCAGGATCACACGGTTGATCATACTCTGGGTTCCACATGCGTGTTTTAGCTGAAGGAAGAATCTCTAAAACCTGGAGAGTTGAGGCCCGTGGAATGGGTACCATGCAATATGACTTCAGAGGGTCTTCATTTGCTCACCGAACCTCTCCAATCCTATCCCTGCTGCATTTATGCCCCTGTACACACGCTTGATTCTCTTTCAGAGACATAGCAGTCCATAGGTTTTAAGATACTTACTAGTCAGGTACATTCTTAGGCGTTTAATATGGGGTGTTGAGTCCATCTCGTTGAGCAAGGAGTAGCTCTTGTCTATTACATATTTGGCTTAAAGAACTTTATCTGTGCTCATTTGAATCTGTGTTTTTGTGCAGCACCCCAACTCACCTTTCCGCTTAAGCAAGCATAAGTTGGTTTTCTAAATTTGAGACCTTATTCTGTTTTGTAATTCAGTTCCTGTGTAGCAAGTTTACATTCCGTGTATTAGTGATATCTTATGATGTTTCTTTTTCTGTGTGACTTATTTCAGTTAGAATCCTCATACCTGCACCCACTCATTATGCTGCTACGGGCCTGATGAAATAGATTTCATTGCTGAGTGATATTGCATTGTACGTAAGTACCACAAATTCTTTATCCATTTTTCACTTTCTGCGATATTGAACTTGTACCGTAAACGAGGTTCTTGTAATCAGAGCCATCCCAAACTTTGGGGTGGCTGTGTCTTTTTGATTTTAATTTCCCTAAGCTATAGGACCATAAGTGGAAGTGCCCTAGGCTCTGTTGCTTTGTTTTCTAGATGTTTCAGGAAACACCATACACTTCTCCCGAGTGGCTGTTGGCAATTTACATCCCACCCATCAGCATAACAAGGCTCCCAGTTCTCCATGGCCTGTCCTGCCTTTCTGGATTTTACACTTTTTTCAGATGGCCCTTTTGACCTGGGGGAAGTGAGACTTCATTGTAGTGCAGATTTCCTTTGCAAGCTTGCTTGTTTGGCCAAAAAGGGCGTATGCGTTTTCTCCTGAATATATTCAGGAAAAAACGCAAACGCCCTTTTTGGCCAAGTGCATCATTGTGGACGTTCTGCCTCTTTTCCTATGCTTTAAATGGAATTCCAGTCTACCTCCTGAAATCGGGTTCCTGCAATTCTGCCCCGCTTTCAAGTCCTCTTGGCAGCCTTACTTCAGTATATTTTTGGACGATAGCTGTCATTTATAACTCTGCAGGTTTGTGAATTACAGTGCCCCTGAGCTCCTTTCTTCAACTCGCTTTCTTGTGAGCTGCCCGGAACACCACAGGATTGATTCAGGCCCTAATCTTGTTCCTCCATGGCACGCTGAGCCTTTGGTTAATTCCTCTTCCTGGTCGGAAATGAGAGTTAAATTTGCCCGCCCAGACACTTCCAGCTAGTCTCTCATTGGTTCTCCCTATTCCTGTTCATCTTCCGCAGAAATTGCAAACTGGGCCAAACAGGAGGTTAAAGGCACTGACTCTCCAAGTCGGGAGAGTGTTAGTGAAGCATCTGGAATGTTGCACCCAAGTACCAGGTGACAAGAAATGAGACATATTTGAACACGTCTCAGGATCACACGGTTGATCATACTCTGAGTTCCACATGCGTGTTTTAGCTGAAGGAAGAATCCCTTAAACCTGGAGAGTTGAGACCCGTGGAATGGGTACCATGCAATATGACTTCAAAGGGTCTTCATTTGCTCACCGAACCTCTCCAATCCTATCACTGCTGCGTTTATGCCCCTGTACACACGCTTGATTCTCTTTCAGAGACATAGCAGTCCATAGGTTTTAAGATACTTACTAGTCAGGTACATTCTTAGGCGTTTAATATGGGGTGTTGAGTCCATCTCGTTGAGCAAGGAGTAGCTCTTGTCTATTACATATTTGGCTTAAGGAACTTTATCTGTGCTCATTTGAATCTGTGTTTTTGTGCAGCACCCCAACTCACCTTTCCGCTTAAGCAAGCATATGTTGGTTTTCTAAATTTGAGACCTTATTCTGTTTTGTAATTCAGTTCCTGTGTAGCAAGTTTACATTCCGTGTATTAGTGATATCTTATGATGTTTCTTTTTCTGTGTGACTTATTTCAGTTAGAATCCTCATACCTGAACCCACTCATTATGCTGCTACGGGCCTGATGAAATAGATTTCATTGCTGAGTGATATTGCATTGTACGTAAGTACCACAACTTCTTTATCCATTTTTCACTTTCTGCGATATTGAACTTGTACCGTAAACGAGGTTCTTGTAATCAGAGCCGTCCCAAACATTTGGGTGGCTGTGTCTTTTTGATTTTAATTTCCCTAAGCTATAGCACCATAAGTGGAAGTGCCCTAGGCTCTGTTGCTTTGTTTTTTAGATGTTTCAGGAAACACCATACACTTCTCCTGAGTGGCTGTTGGCAATTTACATCCCACCCATCAGCATAACAAGGCTCCCAGTTCTCCATGGCCTGTCCTGCCTTTCTGGATTTTACACTTTTTTCAGATGGCCCTTTTGACCTGGGGGAAGTGAGACTACATTGTAGTGCAGATTTCCTTTGCAAGCTTGCTTGGTTGGCCAAAAAGTGCGTATGCGTTTTCTCCTGAATATATTCAGGAAAAAACGCATACGCCCTTTTTGGCCAAGTGCATCATTGTGGACGTTCTGCCTCTTTTCCTATGCTTTAAATGCAATTCCAGTCTACCTCCTGAAATCGGGTTCCTGCAATTCTGCCCCGCTTTCAAGTCCTCTTGGCAGCCTTACTTCAGTATATTTTTGGACGACAGCTGTCATTTATAACTCTGCAGGTTTGTGAATTACAGTGCCCCTGAGCTCCTTTCTTCAACTCGCTTTCTTGTGAGCTGCCCGGAACACCGCAGGATTGATTCAGGCCCTAATCTTGTTCCGCCATGGCACGCTGAGCCTTTGGTTAATTCCTCTTCCTGGTCGGAAATGAGAGTTAAATTTGCCCGTCCAGACACTTCCAGCTAGTCTCTCATTGGTTCTCCCTATTCCTGTTCATCTTCCGCAGAAATTGCAAACTGGGCCAAACAGGAGGTTAAAGGCACTGACTCTCCAAGTCGGGAGAGGGTTAGTGAAGCATCTGGAATGTTGCACCCAAGTACCAGGTGACGAGAAATGAGACATATTTGAACACGTCTCAGGATCACACGGTTGATCATACTCTGGGTTCCACATGCGTGTTTTAGCTGAAGGAAGAATCCCTTAAACCTTGAGAGTTGAGACCCGTGGAATATGTGCCATGCAATATGACTTCAAAGGGTCTTCATTTGCTCACCGAACCTCTCCAATCGTATCACTGCTGCGTTTATGCCCCTGTACACACACTTGATTCTCTTTCGGAGACATAGCAATCCATAGGTTTTAAGATACTTACTAGTCAGGTACATACTTATCCGTTTAATATGGGGTGTTGAGTCCATCTCGTTGAGCAAGGAGTAGCTCTTGTCTATTACATATTTGGCTTAAGGAACTTTATCTGTGCTCATTTCAATATGTGTTTTTGTGCAGCACCCCAACTCACCTTTCCCCTTAAGCAAGCATAAGTTGGTTTTCTAAATTTGACACCTTATTCTGTTTTGTAATTCAGTTACTGTGTAGCAAGTTTACATTCCGTGTATTAGTGATATCTTATGATGTTTCTTTTTCTGTGTGACTTATTTCAGTTAGAATCATCATAACTGAATCCACACATTATGCTGCTATGGGCCTGATGACATAGATTTCATTGCTGAGTGATATTGCGTTGTACGTAAGTACCACAACTTCTTTATCCATTTTTCACTTTCTGCGATATTGAACTTGTACCGTAAACGAGGTTCTTGTAAACAGAGTCGTCCCAAACATTGGGGTGGCTGTGTCTGTTTGATTTTAATTTCCCTAAGCTATAGGACCATAAGTGGAAGTGCCCTAGGCTCTGTTGCTTTGTTTCTTAGAACTTTCAGGAAACACCATACACTTCTCCCAAGTGGCTGTTGGCAATTTACATCCCGCCCATCAGCATAACAAGGCTCCAAGTTCTCCATGGCCAGTCCTGCCTTTCTGGATTTTACACATTTTTCAGATCGCCCTTGTGACCCGGGGGAAGTGAGACTTCATTTTAGTGCAGATTTCCTTTGCAAGCTTGCTTAGTTGGCCAAAAACCGCGTATGCATTTTTTCCTGAATATATTCAGGAAAAAATGCATACGCCCTTTTAGGCCAAGTGCATCATTGTGGACGTTCTGCCTCTTTTCCTATGCTTTAAATGCAATTCCAGTCTACCTCCTGAAATCGGTTTCCTGCAATTCTGCCCAGCATTCAAGTACTCTTGGGAGCCTTACTTCAGTATATTTTTGGATGATAGCTGTCATTTATAACTCTGCAGGTTTGTGAATTACAGTGCCCCGAGCTCCTTTCTTCAACTTGCCTTCTTGTGAGCTGGCTGCAACACCGCAGGATTGCTTCAGGCCCTAATCTTGTTCCGGCACGGCACGCTGAGCCTTTGGTTAATTCCTCTTCCTGGTGGGAAATGAGAGTTAAATTTGCCCGTCCAGGCACCTCCAGCTAGTCTCTCATTGGTCCTCCCTATTCCTGTTCATCTTCCACAGAAATTGCAAACTGGGCCAAACAGGACGTTAAAGGCACTGACTCTCCAAGTCGGGAGAGTGTTAGTAAAGCGTCTGGAATGTTGTACCCGAGTACCAGGGGACGAGAACTGAGACATATTGGAACACGTCTCCCGATCACACGGTTGATCATACTCTGGGTTCCACATGCATGTTTCAGCTGAAGGAAGAATCCCTTAAACCTGGAGAGTTGAGACCCGTGGAATGGGTACCATGCAATATGACTTCAAAGGGTCTTCATTTGCTCACCGAACCTCTCCAATCCTATCACTGCTGCGTTTATGCCCCTGTACACACGCTTGATTCTCTTTCGGAGACATGGCAATCCATAGGTTTTAAGATACTTACTAGTCAGGTACATTCTTAGGCGTTTAATATGGGGTTTTGAGTCCATTTCGTTGAGCATGGAGTAGCTCTTGTCTATTCCATATTTGGCATAAGGAACTTTATCTGTGCTCATTTCAATCTCTGGTTTTATGCAGCACCCCAACTCACCTTTCCCCTTAAGCAAGCATAAGTTGGTTTTCTAAATTTGAGACCCTGTTCTCTTTTGTAATCCAGTTCCTGTGTAGCCAAGTTTACATACCGTGTATTAGTGATATCTTATGATGTTTCTTTTTCTGTGTGACTTATTTCAGTTAGAATCATCATACCTGAATCCACTCAATATGCTGCTACGGGCCTCATGACATAGATTTCATTGCTGAGTGATATTGCATTGTACGTACGTACCACAACTTCTTTATCCATTTTTCGCTTTCTGCGCTATTGAACTTGTACCGTAAACGAGGTTCTTGTAAACAGAGCCGTCCCAAACTTTGGGGTGGCTGTGTCTTTTTGATTTTAATTTCCCTAAGCTATAGGACCATAAGTGGAAGTGCCCTAGGCTTTGTTGCTTTGTTTTTTAGATGTTTCAGGAATCACCATACACTTCTCCCGAGTGGCTCTTGGCAATGTACATCCCGCCCATCAGCATAACAAGGCTCCCAGTTCTCCATGGCCTGTCCTGCCTTTCTGGATTTTACACTTTTTTCAGATGGCCCTTTTGACCGGGGGGAAGTGAGACTTCATTGTAGTGCAGATTTCCTTTGCAAGCTTGCTTGGTTGGCCAAAAAGGGTGTATGCATTTTTTCCTGAATATATTCAGGAAAAAACGCATACGCACTTTTTGGCCAAGTGCATCATTGTCGACGTTCTGCCTCTTTTCCTATGCTTTAAATGCAATTCCAGTCTACCTCCTGAAATCGGTTTCCTGCAATTCTACCCCGCTTTCAAGTCCTCTTGGCAGCCTTACTTCAGTATATTTTTGGACGATAGCTGTCATTTATAACTCTGCAGGTTTGTGAATTACAGTGCCCCTGAGCTCCTTTCTTCAACTCGCTTTCTTGTGAGCTGGCCGCAACACCGCAGGATTGCTTCAGGCCCTAATCTGGTTCCGGCATGGCACGCTGAGCCTTTGCTTAATTGCTCTTCCTGGTGGGAAATGAGAGTTAAATTTGCCCGTCCAGACACCTCCAGCTAGTCTCTCTTTGGTTCTCCCTATTCCTGTTCATCTTCCACAGAAATTGCAAACTGGGCCAAACAGGAGGTTAAAGGCACTGACTCTCCAAGTCGGGAGAGTGTTAGTAAAGCATCTGGAATGTTGCACCCGAGTACCAGGGGAGAAAACTGAGACATATTGGAACACGTCTCCCGATCACACGGTTGATCATACTCTGGGTTCCACATGCATGTTTTAGCTGAAGGAAGAATCCCTTAAACCTGGAGAGTTGAGACCCGTGGAATGGGTACCATGCAATATGACTTCAAAGGGTCTTCATTTGCTCACTGAACCTCTCCAATCCTATCACTGCTGCGTTTATGCCCCTGTACACACGCTTGATTCTCTTTTGGAGACATAGCAATCCATAGGTTTTAAGATACTTACTAGTCAGGTACATACTTAGGCGTTTAATATGGGGTGTTGAGTCCATCTCGTTGAGCAAGGAGTAGCTCTTGTCTATTCCATATTTGGCTTAAGGAACTTTATCTGTGCTCATTTCAATCTCTGGTTTTATGCAGCACCCCAACTCACCTTTCCCCTTAAGCAAGCATAAGTTGGTTTTCTAAATTTGAGACCTTATTCTGTTTTGTAACTCTGTTCCTGTGTAGCAAGTTTACATTCCATGTATTAGTGATATCTTATGATGTTTCTTTTTCTGTGTGACTTATTTCAGTTAGAATCATCATACCTGAATCCACTCATTATGTTGCTACGGGCCTGATGACATAGATTTCATTGCTGAGTGATATTGCATTGTACCTAAGTACCACAACTTCTTTATCCATTTTTCGCTTTCTGCAATATTGAACTTGTCCCATAAACGAGGTTCCCTTAAACAGAGCCGTCCCAAACTTTGGGGTGGCTGTCTCTTTTTGATTTTAATTTCCCTAAGCTATAGCACCATAAGTGGAAGTGCCCTAGGCTCTGTTGCTTTGTTTTTTAGATGTTTCAGGAAACACCATACACTTCTCCCAAGTGGCTGTTGGCAATTTACATCCCACCCATCAGCATAACAATGTTCCCAGTTCTCCATTGCCTGTCCTGTCTTTCTGGATTTTACACTTTTTTCAGATGGCCCTTTTGACTGGGGGGAAGTGAGACTTCATTGTAGTGCAGATTTCCTTTGCAAGCTTGCTTGGTTGGCCAAAAAGGGCGTATGCGTTTTTTCCTGAATATATTCAGGAAAAAATGTATACGCCCTTTTTGTCCAAGTGCATCATTGTCGTCGTTCTGCCTCTTTTCCTATGCTTTAAATGCAATTCCTGTCTACCTCCTGAAATAGGTTTCCTGCAATTCTGCCTTGCTTTCAATGCCTCTTCCTAGCCTTACCTCAATATAGTTTTTGAAAATAGTTGGCCTTTATAACTCTGCACGTTTTTGAATTGCAGTGGCCCTTAGCTCCATTTTTCAGCTCATATTTTTGTGATCTTGCCTCATAACCACAGGATTCCTTCAGGCCCTATTCTTCTTCTGGGGCACCTTGCTGTGCCTTTGGTTTATTCTTCTTACTGATGTGAAATTAGAGTGACATGTGCCCATTGAAACCGCTACAGCTTGTTTCTCACTGGTTCCCCCTATTCCCATTCATCCTCCGCACTAACTGCAGACTGTGCGATACCAGAACTTAAAGGCATTGACTCTCCATGTGAGGATGTTGTTAGTAAAGCGGCTGGAATGTCGATCCGGAGCCCCAGGAGAGGAAAAATGAGGTGCGTTTTAGAAACCTTTCCCGATCATATGGTATACCAGTCGCTGGGTTTCCCAAGCATGGTTTAGCTGTAGGAAGATTCCCTTCAACCTGGATTGTTGGGACCCTTGGAATGAGTAGCATGAAGTATTGCATTAAACTTTTGGCAGTTGCTCACCAAAACTCACCAATCCTCTCAGCCCCAAGTGTCCAGCCTTATGTGTTATCCAGCTGTGGGTTTATATGTGGTCAATCCAGGTTGCATCACAGCCCCTGAGCAAATTTTGTAAGAATTTTTCTCTCTTTCATTGTTTCTGCGTTTTGTTTTTAAAATTTATTTCTATAATGGGGTTTAGCTCATTTTCACTGCTGTGTTTGTGCCGCTCTGCACACACTTGATTCCCTTATGGAGATATATCAATACATGGATTTTAAGATTCTTATTACTCAGATATATTTCTCTGCGGTTTATAAGGTGTGTTGAGGCCAGTTCATTGAGCAAGGTGTAGATCTTGTCTAATATCTATTTGGTTTATTGAACGGTATCTGTGCTAATTTCAAACTCTGCTTTTATGCATCACCCCACCTCTCCTTTCCCCTTAAGCTGACATAAGTGTGTTTTCTAAATGTGAGACACTGTTCTGTAATTCATTTCTTGTGCAGCCATATTTACCCTCCCTCTATAAGTGATATCTTATGATATGTTTCTTTTTCTGTTTGACTTATTTCAAGTAGTATTATCGGACCTAAATCCACTCTTTATCCTTCTACTAGCCTTATTACATTGATTTCATGGTGAAGAGATATTCCATTGTACATAAGTACCACATCTTCTTTATCCATTGTTCTCTTTCCTGGGATATTTAAGGTGTACTGAAGTTGAGGTTCTTGTAAACAGAGTAGCCCTAAACTGTGGTGTGCTTGTGTCTTGTTGATTTTTAGACTTCCCTAGATATATTCCCATGATTGGAAGTGTCCTATGCTCTGTAGCTCTGTTTTTTAGATGATTTAGGAACCACCATACACTTCTCCAGAGTGGCTCTCGGCAGTTCACACACTGCCCATCAGCGTATAAAGGCTCCCTGTTCTCCATGGCCTGTCCTGCATTTCTGGTTTTTACAATTTTTTAGGATGGCCCTTTTGACCGGTGGGAAATGAGACTTCTTTGTTGTGCACATTTGCATTGCTTGCTTGCTTCGTTGCCCATAAAGTGCGTATGCGTTTTTTCCTGGATATAATCAGGAAAAACGCATACGCCCTTTTGGGCCAACTGCATCATTGTCGAAATTCTGCCGCTTTTCATGTGCTTTAAAGACGAGTCCAATCTATCTCTTGAAATCTGTTTCTTGCAATTCTGTCTTGCATTCAGATCCTCTTCTTTGCCTTACCTCAACATAGTTTTGGACGTTAGTTTTCATTTATAACTCTGCAGGTTTGTGAATTGCAGTGACCCTGAGCTCCATTTTTTAAGTTGCTCTTTTGTGAGCTGGCCTCAAACCCGCAGGATTGCTTCAGGCCCTATTTTGGCTCCGGCGAGGCGGGCTGAGCCTTTTTTCAATTCTTATTCTTAATGGGAAATTAGAGTGATATGTGCCCGTCCAAACCCCTACAACTATTCTCTCATTGGTTCCCCCTCTTCCCGTTCATCCTCCTCACAATTTGCAAAATGTGTGAAACAGAAGTTGAAATGTGCTGATTCTCCAAGTGGGCAGATTCTAAGTAACGTGGCTGGAATGGTGAACAGGAGCACCAGGAGAGGATAAATGAGCTGCATTTTAGACACATCTCCCGATCACATGGTGTACAGTCCTCTGGGTTTTCCATGCATGTTTTAGCTGTAGGAAGATCCCTTGAACCTGCAGATTTGGGACCCATTGAATGGGTACCAGGTAGTATTACTTTAAAGGGTGTGCATTTCCTCACCCAACCTCACATTTCTCTTAGTGCAAACAGTTTCCAGCCTTATGTCTCATCCTGCTGTGGGTCTAGATGTGTTCAATCCATGTTGCATCACCGTCCCTGAGGAAAAGTTGTAAGAGGTTTTCTCTGTCTCTCTGTCGTTTATTTTTTTCAATTTGTTACTATATTGGTTACA
This sequence comes from Orcinus orca, assembly GCF_937001465.1. Lineage (NCBI taxonomy): Eukaryota > Metazoa > Chordata > Mammalia > Artiodactyla > Delphinidae > Orcinus > Orcinus orca. Next base: position 1,537,969 of record NW_026043740.1, on the reverse strand, counting down.
GCTGATTTTCAAAGCTCTGTTTCTTGCTGCTGTACATCCACTTGATTCACGTACAGAGAGACATCAGTAAATTCTTTTTCAGATTCTTACCAGTCGTATATATTCTTTTCCGGTGACTTGAGTGTGCTGAGTGCAGTTCTTTTAGCTACCGTGTAGGCTTTGTTGATTATCAGTTTGGTATTTGGAATGGTATCTTTGCTAATTTCAACCTCCTGGATGATGCCTCACCCCTCCCCACCTTTCCCGTTTAGCAGCCTTATGCGTGTTTCCTACATATTTGACTACGTTTTTGTTTTGTAATTTATTTCATGTGTAGCCATTTTGGATTCCACCTTTAAGTGATATCTTATGATATGTGTCTTTTTCTTTTTGAATTATGTCACTTAGAATGATCATACGTAACTCCTCCGGAGTTGTTACAACTGGCCATAGTTCATTGATTTCCAGGCTGAATAATATTCCACTCTACCTAAGTACCACATCTCTATCCATTTTTTCTCTCCAGAGACATTTAAGTTATATCCTAGTCGAGGATCTTTTAAACAGAGAGGGGGTAAACATTGGGGTGCCTGTGTCCTCTCGATTTTTGTTTTTCCCAAGATATACGCCCATGAGTGCAAGTGCCCTATGCTCTGTAGCTCATTTTTTAGATGCTTTAGTAAACACAATACACTTCTCCAGAATGGCCGTTGGCAATATACATTTCCACTATAAGTCTCACAGGGCTCCCTCTTCTCCTTGCCCTGTCCTGCATTTCTGTTGTTTACACTTTATGAGGATGGCTCTTCTGACTGATGCGAAGTGATATCTTTTGTAGTATTGACTTCCAGTGCCCACCTGTTTGCTTGGCTAAAAAAGTGTATGCCCTTTTCTTGAATATATACAGAAAAAAACGCATACACCCTTTTTGGCCAACTGCAATGTTGGCAATGTTCAGCTCCTTTTCTCGTGCTTAATGGCGAGTCCTTTCTACCTCCTCAGATCCCTTTCCTGCCATTCTCCCTTGCTTACAAGTCCTTTTCTCTGACTTTCCTCAAGACATTTTTCAGTGATGGATATTTTCAACTCTGCAGTTTCGTGAATTTTACTGCCCCTGAGTTCCATTGTTCAACTTGTGTTTATGGGAACTGGCCACAAAGCAGCGGGATTTCCTCAAGCCCTATACTGTTTCCATGGGCAACCCTAGCCTTTGGTCAATTCGTCTTCCTGGTTGGAAATTAGAGTGACATGTGCCTGTCTGAACACCTAGGACTTGTCTCTCATTGTTCCTCATCCTTCCGCTTCATCCTCTGGACAAATTCCAAACTGTACGCAACAGGATGTTGACAGTGCTGACATCTCCAAGTGGGGAGACTGTTAGTAAAGACGCTGGAGGGGTGAACCCGAGCACCAGGAGATGAGGAGATGAGATGCCTTTTCCAAACTCTTCCCGATCAGACGGTATACCATCCTCTGGGTGTGACAGACATGTTTTAGCAGTAGGAAGAGTCCCATTCATGTAAGGAGAACACCAGGGCTTTTTCAAAATCAGTGTCTGCCCGAAACCCAAACTGGGGAATTTTTTAAGCTACGGCTACACATATGTTCATTAAGGGCCTGGGGAAGTAGGCAGAGTCCAAACTTTAGATGATTGAAGTCTTCAGGGTCAGAAGCACTCACCACCAGCTTCCCTTAGGTTACACTTTAACTGTCATTGATAGATGACAATGACAATAAAAATATCTATTCTTTTCCAGATTATTTCCCCTTATAGCTTATTGCAAAATGTTGAGTGTAGTTCCCTGTGCTATACAGTAGTTCCTTGTTGATGATCTATTTTATACATAGCAGTGTGTATGTGTTAATCCCAAACTGTTAATTTATCCCTCCTCCCACCTTTCCCCTTTGGTAATAATAAATTATAAGATTTTATACTTCTCAGAAATGGGGGAGCTGAAAGAGAGGTATCATTTTCAATGGAAAAGCATTTAAAACAAGATTGAAGCTTTAACCAAGATTATTAGATGTACATCTTTGGAAAGAAATCACTTCGTTTCTCTAATATTGACCTGACAAATAAGACAAACCTTTTCACTGAACTTGCTTATAATAAAGTGATGGAAATATCAAATGGAAGTGTTAGAAACATCTTATTTTACCCGAGCCTTATACACTGTTCTATGTTAACTACAGTTTGGCTCACACATCTGTTCATTGAGGTTACAATAGTCTCAATTTCTGTTACTGATCCTCCAGAGTGGACCCCAACAAGTGTCCCCCTGCCCAGTGTCATTGGGGCCAACAGATCGAGACTGAGTTTGGTTCACAAGCAAAGGAAACTTTATATTTTGATCAGAGAATGGAGAGGTGAGAGCATGCACTACCCCGTGGGCTGTGGGCTGGGCTGTTGTGTAGAGATCCTGTCAGAGTCAGTGGGAGGGAGGGGGCGGAGCTCTCGAGGGCCGGGTTGGCTGCAGCTCAGGCTCTATATCGCGGAGTCTGCACTGGGCCCCAGGAGCTGAGGTGTCGTCCCAGCCATTCTGCACTAGGAAATCTGGTCTGAAGTGCCGGGTGTGGAACCTCTGCATGCGGGACCCTAGGAGCACATGAAATTAGACAAAGCACAAAGGATAAAAAAGGTTAGACTTGACTTTATTGCCCAGATTCTATTTTTATCTCCCAGGGATTTTTAATGGGCTTTGCTGGGGACAAACCCCTCCTCTGCCTTTTGTCCCGTTCCTCATTCTTGGAGTGCTGAGGGTGCAGACCCTTCTTCTGTAACTGCTGAGTGCTGAGTTGGGAGCCCTCATACCCGGGGGCGAGGGTCAGGGCTTCTCCCCAGCAGCCTCCAGGTGACGTTGATTGTCCCCAGGCCCCCTGCCTCCCTGCTCGTCCACCTGAGCACCAGCATTGGAAGTGTTATAGATTCTAATGACCTTTAAGGGTCCAGGAAAGAGATGTGCAGAGACGCTGTGGGGGCCGGTTTCACCCCGCCCCACATTTGTTCGGCCACCTTAGGCTGACCATTTCTGCCAGCCTAGATGCTCTGACCAGTAGTCTGCGCTTTCTTCAATTAGGCCCCTGAATTAATGTACAAACAGCACCAGGTGTCAGAGCCCTGCCTGCTCAACTCCCAGACAGTCCAGGGTCAGTGGTGATCAAGGACCATGATGGCCACTGAGTCAACAGCCTTTTGAAGTAAACAGGAGTCCAGCCGGTCTTATTGGCCACCATCATCACGGTGTCTGTAGGCTTTTCTATGGTGACAGTGTGATATACGGTTCCCCCGCCAAGATTATTAGCTCCCCTCTGGGTAAGCAGTAGTCTACTCTTTTGGGACACACTCTTGTTGTTTTATGAGAGAAACTCCAGGTCAAGTGATGTTCACACGAGTCGTCATGGTGCCCTGTTGCCCCCGGTTATCTCTCTGGATGTTGGAGTTGGAGGGCCTCCTCACTCGAGGTTGGTGTGCCCACGGAGCGAACCCTGCAACTTCAGGGCATGGTTGGTGGTTAGGATCACCACGTGGGGTCCTTTTCCCTTAGGAGGGAGGTGGCCTTTTGGGCTGCTGATTTCCAGGTTTTTAGATACCGCCAGTATCTTGGCCAGATGTGGCAGTGGGCCAAGCCCCTTGGTGCCCGTAGTTTATCCTACCTGGATGGCATTCTTGCATTGTTCCATTTCAAGTGGTCCCAGTTTTTGCACTAATTCTCCAATGGCGATTCACCTTTCACCGGGAATGTAAAGGTCAAAGGGTTTAGCTAAATTAGGGAGTTCCAGGGCAAGGGTCTGAATTGACTGCTCTTTCCATTCTTGAAAGGCCACTTCTGGATTCTATTCAAAAGGATCATCATCTTTTCCTTTCAGTGTTTCATATAGAGGCCCAGCTAGTAGACTGTAGTTAGGGATCCAGAAGCAGCAAACCCTGGCCTCCCCAGGAACCCCTAAGCTGTCTTCTAGTTTTAGAAAGGGGTAAGGCTGAAAATGGTTTCTTCCCTTTCCTGGGATGGGCTTCTCCGACCTTCTGTGAGAACGAAGCCCAGGCAGGTCACTGCAGTCTGTGATATTTGAGCTTTTTCTTGGACAACTTCTATCCTTTATTGGCTTGGTAGTTCAGAGGCCTCCTTAGTAGGGCTGGCGATCAGAATGTCGTCTGCGTACTGAAGGAGGGTTTCCTTTCCCAGAGGTAGAACTTTTAGGTCTTTAGCTAAGCTTTCCCCAAAGATGGTGTGGGAATTTTTGCACCCTTGGGGCAAGACGGCCCGGAAGTATTGTTTTAGTTGTATGTTGAGTCCTGCCACTCACAAGCCAAAATTTCTTGTGACTCTGGGACTAATGGAATACAAAAGAAGGCATCATTGAAGACTAATACAGAATACCATGTCCTGGTGGTTGGTAGAATGACCAGCAGGGTGTAGGAATTAGGAGCAGCTGGAGGTATATCCTCGGTGGCTTCACTGACTGTCCTGACATCCTTTACCAGGTCCCCAGCAGCCCATGGGGCTCTCGTGGTCAGACCAATCCCAGAATATGGAGCTCACCTGGGCAGGTACCCCACCCCCACCCCAGCCCACGGGGCTCTCGTGGTCAGGCCCCTCCCAGGATACAGAGCTACCCTTGCAGGTACCGTGGCAGGGCTGGGCACACAGGAACCGTGCACATAGCCCTCATTGCAGAGCACCCCCAGCTCACCTGTCGCTCAGAGCTGACACAGAGCACCTCAGAGCAGGACTTGAACTAACAAACAGCAGCTGCGACAGGTCTGTGACCCTGGGCATCACTCTGTGCGGCCTCCCTCCACCTGGTCTTCCAGAGACTTCCACTGCACCCGGGGCACCAGGCCTCTGTCTCCAACCACCACCCACCCCTCCTCTCCCTGACTCCTGGGTTCCTCTCATTAGGAGAGGGTTTTCTTGAAGTTGTCTCCCACTCATGGGCCAGATAAAATGATTAGAAAACAAGCCAAAGCTGCAGCCCCTTGTCTATCCTGACTCTCAGGAGCCCACACCTGTTCCTTGGACCTGGCCGGTTCAGCAAGTTCCATTTTCTGCAACTGTGAGCCCCTGAGGGATGATGATTGGCTGACCTGGGCAGCCTTACCGTGCCGGCCAGCCCTCCCCAGGTGTGCCTGGGTTGAGATCAATATAAATACCACTCCAGGCAGCAAGAGGCCCTGCAGCCGTGCCTGACGCCATTTTCTCTGCCCTGTCAGCAGTCTCGGGGCTGGGCTGGTGGGAGGGAGTGAGAGGCCACGGCTTTGTGGGTGGCCCAGTGTGAGTGGGGCTCTGCTGGACTTTCTGCAGCAGTTGCCAGGCTGCCACCTGCTAAAGAAGAGGATGTGTCACCCATACCTGCTGCTGGAATTTCTCCCTGGGCAGAGGTGAGGAAGGAAAAAAGCAGTGGGGGCAGGGACAGGACGGGTATCTCAGGCAGGGAAATGGAAATCTTCCAGAAGAGCACCCAGGGCCAGGACCATCCTGGCTGGCCTGCAGGCACCAAGTCGGCCGGTATGCTGTCACTCGTGTGGCTCTATGGCCCTTCCTCTAGGCTTTCAAGTCCTTGTATATATTCAGGTGTTTTACCTGGGACGGGTGGGAATAGTTCAGCAGCAACTGGCCTGGGGCTCAGCTCACGTTTACTCACAGATGCCTCGGCACGGTGCCCCAGCTTTGCAATGAGGACGCTTGTTGCATGGGGGCTGCTGGCTGAATGGGAGATGATTCCCCACCACTGACCAACTTCAGAATTGTTTACAACTGGAGCAAGTGCCCTGATACGGTTTTCCTCTGTGGAACTGGTGGGTTCTGTGTTTTTTTTCTCTTTTTCGTTTTTGGTTCAAGGTAGATTTTATTCCTCTTTTTTGTATTTACAGATATAAGCATAGAAATAATTTATTCATATAAATACATGTATGTGAAGGGAATAATTGTTTTTTCTGTTTTTTTTTTAATTTTATTTCTTTTTAATTTTGAATTTTATTTTATATTTTTATACAGCAGGTTCTTATTGGTTATCTATTTTATACATATAAATGTATACATGCCAATCCCAGTCTCTCAACTCCTCCCACCACCAACCCCCCCAACAGCTTTCCCCCCTTGTTGTCCATACGTTTGTTGTCTACATCTGTTGCTCTATTTATGCCTTGCAAAATGGTTAATCTGTACAGTTTTTCTAGGTTCCACATATATGCATGAATATACAAGATTTGTTTTTCTCTTTCTGACTTACTTCACTCTGTATGACAGTCTCTAGATCCATCGACGTCTCTACAAATGACTAATTTCATTCCTTTTCATGGCTTAGTAATATTCCATTTTATATATGTACCACTGCTTTATGCATTCGTCTGTCTGTGGGCATTTAGGTTGCTTCCATTACCTCGATATTGTAAAGAGTGATACAATGAACATTGCGGTGAATGTCTCTTTTTGATTTATGGTTTTGTCTGGGTATATGTCCAGAACTGGGATTGCTGTATCATATGGTAATTCTACTGTTAGTTTCTTAAGAAACTCCATATTGTTCTCCATAGTGACTGTATCAATTTATATTCCCAACAATAGTGGAAGAGGGTTCCTTTTCTCCACACATTTCCAGCATTTTTTGTTTGTAGATTTTCTGATGATGCCCATTCTACCAGGTGTGAGGTGATACCTCATTGTTGAGTCCATTTTGTTGAGCAAGGGGTAGGTCTTGTCTATTACATATTTAGCTTATGGAACGGTATCTGTGCTAATTTCAAACTCTGCTTTTATGCAGCACCACAACTCACCTTCCCCCTTAAGCAAGCATAAGTTGGTTTTCTAAACATGAGACCCTGTTCTGTTTTGTAATTCAGTTCATGTGTAACCAAGTTCACATTCCATGTATTAGTGATACCTTATGATGTTTCTCTTTCTGTGTGACTTTTTTCACTTAGAATCACCGTGCCTCAATCCACTCATTATGCTGGTACGGGCCTGGTGACATAGTTTTCATTGCTGAGAGGTATTCTGTTGTACGTAAGTACCGCAACTTCTTTATCAATTATTTGCTCTCTGGCATATTTAACTTGTGCTGAAGAAGAGGTTCCTGTAAAAGAGCCGTCCCAAATTTTGGGGTGGCTGTGTCTTTTTGATTTTAATTTCCCTAAGCTATAGGACCATAAGTGGAAGTGCCCTAGGCTCTGTTGCTTTGTTTTTTAGATGTTTCAGGAAACACCATACACTTCTCCCGAGTGGCTGTTGGCAATTTACATCCCGCCCATCAGCATAACAAGGCTCCCAGTTCTCCATGGCCTGTCCTGCCTTTCTGGATTTTACACTTTTTTCAGATGGCCCTTTTGACTGGGGGAAGTGAGACTTCATTGTAGTGCAGATTTCCTTCGCAAGCTTGCTTGGTTGGCCAAAAAGGGCGTATGCGTTTTCTCATGAATATATTCAGGAAAAAACGCATACGCCCTTTTTGTCCAAGTGCATCATTGTGGAGGTTCTGCCTCTTTTCCTATGCTTTAAATGGAATTCCAGTCTACCTCCTGAAATCGGGTTCTTGCAATTCTGCCCCGCTTTCAAATCCTCTTGGCAGCCTTACTTCAGTATATTTTTGGATGATAGCTGTCATTTATAACTCTGCAGGTTTGTGAATTACAGTGCCCCTGAGCTCCTTTCTTCAACTCGCTTTCTTGTGAGCTGGCCGCAACACCGCAGGATTGCTTCAGGCCCTAATCTGGTTCCGGCACGGCACGCTGAGCCTTTGGTTAATTCCTCTTCCTGGTGGGAAATGAGAGTTAAATTTGCCCGTCCAGACACCTCCAGCTAGTCTCTCATTGGTTCTCCCTATTCCTGTTCATCTTCCGCAGAAATTGCAAACTGGGCCAAATAGGAGGTTAAAGGCACTGACTCTCCAAGTCGGGAGAGTGTTAGTGAAGCATCTGGAATGTTGCACCCAAGTACCAGGTGACAAGAAATGAGACATATTTGAACACGTCTCAGGATCACACAGTTGATCATACTCTGGGTTCCACATGCGTGTTTTAGCTGAAGGAAGAATCCCTAAAACCTGGAGAGTTGAGGCCCGTGGAATGGGTACCATGCAATATGACTTCAGAGGGTCTTCATTTGCTCACCGAACCTCTCCAATCCTATCCCTGCTGCATTTATGCCCCTGTACACACGCTTGATTCTCTTTCAGAGACATAGCAGTCCATAGGTTTTAAGATACTTACTAGTCAGGTACATTCTTAGGCGTTTAATATGGGGTGTTGAGTCCATCTCGTTGAGCAAGGAGTAGCTCTTGTCTATTACATATTTGGCTTAAAGAACTTTATCTGTGCTCATTTGAATCTGTGTTTTTCTGCAGCACCCCAACTCACCTTTCCGCTTAAGCAAGCATAAGTTGGTTTTCTAAATTTGAGACCTTATTCTGTTTTGTAATTCAGTTCGTGTGTAGCAAGTTTACATTCCGTGTATTAGTGATATCTTATGATGTTTCTTTTTCTGTGTGACTTATTTCAGTTAGAATCCTCATACCTGCACCCACTCATTATGCTGCTACGGGCCTGATGAAATAGATTTCATTGCTGAGTGATATTGCATTGTACGTAAGTACCACAAATTCTTTATCCATTTTTCACTTTCTGCGATATTGAACTTGTACCGTAAACGAGGTTCTTGTAATCAGAGCCATCCCAAACTTTGGGGTGGCTGTGTCTTTTTGATTTTAATTTCCCTAAGCTATAGGACCATAAGTGGAAGTGCCCTAGGCTCTGTTGCTTTGTTTTTTAGATGTTTCAGGAAACACCATACACTTCTCCCGAGTGGCTGTTGGCAATTTACATCCCACCCATCAGCATAACAAGGCTCCCAGTTCTCCATGGCCTGTCCTGCCTTTCTGGATTTTACACTTTTTTCAGATGGCCCTTTTGACCTGGGGGAAGTGAGACTTCATTGTAGTGCAGATTTCCTTTGCAAGCTTGCTTGGTTGGCCAAAAAGGGCGTATGCGTTTTCTCCTGAATATATTCAGGAAAAAACGCATACGCCCTTTTTGGCCAAGTGCATCATTGTGGACGTTCTGCCTCTTTTCCTATGCTTTAAATGGAATTCCAGTCTACCTCCTGAAATCGGTTTCCTGCAATTCTGCCCCGCTTTCAAGTCCTCTTGGCAGCCTTACTTCAGTATATTTTTGGACGACAGCTGTCATTTATAACTCTGCAGGTTTGTGAATTACAGTGCCCCTGAGCTCCTTTCTTCAACTCGCTTTCTTGTGAGCTGCCCGGAACACCACAGGATTGATTCAGGCCCTAATCTTGTTCCTCCATGGCACGCTGAGCCTTTGGTTAATTCCTCTTCCTGGTCGGAAATGAGAGTTAATTTGCCCGTCCAGACACTTCCAGCTAGTCTCTCATTGGTTCTCCCTATTCCTGTTCATCTTCCGCAGAAATTGCAAACTGGGCCAAACAGGAGGTTAAAGGCACTGACTCTCCAAGTCGGGAGAGTGTTAGTGAAGCATCTGGAATGTTGCACCCAAGTACCAGGTGACAAGAAATGAGACATATTTGAACACGTCTCAGGATCACACGGTTGATCATACTCTGAGTTCCACATGCGTGTTTTAGCTGAAGGAAGAATCCCTTAAACCTGGAGAGTTGAGACCCGTGGAATGGGTACCATGCAATATGACTTCAAAGGGTCTTCATTTGCTCACCGAACCTCTCCAATCCTATCACTGCTGCGTTTATGCCCCTGTACACACGCTTGATTCTCTTTCAGAGACATAGCAGTCCATAGGTTTTAAGATACTTACTAGTCAGGTACATTCTTAGGCGTATAATATGGGGTGTTGAGTCCATCTCGTTGAGCAAGGAGTAGCTCTTGTCTATTACATATTTGGCTTAAGGAACTTTATCTGTGCTCATTTCAATATGTGTTTTTGTGCAGCACCCCAACTCACCTTTCCGCTTAAGCAAGCATAAGTTGGTTTTCTAAATTTGAGACCTTATTCTGTTTTGTAATTCAGTTCCTGTGTAGCAAGTTTACATTCCGTGTATTAGTGATATCTTATGATGTTTCTTTTTCTGTGTGACTTATTTCAGTTAGAATCCTCATACCTGAACCCACTCATTATGCTGCTACGGGCCTGATGAAATAGATTTCATTGCTGAGTGATATTGCATTGTACGTAAGTACCACAACTTCTTTATCCATTTTTCACTTTCTGCGATATTGAACTTGTACCGTAAACGAGGTTCTTGTAATCAGAGCCGTCCCAAACATTTGGGTGGCTGTGTCTTTTTGATTTTAATTTCCCTAAGCTATAGCACCATAAGTGGAAGTGCCCTAGGCTCTGTTGCTTTGTTTTTTAGATGTTTCAGGAAACACCATACACTTCTCCCGAGTGGCTGTTGGCAATTTACATCCCACCCATCAGCATAACAAGGCTCCCAGTTCTCCATGGCCTCTCCTGCCTTTCTGGATTTTACACTTTTTTCAGATGGCCCTTTTGACCTGGGGGAAGTGAGACTACATTGTAGTGCAGATTTCCTTTGCAAGCTTGCTTGGTTGGCCAAAAAGGGCGTATGCGTTTTCTCCTGAATATATTCAGGAAAAAACGCATACGCCCTTTTTGGCCAAGTGCATCATTGTGGACGTTCTGCCTCTTTTCCTATGCTTTAAATGCAATTCCAGTCTACCTCCTGAAATCGGGTTCCTGCAATTCTGCCCCGCTTTCAAGTCCTCTTGGCAGCCTTACTTCAGTATATTTTTGGACGACAGCTGTCATTTATAACTCTGCAGGTTTGTGAATTACAGTGCCCCTGAGCTCCTTTCTTCAACTCGCTTTCTTGTGAGCTGCCTGGAACACCGCAGGATTGATTCAGGCCCTAATCTTGTTCCGCCATGGCACGCTGAGCCTTTGGTTAATTCCTCTTCCTGGTCGGAAATGAGAGTTAAATTTGCCCGTCCAGACACTTCCAGCTAGTCTCTCATTGGTTCTCCCTATTCCTGTTCATCTTCCGCAGAAATTGCAAACTGGGCCAAACAGGAGGTTAAAGGCACTGACTCTCCAAGTCGGGAGAGGGTTAGTGAAGCATCTGGAATGTTGCACCCAAGTACCAGGTGACGAGAAATGAGACATATTTGAACACGTCTCAGGATCACACGGTTGATCATACTCTGGGTTCCACATGCGTGTTTTAGCTGAAGGAAGAATCCCTTAAACCTGGAGAGTTGAGACCCGTGGAATATGTACCATGCAATATGACTTCAAAGGGTCTTCATTTGCTCACCGAACCTCTCCAATCGTATCACTGCTGCGTTTATGCCCCTGTACACACACTTGATTCTCTTTCGGAGACATAGCAATCCATAGGTTTTAAGATACTTACTAGTCAGGTACATACTTAGCCGTTTAATATGGGGTGTTGAGTCCATCTCGTTGAGCAAGGAGTAGCTCTTGTCTATTACATATTTGGCTTAAGGAACTTTATCTGTGCTCATTTCAATATGTGTTTTTGTGCAGCACCCCAACTCACCTTTCCCCTTAAGCAAGCATAAGTTGGTTTTCTAAATTTGACACCTTATTCTGTTTTGTAATTCAGTTACTGTGTAGCAAGTTTACATTCCGTGTATTAGTGATATCTTATGATGTTTCTTTTTCTCTGTGACTTATTTCAGTTAGAATCATCATAACTGAATCCACACATTATGCTGCTATGGGCCTGATGACATAGATTTCATTGCTGAGTGATATTGCGTTGTACGTAAGTACCACAACTTCTTTATCCATTTTTCACTTTCTGCGATATTGAACTTGTACCGTAAACGAGGTTCTTGTAAACAGAGTCGTCCCAAACATTGGGGTGGCTGTGTCTGTTTGATTTTAATTTCCCTAAGCTATAGGACCATAAGTGGAAGTGCCCTAGGCTCTGTTGCTTTGTTTCTTAGAACTTTCAGGAAACACCATACACTTCTCCCAAGTGGCTGTTGGCAATTTACATCCCGCCCATCAGCATAACAAGGCTCCAAGTTCTCCATGGCCAGTCCTGCCTTTCTGGATTTTACACATTTTTCAGATCGCCCTTGTGACCCGGGGGAAGTGAGACTTCATTTTAGTGCAGATTTCCTTTGCAAGCTTGCTTAGTTGGCCAAAAACCGCGTATGCATTTTTTCCTGAATATATTCAGGAAAAAATGCATACGCCCTTTTAGGCCAAGTGCATCATTGTGGACGTTCTGCCTCTTTTCCTATGCTTTAAATGCAATTCCAGTCTACCTCCTGAAATCGGTTTCCTGCAATTCTGCCCAGCTTTCAAGTACTCTTGGGAGCCTTACTTCAGTATATTTTTGGACGATAGCTGTCATTTATAACTCTGCAGGTTTGTGAATTACAGTGCCCCGAGCTCCTTTCTTCAACTCGCCTTCTTGTGAGCTGGCCGCAACCCCGCAGGATTGCTTCAGGCCCTAATCTTGTTCCGGCACGGCACGCTGAGCCTTTGGTTAATTCCTCTTCCTCGTGGGAAATGAGAGTTAAATTTGCCCGTCCAGGCACCTCCAGCTAGTCTCTCATTGGTCCTCCCTATTCCTGTTCATCTTCCACAGAAATTGCAAACTGGGCCAAACAGGACGTTAAAGGCACTGACTCTCCAAGTCGGGAGAGTGTTAGTAAAGCGTCTGGAATGTTGTACCCGAGTACCAGGGGACGAGAACTGAGACATATTGGAACACGTCTCCCGATCACACGGTTGATCATACTCTGGGTTCCACATGCATGTTTCAGCTGAAGGAAGAATCCCTTAAACCTGGAGAGTTGAGACCCGTGGAATGGGTACCATGCAATATGACTTCAAAGGGTCTTCATTTGCTCACCGAACCTCTCCAATCCTATCACTGCTGCGTTTATGCCCCTGTACACACGCTTGATTCTCTTTCGGAGACATGGCAATCCATAGGTTTTAAGATACTTACTAGTCAGGTACATTCTTAGGCGTTTAATATGGGGTTTTGAGTCCATTTCGTTGAGCAAGGAGTAGCTCTTGTCTATTCCATATTTGGCTTAAGGAACTTTATCTGTGCTCATTTCAATCTCTGGTTTTATGCAGCACCCCAACTCACCTTTCCCCTTAAGCAATCATAAGTTGGTTTTCTAAATTTGAGACCCTGTTCTCTTTTGTAATCCAGTTCCTGTGTAGCCAAGTTTACATACCGTGTATTAGTGATATCTTATGATGTTTCTTTTTCTGTGTGACTTATTTCAGTTAGAATCATCATACCTGAATCCACTCAATATGCTGCTACGGGCCTCATGACATAGATTTCATTGCTGAGTGATATTGCATTGTACGTACGTACCACAACTTCTTTATCCATTTTTCGCTTTCTGCGCTATTGAACTTGTACCGTAAACGAGGTTCTTGTAAACAGAGCCGTCCCAAACTTTGGGGTGGCTGTGTTCTTTTTGATTTTAATTTCCCTAAGCTATAGGACCATAAGTGGAAGTGCCCTAGGCTCTGTTGCTTTGTTTTTTAGATGTTTCAGGAATCACCATACACTTCTCCCGAGTGGCTCTTGGCAATGTACATCCCGCCCATCAGCATAACAAGGCTCCCAGTTCTCCATGGCCTGTCCTGCCTTTCTGGATTTTACACTTTTTTCAGATGGCCCTTTTGACCGGGGGGAAGTGAGACTTCATTGTAGTGCAGATTTCCTTTGCAAGCTTGCTTGGTTGGCCAAAAAGTGTGTATGCATTTTTTCCTGAATATATTCAGGAAAAAACGCATACGCACTTTTTGGCCAAGTGCATCATTGTCGACGTTCTGCCTCTTTTCCTATGCTTTAAATGCAATTCCAGTCTACCTCCTGAAATAGGTTTCCTGCAATTTTGCCTTGCTTTCAATGCCTCTTCATAGCCTTACCTCAATATAGTTTTTGAAAATAGTTGGCCTTTATAACTCTGCACGTTTTTGAATTTCAGTGGCCCTTAGCTCCATTTTTCAGCTCATATTTTTGTGATCTTGCCTCATAACCACAGGATTCCTTCAGGCCCTATTCTTCTTCTGGGGCACCTTGCTGTGCCTTTGGTTTATTCTTCTTACTGATGTGAAATTAGAGTGACATGTGCCCATTGAAACCGCTACAGCTTGTTTCTCACTGGTTCCCCCTATTCCCATTCATCCTCCGCACTAACTGCAGACTGTGCGATACCAGAACTTAAAGGCATTGACTCTCCATGTGAGGATGTTGTTAGTAAAGCGGCTGGAATGTCGATCCGGAGCCCCAGGAGAGGAAAAATGAGGTGCGTTTTAGAAACCTTTCCCGATCATATGGTATACCAGTCGCTGGGTTTCCCAAGCATGGTTTAGCTGTAGGAAGATTCCCTTCAACCTGGATTGTTGGGACCCTTGGAATGAGTAGCATGAAGTATTGCATTAAACTTTTGGCAGTTGCTCACCAAAACTCACCAATCCTCTCAGCCCCAAGTGTCCAGCCTTATGTGTTATCCAGCTGTGGGTTTATATGTGGTCAATCCAGGTTGCATCACAGCCCCTGAGCAAATTTTGTAAGAATTTTTCTCTCTTTCATTGTTTCTGCGTTTTGTTTTTAAAATTTATTTCTATAATGGGGTTTAGCTCATTTTCACTGCTGTGTTTGTGCCGCTCTGCACACACTTGATTCCCTTATGGAGATATATCAATACATGGATTTTAAGATTCTTATTACTCAGATATATTTCTCTGCGGTTTATAAGGTGTGTTGAGGCCAGTTCATTGAGCAAGGTGTAGATCTTGTCTAATATCTATTTGGTTTATTGAACGGTATCTGTGCTAATTTCAAACTCTGCTTTTATGCATCACCCCACCTCTCCTTTCCCCTTAAGCTGACATAAGTGTGTTTTCTAAATGTGAGACACTGTTCTGTAATTCATTTCTTGTGCAGCCATATTTACCCTCCCTCTATAAGTGATATCTTATGATATGTTTCTTTTTCTGTTTGACTTATTTCAAGTAGTATTATCGGACCTAAATCCACTCTTTATCCTTCTACTAGCCTTATTACATTGATTTCATGGTGAAGAGATATTCCATTGTACATAAGTACCACATCTTCTTTATCCATTGTTCTCTTTCCTGGGATATTTAAGGTGTACTGAAGTTGAGGTTCTTGTAAACAGAGTAGCCCTAAACTGTGGTGTGCTTGTGTCTTGTTGATTTTTAGACTTCCCTAGATATATTCCCATGATTGGAAGTGTCCTATGCTCTGTAGCTCTGTTTTTTAGATGATTTAGGAACCACCATACACTTCTCCAGAGTGGCTCTCGGCAGTTCACACACTGCCCATCAGCGTATAAAGGCTCCCTGTTCTCCATGGCCTGTCCTGCATTTCTGGTTTTTACAATTTTTTAGGATGGCCCTTTTGACCGGTGGGAAATGAGACTTCTTTGTTGTGCACATTTGCATTGCTTGCTTGCTTCGTTGCCCATAAAGTGCGTATGCGTTTTTTCCTGAATATAATCAGGAAAAACGCATACGCCCTTTTGGGCCAACTGCATCATTGTCGAAATTCTGCCGCTTTTCATGTGCTTTAAAGACGAGTCCAATCTATCTCTTGAAATCTGTTTCTTGCAATTCTGTCTTGCATTCAGATCCTCTTCTTTGCCTTACCTCAACATAGTTTTGGACGTTAGTTTTCATTTATAACTCTGCAGGTTTGTGAATTGCAGTGACCCTGAGCTCCATTTTTTAAGTTGCTCTTTTGTGAGCTGGCCTCAAACCCGCAGGATTGCTTCAGGCCCTATTTTGGCTCCGGCGAGGCGGGCTGAGCCTTTTTTCAATTCTTATTCTTAATGGGAAATTAGAGTGATATGTGCCCGTCCAAACCCCTACAACTATTCTCTCATTGGTTCCCCCTCTTCCCGTTCATCCTCCTCACAATTTGCAAAATGTGTGAAACAGAAGTTGAAATGTGCTGATTCTCCAAGTGGGCAGATTCTAAGTAACGTGGCTGGAATGGTGAACAGGAGCACCAGGAGAGGATAAATGAGCTGCATTTTAGACACATCTCCCGATCACATGGTGTACAGTCCTCTGGGTTTTCCATGCATGTTTTAGCTGTAGGAAGATCCCTTGAACCTGCAGATTTGGGACCCATTGAATGGGTACCAGGTAGTATTACTTTAAAGGGTGTGCATTTCCTCACCCAACCTCACATTTCTCTTAGTGCAAACAGTTTCCAGCCTTATGTCTCATCCTGCTGTGGGTCTAGATGTGTTCAATCCATGTTGCATCACCGTCCCTGAGGAAAAGTTGTAAGAGGTTTTCTCTGTCTCTCTGTCGTTTATTTTTTTCAATTTGTTACTATATTGGTTACAGCTGATTTTCAAAGCTCTGTTTCTTGCTGCTGTACATCCACTTGATTCACGTACAGAGAGACATCAGTAAATTCTTTTTCAGATTCTTACCAGTCGTATATATTCTTTTCCGGTGACTTGAGTGTGCTGAGTGCAGTTCTTTTAGCTACCGTGTAGGCTTTGTTGATTATCAGTTTGGTATTTGGAATGGCATCTTTGCTAATTTCAACCTCCTGGATGATGCCTCACCCCTCCCCACCTTTCCCGTTTAGCAGCCTTATGCGTGTTTCCTACATATTTGACTATGTTTTTGTTTTGTAATTTATTTCATGTGTAGCCATTTTGGATTCCACCTTTAAGTGATATCTTATGATATGTGTCTTTTTCTTTTTGAATTATGTCACTTAGAATGATCATACGTAACTCCTCCGGAGTTGTTACAACTGGCCATAGTTCATTGATTTCCAGGCTGAATAATATTCCACTCTACCTAAGTACCACATCTCTATCCATTTTTTCTCTCCAGAGACATTTAAGTTATATCCTAGTCGAGGATCTTTTAAACAGAGAGGGGGTAAACATTGGGGTGCCTGTGTCCTCTCGATTTTTGTTTTTCCCAAGATATACGCCCATGAGTGCAAGTGCCCTATGCTCTGTAGCTCATTTTTTAGATGCTTTAGTAAACACAATACACTTCTCCAGAATGGCCGTTGGCAATATACATTTCCACTATAAGTCTCACAGGGCTCCCTCTTCTCCTTGCCCTGTCCTGCATTTCTGTTGTTTACGCTTTATGAGGATGGCTCTTCTGACTGATGCGAAGTGATATCTTTTGTAGTATTGACTTCCAGTGCCCACCTGTTTGCTTGGCTAAAAAAGTGTATGCCCTTTTCTTGAATATATACAGAAAAAAACGCATACACCCTTTTTGGCCAACTGCAATGTTGGCAATGTTCAGCTCCTTTTCTCGTGCTTAATGGCGAGTCCTTTCTACCTCCTCAGATCCCTTTCCTGCCATTCTCCCTTGCTTACAAGTCCTTTTCTCTGACTTTCCTCAAGACATTTTTCAGTGATGGATATTTTCAACTCTGCAGTTTCGTGAATTTTACTGCCCCTGAGTTCCATTGTTCAACTTGTGTTTATGGGAACTGGCCACAAAGCAGCGGGATTTCCTCAAGCCCTATACTGTTTCCATGGGCAACCCTAGCCTTTGGTCAATTCGTCTTCCTGGTTGGAAATTAGAGTGACATGTGCCTGTCTGAACACCTAGGACTTGTCTCTCATTGTTCCTCATCCTTCCGCTTCATCCTCTGGACAAATTCCAAACTGTACGCAACAGGATGTTGACAGTGCTGACATCTCCAAGTGGGGAGACTGTTAGTAAAGACGCTGGAGGGGTGAACCCGAGCACCAGGAGATGAGGAGATGAGATGCCTTTTCCAAACTCTTCCCGATCAGACGGTATACCATCCTCTGGGTGTGACAGACATGTTTTAGCAGTAGGAAGAGTCCCATTCATGTAAGGAGAACACCAGGGCTTTTTCAAAATCAGTGTCTGCCCGAAACCCAAACTGGGGAATTTTTTAAGCTACGGCTACACATATGTTCATTAAGGGCCTGGGGAAGTAGGCAGAGTCCAAACTTTAGATGATTGAAGTCTTCAGGGTCAGAAGCACTCACCACCAGCTTCCCTTAGGTTACACTTTAACTGTCATTGATAGATGACAATGACAATAAAAATATCTATTCTTTTCCAGATTATTTCCCCTTATAGCTTATTGCAAAATGTTGAGTGTAGTTCCCTGTGCTATACAGTAGTTCCTTGTTGATGATCTATTTTATACATAGCAGTGTGTATGTGTTAATCCCAAACTGTTAATTTATCCCTCCTCCCACCTTTCCCCTTTGGTAATAATAAATTATAAGATTTTATACTTCTCAGAAATGGGGGAGCTGAAAGAGAGGTATCATTTTCAATGGAAAAGCATTTAAAACAAGATTGAAGCTTTAACCAAGATTATTAGATGTACATCTTTGGAAAGAAATCACTTCGTTTCTCTAATATTGACCTGACAAATAAGACAAACCTTTTCACTGAACTTGCTTATAATAAAGTGATGGAAATATCAAATGGAAGTGTTAGAAACATCTTATTTTACCCGAGCCTTATACACTGTTCTATGTTAACTACAGTTTGGCTCACACATCTGTTCATTGAGGTTACAATAGTCTCAATTTCTGTTACTGATCCTCCAGAGTGGACCCCAACAAGTGTCCCCCTGCCCAGTGTCATTGGGGCCAACAGATCGAGACTGAGTTTGGTTCACAAGCAAAGGAAACTTTATATTTTGATCAGAGAATGGAGAGGTGAGAGCATGCACTACCCCGTGGGCTGTGGGCTGGGCTGTTGTGTAGAGATCCTGTCAGAGTCAGTGGGAGGGAGGGGGCGGAGCTCTCGAGGGCCAGGTTGGCTGCAGCTCAGGCTCTATATCGCGGAGTCTGCACTGGGCCCCAGGAGCTGAGGTGTCGTCCCAGCCATTCTGCACTAGGAAATCTGGTCTGAAGTGCCGGGTGTGGAACCTCTGCATGCGGGACCTAGGAGCACATGAAATTAGACAAAGCACAAAGGATAAAAAAGGTTAGACTTGACTTTATTGCCCAGATTCTATTTTTATCTCCCAGGGATTTTTAATGGGCTTTGCTGGGGACAAACCCCTCCTCTGCCTTTTGTCCCGTTCCTCATTCTTGGAGTGCTGAGGGTGCAGACCCTTCTTCTGTAACTGCTGAGTGCTGAGTTGGGAGCCCTCATACCCGGGGGCGAGGGTCAGGGCTTCTCCCCAGCAGCCTCCAGGTGACGTTGATTGTCCCCAGGCCCCCTGCCTCCCTGCTCGTCCACCTGAGCACCAGCATTGGAAGTGTTATAGATTCTAATGACCTTTAAGGGTCCAGGAAAGAGATGTGCAGAGACGCTGTGGGGGCCGGTTTCACCCCGCCCCACATTTGTTCGGCCACCTTAGGCTGACCATTTCTGCCAGCCTAGATGCTCTGACCAGTAGTCTGCGCTTTCTTCAATTAGGCCCCTGAATTAATGTACAAACAGCACCAGGTGTCAGAGCCCTGCCTGCTCAACTCCCAGACAGTCCAGGGTCAGTGGTGATCAAGGACCATGATGGCCACTGAGTCAACAGCCTTTTGAAGTACACAGGAGTCCAGCCAGTCTTATTGGCCACCATCATCACGGTGTCTGTAGGCTTTTCTATGGTGACAGTGTGATATACGGTTCCCCCGCCAAGATTATTAGCTCCCCTCTGGGTAAGCAGTAGTCTACTCTTTTGGGACACACTCTTGTTGTTTTATGAGAGAAACTCCAGGTCAAGTGATGTTCACACGAGTCGTCATGGTGCCCTGTTGCCCCCGGTTATCTCTCTGGATGTTGGAGTTGGAGGGCCTCCTCACTCGAGGTTGGTGTGCCCACGGAGCGAACCCTGCAACTTCAGGGCATGGTTGGTGGTTAGGATCACCACGTGGGGTCCTTTTCCCTTAGGAGGGAGGTGGCCTTTTGGGCTGCTGATTTCCAGGTTTTTAGATACCGCCAGTATCTTGGCCAGATGTGGCAGTGGGCCAAGCCCCTTGGTGCCCGTAGTTTATCCTACCTGGATGGCATTCTTGCATTGTTCCATTTCAAGTGGTCCCAGTTTTTGCACTAATTCTCCAATGGCGATTCACCTTTCACCGGGAATGTAAAGGTCAAAGGGTTTAGCTAAATTAGGGAGTTCCAGGGCAAGGGTCTGAATTGACTGCTCTTTCCATTCTTGAAAGGCCACTTCTGGATTCTATTCAAAAGGATCATCATCTTTTCCTTTCAGTGTTTCATATAGAGGCCCAGCTAGTAGACTGTAGTTAGGGATCCAGAAGCAGCAAACCCTGGCCTCCCCAGGAACCCCTAAGCTGTCTTCTAGTTTTAGAAAGGGGTAAGGCTGAAAATGGTTTCTTCCCTTTCCTGGGATGGGCTTCTCCGACCTTCTGTGAGAACGAAGCCCAGGCAGGTCACTGCAGTCTGTGATATTTGAGCTTTTTCTTGGACAACTTCTATCCTTTATTGGCTTGGTAGTTCAGAGGCCTCCTTAGTAGGGCTGGCGATCAGAATGTCGTCTGCGTACTGAAGGAGGGTTTCCTTTCCCAGAGGTAGAACTTTTAGGTCTTTAGCTAAGCTTTCCCCAAAGATGGTGTGGGAATTTTTGCACCCTTGGGGCAAGACGGCCCGGAAGTATTGTTTTAGTTGTATGTTGAGTCCTGCCACTCACAAGCCAAAATTTCTTGTGACTCTGGGACTAATGGAATACAAAAGAAGGCATCATTGAAGACTAATACAGAATACCATGTCCTGGTGGTTGGTAGAATGACCAGCAGGGTGTAGGAATTAGGAGCAGCTGGAGGTATATCCTCGGTGGCTTCACTGACTGTCCTGACATCCCTTACCATGTCCCCAGCAGCCCATGGGGCTCTCGTGGTCAGACCAATCCCAGAATATGGAGCTCACCTGGGCAGGTACCCCACCCCCACCCCAGCCCACGGGGCTCTCGTGGTCAGGCCCCTCCCAGGATACAGAGCTACCCTTGCAGGTACCGTGGCAGGGCTGGGCACACAGGAACCGTGCACATAGCCCTCATTGCAGAGCACCCCCAGCTCACCTGTCGCTCAGAGCTGACACAGAGCACCTCAGAGCAGGACTTGAACTAACAAACAGCAGCTGCGACAGGTCTGTGACCCTGGGCATCACTCTGTGCGGCCTCCCTCCACCTGGTCTTCCAGAGACTTCCACTGCACCCGGGGCACCAGGCCTCTGTCTCCAACCACCACCCACCCCTCCTCTCCCTGACTCCTGGGTTCCTCTCATTAGGAGAGGGTTTTCTTGAAGTTGTCTCCCACTCATGGGCCAGATAAAATGATTAGAAAACAAGCCAAAGCTGCAGCCCCTTGTCTATCCTGACTCTCAGGAGCCCACACCTGTTCCTTGGACCTGGCCGGTTCAGCAAGTTCCATTTTCTGCAACTGTGAGCCCCTGAGGGATGATGATTGGCTGACCTGGGCAGCCTTACCGTGCCGGCCAGCCCTCCCCAGGTGTGCCTGGGTTGAGATCAATATAAATACCACTCCAGGCAGCAAGAGGCCCTGCAGCCGTGCCTGACGCCATTTTCTCTGCCCTGTCAGCAGTCTCGGGGCTGGGCTGGTGGGAGGGAGTGAGAGGCCACGGCTTTGTGGGTGGCCCAGTGTGAGTGGGGCTCTGCTGGACTTTCTGCAGCAGTTGCCAGGCTGCCACCTGCTAAAGAAGAGGATGTGTCACCCATACCTGCTGCTGGAATTTCTCCCTGGGCAGAGGTGAGGAAGGAAAAAAGCAGTGGGGGCAGGGACAGGACGGGTATCTCAGGCAGGGAAATGGAAATCTTCCAGAAGAGCACCCAGGGCCAGGACCATCCTGGCTGGCCTGCAGGCACCAAGTCGGCCGGTATGCTGTCACTCGTGTGGCTCTATGGCCCTTCCTCTAGGCTTTCAAGTCCTTGTATATATTCAGGTGTTTTACCTGGGATGGGTGGGAATAGTTCAGCAGCAACTGGCCTGGGGCTCAGCTCACGTTTACTCACAGATGCCTCGGCACGGTGCCCCAGCTTTGCAATGAGGACGCTTGTTGCATGGGGGCTGCTGGCTGAATGGGAGATGATTCCCCACCACTGACCAACTTCAGAATTGTTTACAACTGGAGCAAGTGCCCTGATACGGTTTTCCTCTGTGGAACTGGTGGGTTCTGTGTTTTTTTTCTCTTTTTCGTTTTTGGTTCAAGGTAGATTTTATTCCTCTTTTTTGTATTTACAGATATAAGCATAGAAATAATTTATTCATATAAATACATGTATGTGAAGGGAATAATTGTTTTTTCTGTTTTATTTTTTTAATTTTATTTCTTTTTAATTTTGAATTTTATTTTATATTTTTATACAGCAGGTTCTTATTGGTTATCTATTTTATACATATAAATGTATACATGCCAATCCCAGTCTCTCAACTCCTCCCACCACCAACCCCCCCAACAGCTTTCCCCCCTTGTTGTCCATACGTTTGTTGTCTACATCTGTTGCTCTATTTATGCCTTGCAAAATGGTTAATCTGTACAGTTTTTCTAGGTTCCACATATATGCATGAATATACAAGATTTGTTTTTCTCTTTCTGACTTACTTCACTCTGTATGACAGTCTCTAGATCCATCGACGTCTCTACAAATGACTAATTTCATTCCTTTTCATGGCTTAGTAATATTCCATTTTATATATGTACCACTGCTTTATGCATTCGTCTGTCTGTGGGCATTTAGGTTGCTTCCATTACCTCGATATTGTAAAGAGTGATACAATGAACATTGCGGTGAATGTCTCTTTTTGATTTATGGTTTTGTCTGGGTATATGTCCAGAACTGGGATTGCTGTATCATATGGTAATTCTACTGTTAGTTTCTTAAAAAACTCCATATTGTTCTCCATAGTGACTGTATCAATTTATATTCCCAACAATAGTGGAAGAGGGTTCCTTTTCTCCACACATTTCCAGCATTTTTTGTTTGTAGATTTTCTGATGATGCCCATTCTACCAGGTGTGAGGTGATACCTCATTGTTGAGTCCATTTTGTTGAGCAAGGGGTAGGTCTTGTCTATTACATATTTAGCTTATGGAACGGTATCTGTGCTAATTTCAAACTCTGCTTTTATGCAGCACCACAACTCACCTTCCCCCTTAAGCAAGCATAAGTTGGTTTTCTAAACATGAGACCCTGTTCTGTTTTGTAATTCAGTTCATGTGTAACCAAGTTCACATTCCATGTATTAGTGATACCTTATGATGTTTCTCTTTCTGTGTGACTTTTTTCACTTAGAATCACCGTGCCTCAATCCACTCATTATGCTGGTACGGGCCTGGTGACATAGTTTTCATTGCTGAGAGGTATTCTGTTGTACGTAAGTACCGCAACTTCTTTATCAATTATTTGCTCTCTGGCATATTTAACTTGTGCTGAAGAAGAGGTTCCTGTAAAAGAGCCATCCCAAATTTTGGGGTGGCTGTGTCTTTTTGATTTTAATTTCCCTAAGCTATAGGACCATAAGTGGAAGTGCCCTAGGCTCTGTTGCTTTGTTTTTTAGATGTTTCAGGAAACACCATACACTTCTCCCGAGTGGCTGTTGGCAATTTACATCCCGCCCATCAGCATAACAAGGCTCCCAGTTCTCCATGGCCTGTCCTGCCTTTCTGGATTTTACACTTTTTTCAGATGGCCCTTTTGACCGGGGGAAGTGAGACTTCATTGTAGTGCAGATTTCCTTCGCAAGCTTGCTTGGTTGGCCAAAAAGGGCGTATGCATTTTCTCATGAATATATTCAGGAAAAAACGCATACGCCCTTTTTGGCCAAGTGCATCATTGTGGAGGTTCTGCCTCTTTTCCTATGCTTAAAATGCAATTCCAGTCTACCTCCTGAAATCGGGTTCCTGCAATTCTGCCCCGCTTTCAAGTCCTCTTTGCAGCCTTACTTCAGTATATTTTTGGATGATAGCTGTCATTTATAACTCTGCAGGTTTGTGAATTACAGTGCCCCTGAGCTCCTTTCTTCAACTCGCTTTCTTGTGAGCTGGCCGCAACACCGCAGGATTGCTTCAGGCCCTAATCTGGTTCCGGCACGGCACGCTGAGCCTTTGGTTAATTCCTCTTCCTGGTGGGAAATGAGAGTTAAATTTTCCCGTCCAGACACCTCCAGCTAGTCTCTCATTGGTTCTCCCTATTCCTGTTCATCTTCCGCAGAAATTGCAAACTGGGCCAAACAGGAGGTTAAAGGCACTGACTCTCCAAGTCAGGAGAGTGTTAGTGAAGCATCTGGAATGTTGCACCCAAGTACCAGGTGACAAGAAATGAGACATATTTGAACACGTCTCAGGATCACACGGTTGATCATACTCTGGGTTCCACATGCGTGTTTTAGCTGAAGGAAGAATCCCTTAAACCTGGAGAGTTGAGACCCGTGGAATGGGTACCATGCAATATGACTTCAGAGGGTCTTCATTTGCTCACCGAACCTCTCCAATCCTATCACTGCTGCGTTTATGCCCCTGTACACACGCTTTATTCTCTTTCAGAGACATAGCAGTCCATAGGTTTTAAGATACTTACTAGTCAGGTACATTCTTAGGCGTTTAATATGGGGTGTTGAGTCCATCTCGTTGAGCAAGGAGTAGCTCTTGTCTATTACATATTTGGCTTAAAGAACTTTATCTGTGCTCATTTGAATCTGTGTTTTTGTGCAGCACCCCAACTCACCTTTCCGCTTAAGCAAGCATAAGTTGGTTTTCTAAATTTGAGACCTTATTCTGTTTTGTAATTCAGTTCCTGTGTAGCAAGTTTACATTCCGTGTATTAGTGATATCTTATGATGTTTCTTTTTCTGTGTGACTTATTTCAGTTAGAATCCTCATACCTGCACCCACTCATTATGCTGCTACGGGCCTGATGAAATAGATTTCATTGCTGAGTGATATTGCATTGTACGTAAGTACCACAAATTCTTTATCCATTTTTCACTTTCTGCGATATTGAACTTGTACCGTAAACGAGGTTCTTGTAATCAGAGCCATCCCAAACTTTGGGGTTGCTGTGTCTTTTTGATTTTAATTTCCCTAAGCTATAGGACCATAAGTGGAAGTGCCCTAGGCTCTGTTGCTTTGTTTTTTAGATGTTTCAGGAAACACCATACACTTCTCCCAAGTGGCTGTTGGCAATTTACATCCCACCCATCAGCATAACAAGGCTCCCAGTTCTCCATGGCCTGTCCTGCCTTTCTGGATTTTACACTTTTTTCAGATGGCCCTTTTGACCTGGGGGAAGTGAGACTTCATTGTAGTGCAGATTTCCTTTGCAAGCTTGCTTGGTTGGCCAAAAAGGGCGTATGCGTTTTCTCCTGAATATATTCAGGAAAAAACGCATACGCCCTTTTTGGCCAAGTGCATCATTGTGGACGTTCTGCCTCTTTTCCTATGCTTTAAATGGAATTCCAGTCTACCTCCTGAAATCGGGTTCCTGCAATTCTGCCCCGCTTTCAAGTCCTCTTGGCAGCCTTACTTCAGTATATTTTTGGACGATAGCTGTCATTTATAACTCTGCAGGTTTGTGAATTACAGTGCCCCTGAGCTCCTTTCTTCAACTCGCTTTCTTGTGAGCTGGCCGCAACACCGCAGGATTGCTTCAGGCCCTAATCTTGTTCTGCCATGGCACGCTGAGCCTTTGGTTAATTCCTCTTCCTGGTCGGAAATGAGAGTTAAATTTGCCCGTCCAGACACTTCCAGCTAGTCTCTCATTGGTTCTCCCTATTCCTGTTCATCTTCCGCAGAAATTGCAAACTGGGCCAAACAGGAGGTTAAAGGCACTGACTCTCCAAGTCGGGAGAGTGTTAGTGAAGCATCTGGAATGTTGCACCCAAGTACCAGGTGACAAGAAATGAGACATATTTGAACACGTCTCAGGATCACACGGTTGATCATACTCTGGGTTCCACATGCGTGTTTTAGCTGAAGGAAGAATCCCTTAAACCTGGAGAGTTGAGACCCGTGGAATGGGTACCATGCAATATGACTTCAAAGGGTCTTCATTTGCTCACCGAACCTCTCCAATCCTATCACTGCTGCGTTTATGCCCCTGTACACACGCTTGATTCTCTTTCAGAGACATAGCAGTCCATAGGTTTTAAGATACTTACTAGTCAGGTACATTCTTAGGCGTTTAATATGGGGTGTTGAGTCCATCTCGTTGAGCAAGGAGTAGCTCTTGTCTATTACATATTTGGCTTAAGGAACTTTATCTGTGCTCATTTCAATATGTGTTTTTGTGCAGCACCCCAACTCACTTTTCCCCTTAAGCAAGCATAAGTTGGTTTTCTAAATTTGACACCTTATTCTGTTTTGTAATTCAGTTACTGTGTAGCAAGTTTACATTCCGTGTATTAGTGATATCTTATGATGTTTCTTTTTCTCTGTGACTTATTTCAGTTAGAATCATCATAACTGAATCCACACATTATCCTGCTATGGGCCTGATGACATAGATTTCATTGCTGAGTGATATTGCGTTGTACGTAAGTACCACAACTTCTTTATCCATTTTTCACTTTCTGCGATATTGAACTTGTACCGTAAACGAGGTTCTTGTAAACAGAGCCGTCCCAAACATTGGGGTGGCTGTGTCTGTTTGATTTTAATTTCCCTAAGCTATAGGACCATAAGTGGAAGTGCCCTAGGCTCTGTTGCTTTGTTTCTTAGAACTTTCAGGAAACACCATACACTTCTCCCAAGTGGCTGTTGGCAATTTACATCCCGCCCATCAGCATAACAAGGCTCCAAGTTCTCCATGGCCATTCCTGCCTTTCTGGATTTTACACATTTTTCAGATCGCCCTTGTGACCCGGGGGAAGTGAGACTTCATTTTAGTGCAGATTTCCTTTGCAAGCATGCTTAGTTGGCCAAAAAGCGCGTATGCATTTTTTCCTGAATATATTCAGGAAAAAATGCATACGCCCTTTTAGGCCAAGTGCATCATTGTGGACGTTCTGCCTCTTTTCCTATGCTTTAAATGCAATTCCAGTCTACCTCCTGAAATCTGTTTCCTGCAATTCTGCGCAGCTTTCAAGTACTCTTGGGAGCCTTACTTCAGTATATTTTTGGATGATAGCTGTCATTTATAACTCTGCAGGTTTGTGAATTACAGTGCCCCGAGCTCCTTTCGTCAACTCGCTTTCTTGTGAGCTGGCCGCAACACCGCAGGATTGCTTCAGGCCCTAATCTTGTTCCGGCACGGCACGCTGAGCCTTTGGTTAATTCCTCTTCCTGGTGGGAAATGAGAGTTAAATTTGCCCGTCCAGGCACCTCCAGCTAGTCTCTCATTGGTCCTCCCTATTCCTGTTCATCTTCCGCAGAAATTGCAAACTGGGCCAAACAGGACGTTAAAGGCACTGACTCTCCAAGTCGGGAGAGTGTTAGTAAAGCGTCTGGAATGTTGTACCCGAGTACCAGGGGACGAGAACTGAGACATATTGGAACACGTCTCCCGATCACACGGTTGATCATACTCTGGGTTCCACATGCATGTTTCAGCTGAAGGAAAAATCCCTTAAACCTGGAGAGTTGAGACCCGTGGAATGGGTACCATGCAATATGACTTCAAAGGGTCTTCATTTGCTCACCGAACCTCTCCAATCCTATCACTGCTGCGTTTATGCCCCTGTACACATGCTTGATTCTCTTTCGGAGACATGGCAATCCATAGGTTTTAAGATACTTACTAGTCAGGTACATTCTTAGGCGTTTAATATGGGGTTTTGAGTCCATTTCGTTGAGCAAGGAGTAGCTCTTGTCTATTCCATATTTGGCTTAAGGAACTTTATCTGTGCTCATTTCAATCTCTGGTTTTATGTAGCACCCCAACTCACCTTTCCCCTTAAGCAAGCATAAGTTGGTTTTCTAAATTTGAGACCCTGTTCTCTTTTGTAATCCAGTTCCTGTGTAGCCAAATTTACATACCGTGTATTAGTGATATCTTATGATGTTTCTTTTTCTGTGTGAGTTATTTCAGTTAGAATCATCATACCTGAATCCACTCAATATGCTGCTACGGGCCTCATGACATAGATTTCATTGCTGAGTGATATTGCATTGTACGTAAGTACCACAACTTCTTTATCCATTTTTCGCTTTCTGCGCTATTGATCTTGTACCGTAAACGAGGTTCTTGTAAACAGAGCCGTCCCAAACTTTGGGGTGGCTGTGTCTTTTTGATTTTAATTTCCCTAAGCTATAGGACCATAAGTGGAAGTGCCCTAGGCTCTGTTGCTTTGTTTTTTAGATGTTTCAGGAATCACCATACACTTCTCCCGAGTGGCTCTTGGCAATGTACATCCCGCCCATCAGCATAACAAGGCTCCCAGTTCTCCATGGCCTGTCCCGCCTTTCTGGATTTTACACTTTTTTCAGATGGCCCTTTTTACCAGGGGAAGTGAGACTTCATTGTAGTGCAGATTTCCTTTGCAAGCTTGCTTGGTTGGCCAAAAAGTGTGTATGCATTTTTTCCTGAATATATTCAGGAAAAAACGCATACGCACTTTTTGGCCAAGTGCATCATTGTCGACGTTCTGCCTCTTTTCCTATGCTTTAAATGCAATTCCAGTCTACCTCCTGAAATCGGTTTCCTGCAATTCTACCCCGCTTTCAAGTCCTCTTGGCAGCCTTACTTCAGTATATTTTTGGACGATAGCTGTCATTTATAACTCTGCAGGTTTGTGAATTACAGTGCCCCTGAGCTCCTTTCTTCAACTCGCTTTCTTGTGAGCTGGCCGCAACACCGCAGGATTGCTTCAGGCCCTAATCTGGTTCCGGCATGGCACGCTGAGCCTTTGGTTAATTCCTCTTCCTGGTGGGAAATGAGAGTTAAATTTGCCCGTCCAGACACCTCCAGCTAGTCTCTCTTTGGTTCTCCCTATTCCTGTTCATCTTCCACAGAAATTGCAAACTGGGCCAAACAGGAGGTTAAAGGCACTGACTCTCCAAGTTGGGAGAGTGTTAGTAAAGTGTCTGGAATGTTGCACCCGAGTACCAGGGGAGAAAACTGAGACATATTGGAACACGTCTCCCGATCACACGGTTGATCATACTCTGGGTTCCACATGCATGTTTTAGCTGAAGGAAGAATCCCTTAAACCTGGAGAGTTGAGACCCGTGGAATGGGTACCATGCAATATGACTTCAAAGGGTCTTCATTTGCTCACCGAACCTCTCCAATCCTATCACTGCTGCGTTTATGCCCCTGTACACACGCTTGATTCTCTTTCGCAGACATAGCAATCCATAGGTTTTAAGATACTTACTAGTCATGTACATTCTTAGGCGTTTAATATGGGGTGTTGAGCCCATTTCGTTGATCAAGGAGTAGCTCTTGTCTATTACACATTTGGCTTAAGGAACTTTATCTGTGATCATTTAAATCTCTGGTTTTATGCACCACCCCAAAACACCTTTCCCCTTAAGCAAGCATAAGTTGGTTTTCTAAATTTGAGACCCTCTTCTCTTTTGTAATCCAGTTCCTGTGTAGCCAAGATTACATTCCGTGTATTAGTGATATCTTCTGATGTTTCTTTTTCTGTGTGACTTATTTCAGTTAGAATCAACATACCTGAATCCACTCATTATGCTGCTACGGGCCTGATGACATAGATGTCATTGCTGAGTGATATTGCATTGTACGTAAGTACCACAACTTCTTTATCCATTTTTCGCTTTCTGCAATATTGAACTTGTCCCATAAACGAGGTTCTTGTAAACAGAGCCGTCCCAAATTTTGGGGTGGCTGTGTCTTTTTGATTTTAATTTCCCTAAGCTATAGCACCGTAAGTGGAAGTGCCCTAGGCTCTGTTGCTTTGTTTTTTAGATGTTTCAGGAAACACCATACACTTCTCCCGAGTGGCTGTTGGCAATTTACATCCCACTCATCAGCATAACCAGGCTCCCAGTTCTCCATGGCCTGTACTGCCTTTCTGGATTTTACACTTTTTTCAGATGGCCCTTTTTACCAGGGGAAGTGAGACTTCATTGTAGTGCAGATTTCCTTTGCAAGCTTGCTTGGTTGGCCAAAAAGGGCGTATGCGTTTTTTCCTGAATATATTCAGGAAAAAACGCATATGCCCTTTTTGTTCAAGGGCATCATTGTGGACGTTCTGCCTTTTTTCCTATGCTTTAAATGCAATTCCAGTCTACCTCCTGAAATCGGTTTCCTGCAATTCTGCCCCGCTTTCAAGTCCTCTTGGCAGCCTTACTTCAGTATATTTTTGGACGATAGCTGTCATTTATAACTCTGCAGGTTTGTGAATTACAGTGCCCCTGAGCTCCTTTCTTCAACTCGCTTTCTTGTGAGCTGCCCGCAACACTGCAGGATTGCTTCAGGCCCTAATCTGGTTCTGGAACGGGATGCTGAGCCTTTGGTTAATTCCTCTTCCTGGTGGGAAATGAGAGTTAAATTTGCCTGTCCAGACACCTCCAACTAGTCTCTCATTGGTCCTCACTATTCCTGTTCATCTTCCGCAGAAATTGCAAACTGGGCCAAACAGGAGGTTAAAGGCACTGACTCTCCAAGTCGGGAGAGTGTTAGTAAAGCATCTGGAATGTTGCACCCGAGAACCAGGGGACGGGAACTGAGAAATATTTGAACACATCTCCCGATCACACGGTTGATCATACTCTGGGTTCCACATGCATGATTTAGCTGAAGAAAGAATCCCTTAAACCTGGAGAGTTGAGACCCGTCGAATAGGTACCATGCAATATGACTTCAAAGGGTCTTCATTTGCTCACCGAACCTCTCCAATCCTATCACTGCTGCGTTTATGCCCCTGTACACACGCTTGATTCTCTTTTGGAGACATAGCAATCCATAGGTTTTAAGATACTTACTAGTCAGGTACATACTTAGGCGTTTAATATGGGGTGTTGAGTCCATCTCGTTGAGCAAGGAGTAGCTCTTGTCTATTCCATATTTGGCTTAAGGAACTTTATCTGTGCTCATTTCAATCTCTGGTTTTATGCAGCACCCCAACTCACCTTTCCCCTTAAGCAAGCATAAGTTGGTTTTCTAAATTTGAGACCTTATTCTGTTTTGTAACTCTGTTCCTGTGTAGCAAGTTTACATTCCGTGTATTAGTGATATCTTATGATGTTTCTTTTTCTGTGTGACTTATTTCAGTTAGAATCATCATACCTGAATCCACTCATTATGCTGCTACGGGCCTGATGACATAGATGTCATTGCTGAGTGATATTGCATTGTACGTAAGTACCACAACTTCTTTATCCATTTTTCGCTTTCTGCATTATTGAACTTGTACCGTAAACGAGGTTCTTGTAAACAGAGCCGTCCCAAACTTTGGGGTGGCTGTGTCTTTTTGATTTTAATTTCCCTAAGCTATAGCACCATAAGTGGAAGTGCCCTAGGCTCTGTTGCTTTGTTTTTTAGATGTTTCAGGAAACACCATACACTTCTCCCGAGTGGCTGTTGGCAATTTACATCCGGCCCATCAGCATAACAAGGCTCCCAGTTCTCCATGGCCTGTCCTGCCTTTCTGGATTTTACACTTTTTTCAGATGGCCCTTTTGACCAGGGGGAAGTGAGACTTCATTGTAGTGCAGATTTCCTTTGCAAGCTTGCTTGGTTGGCCAAAAAGGGCGTATGCGTTTTTCCTGAATATATTCAGGAAAAAACGCATACGCCCTTTTTGGCCAAGTGCATCATTGTGGACGTTCTGCCTCTTTTCCTATGCTTTAAATGCAATTCCAGTCTACCTCCTGAAATCGGTTTCCTGCAATTCTGCCCCACATTCAAGTCCTCTTGGCAGCCTTACTTCAGTATATTTTTGGACGATAGCTGTCATTTATAACTGCAGGTTTGTGAATTACAGTGCCCCTGAGCTCCTTTCTTCAACTCGCTTTCTTGTGAGCTGGCCGCAACACCGCAGGATTGCTTCAGGCCCTAATCTGGTTCCGGCACGGCACGCTGAGCCTTTGGTTAATTCCTCTTCCTGGTGGGAAATGAGAGTTAAATTTGCCCGTCCAGACACCTCCAGCTAGTCTCTCATTGGTTCTCCCTATTCCTGTTTATCTTCCGCAGAAATTGCAAACTGGGCCAAACAGGAGGTTAAAGGCACTGACTCTCCAAGTCGGGAGAGTGTTAGTAAAGTGTCTGGAATGTTGCACCCGAGTACCAGGGGACGAGAACTGAGACATATTGGAACACGTCTCCCGATCACACGGTTGATCATACTCTGGGTTCCACATGCATGTTTTAGCTGAAGGAAGAATCCCTTAAACCTGGAGAGTTGAGACCCGTGGAATGGGTACCATGCAATATGACTTCAAAGGGTCTTCGTTTGCTCACTGAACCTCTCCAATCCTATCACTGCTGCGTTTCTGCCCCTGTACACATGCTTGATTCTCTTTCCGAGACATAGCAATCCATAGGTTTTAAGATACTTACTAGTCAGGTACATTCTTAGGCGTTTAATATGGGGTTTTGAGTCCATTTCGTTGAGCAAGGAGTAGCTCTTGTCTATTACATATTTGCCTTAAGGAACTTTATCTGTGCTCATTTCAATCTGTGTTTTTGTGCAGCACCCCAACTCATCTTTCCCCTTAAGCAAGCATAAGTTGGTTTTCTAAATTTGAGACCCTGTTCTGTTTGGTAATCCAGTTCCTGTGTAGCCAAGTTTACATTCTGTGTATTAGTGATATCTTATGATGTTTCTTTTTCTGTGTGACTTATTTCAGTTAGAATCATCATACCTGAATCCACTCATTATGCTGCTACGGGCCTGATGACATAGATTTCATTGCTGAGTGATATTGCATTGTACGTAAGTACCAAAACTTCTTTATCCATTTTTCGCTTTCTGCGATATTGAAGTTGTACCATAAACGCGGTTCTTGTAAACAGAGCCGTCCCAAACTTTGGGGTGGCTGTGTCTTTTTGATTTTAATTTCCCTAAGCTATAGGACCATAAGTGGAAGTGCCCTAGGTTCTGTTGCTTTGTTTTTTAGATGTTTCAGGAAACACCATACACTTCTCCCGAGTGGCTGTTGGCAATTTACATCCGGCCCATCAGCATAACAAGGCTCCCAGTTCTCCATGGCCTGTCCTGCCTTTCTGGATTTTACACTTTTTTCAGATGGCCCTTTTGACCAGGGGGAAGTGAGACTTCATTGTAGTGCAGATTTCCTTTGCAAGCTTGCTTGGTTGGCCAAAAAGGGCGTATGCGTTTTTCCTGAATATATTCAGGAAAAAACGCATACGCCCTTTTTGGCCAAGTGCATCATTGTGGACGTTCTGCCTCTTTTCCTATGCTTTAAATGCAATTCCAGTCTACCTCCTGAAATCGGTTTCCTGCAATTCTGCCCCACATTCAAGTCCTCTTGGCAGCCTTACTTCAGTATATTTTTGGACGATAGCTGTCATTTATAACTCTGCAGGTTTGTGAATTACAGTGCCCCTGAGCTCCTTTCTTCAACTCGCTTTCTTGTGAGCTGGCCGCAACACCGCAGGATTGCTTCAGGCCCTAATCTGGTTCCGGCACGGCACGCTGAGCCTTTGGTTAATTCCTCTTCCTGGTGGGAAATGAGAGTTAAATTTGCCCGTCCAGACACCTCCAGCTAGTCTCTCATTGGTTCTCCCTATTCCTGTTTATCTTCCGCAGAAATTGCAAACTGGGCCAAACAGGAGGTTAAAGGCACTGACTCTCCAAGTCGGGAGAGTGTTAGTAAAGTGTCTGGAATGTTGCACCCGAGTACCAGGGGACGAGAACTGAGACATATTGGAACACGTCTCCCGATCACACGGTTGATCATACTCTGGGTTCCACATGCATGTTTTAGCTGAAGGAAGAATCCCTTAAACCTGGAGAGTTGAGACCCGTGGAATGGGTACCATGCAATATGACTTCAAAGGGTCTTCGTTTGCTCACTGAACCTCTCCAATCCTATCACTGCTGCGTTTCTGCCCCTGTACACATGCTTGATTCTCTTTCCGAGACATAGCAATCCATAGGTTTTAAGATACTTACTAGTCAGGTACATTCATAGGCGTTTAATATGGGGTTTTGAGTCCATTTCGTTGAGCAAGGAGTAGCTCTTGTCTATTACATATTTGCCTTAAGGAACTTTATCTGTGCTCATTTCAATCTGTGTTTTTGTGCAGCACCCCAACTCATCTTTCCCCTTAAGCAAGCATAAGTTGGTTTTCTAAATTTGAGACCCTCTTCTGTTTGGTAATCCAGTTCCTGTGTAGCCAAGTTTACATTCTGTGTATTAGTGATATCTTATGATGTTTCTTTTTCTGTGTGACTTATTTCAGTTAGAATCATCATACCTGAATCCACTCATTATGCTGCTACGGGCCTGATGACATAGATTTCATTGCTGAGTGATATTGCATTGTACGTAAGTACCACAACTTCTTTATCCATTTTTCACTTTCTGCGATATTGAACTTGTACCATAAACGAGGTTCTTGTAAACAGAGCCATCCCAAACTTTGGGGTGGCTGTGTCTTTTTGATTTTAATTTCCCTAAGCTATAGGACCATAAGTGGAATTGACCTAGGCTCTGTTGCTTTGTTTTTTAGATGTTTCAGGAAACACCATACACTTCTCCCGAGTGGCTGTTGGCAATTTACATCCCGCCCATCAGCATAACAAGGCTCCCAGTTCTCCATGGCCTGTCCCGCCTTTCTGGATTTTACACTTTTTTCAGATGGCCCTTTTGACGGGGGGGAAGTGAGACTTCATTGTAGTGCAGATTTCCTTTGCAAGCTTGCTTGGTTGGCCAAAAAGTGTGTATGCATTTTTTCCTGAATATATTCAGGAAAAAACGCATACGCACTTTTTGGCCAAGTGCATCATTGTCGACGTTCTGCCTCTTTTCCTATGCTTTAAATGCAATTCCAGTCTACCTCCTGAAATCGGTTTCCTGCAATTCTACCCCGCTTTCAAGTCCTCTTGGCAGCCTTACTTCAGTATATTTTTGGACGATAGCTGTCATTTATAACTCTGCAGGTTTGTGAATTACAGTGCCCCTGAGCTCCTTTCTTCAACTCGCTTTCTTGTGAGCTGGCCGCAACACCGCAGGATTGCTTCAGGCCCTAATCTGGTTCCGGCATGGCACGCTGAGCCTTTGGTTAATTCCTCTTCCTGGTGGGAAATGAGAGTTAAATTTGCCCGTCCAGACACCTCCAGCTAGTCTCTCTTTGGTTCTCCGTATTCCTGTTCATCTTCCACAGAAATTGCAAACTGGGCCAAACAGGAGGTTAAAGGCACTGACTCTCCAAGTTGGGAGAGTGTTAGTAAAGTGTCTGGAATGTTGCACCCGAGTACCAGGGGAGAAAACTGAGACATATTGGAACACGTCTCCCGATCACACGGTTGATCATACTCTGGGTTCCACATGCATGTTTTAGCTGAAGGAAGAATCCCTTAAACCTGGAGAGTTGAGACCCGTGGAATGGGTACCATGCAATATGACTTCAAAGGGTCTTCATTTGCTCACCGAACCTCTCCAATCCTATCACTGCTGCGTTTATGCCCCTGTACACACGCTTGATTCTCTTTCGCAGACATAGCAATCCATAGGTTTTAAGATACTTACTAGTCATGTACATTCTTAGGCGTTTAATATGGGGTGTTGAGCCCATTTCGTTGATCAAGGAGTAGCTCTTGTCTATTACACATTTGGCTTAAGGAACTTTATCTGTGATCATTTAAATCTCTGGTTTTATGCACCACCCCAAAACACCTTTCCCCTTAAGCAAGCATAAGTTGGTTTTCTAAATTTGAGACCCTCTTCTCTTTTGTAATCCAGTTCCTGTGTAGCCAAGATTACATTCCGTGTATTAGTGATATCTTCTGATGTTTCTTTTTCTGTGTGACTTATTTCAGTTAGAATCAACATACCTGAATCCACTCATTATGCTGCTACGGGCCTGATGACATAGATGTCATTGCTGAGTGATATTGCATTGTACGTAAGTACCACAACTTCTTTATCCATTTTTCGCTTTCTGCAATATTGAACTTGTCCCATAAACGAGGTTCTTGTAAACAGAGCCGTCCCAAATTTTGGGGTGGCTGTGTCTTTTTGATTTTAATTTCCCTAAGCTATAGCACCGTAAGTGGAAGTGCCCTAGGCTCTGTTGCTTTGTTTTTTAGATGTTTCAGGAAACACCATACACTTCTCCCGAGTGGCTGTTGGCAATTTACATCCCACTCATCAGCATAACCAGGCTCCCAGTTCTCCATGGCCTGTACTGCCTTTCTGGATTTTACACTTTTTTCAGATGGCCCTTTTTACCGGGGGAAGTGAGACTTCATTGTAGTGCAGATTTCCTTTGCAAGCTTGCTTGGTTGGCCAAAAAGGGCGTATGCGTTTTTTCCTGAATATATTCAGGAAAAAACGCATATGCCCTTTTTGTTCAAGGGCATCATTGTGGACGTTCTGCTTTTTTTCCTATGCTTTAAATGCAATTCCAGTCGACCTCCTGAAATCGGTTTCCTGCAATTCTGCCCCGCTTTCAAGTCCTCTTGGCAGCCTTACTTCAGTATATTTTTGGACGATAGCTGTCATTTATAACTCTGCAGGTTTGTGAATTACAGTGCCCCTGAGCTCCTTTCTTCAACTCGCTTTCTTGTGAGCTGCCCGCAACACTGCAGGATTGCTTCAGGCCCTAATCTGGTTCTGGAACGGGATGCTGAGCCTTTGGTTAATTCCTCTTCCTGGTGGGAAATGAGAGTTAAATTTGCCTGTCCAGACACCTCCAACTAGTCTCTCATTGGTCCTCACTATTCCTGTTCATCTTCCGCAGAAATTGCAAACTGGGCCAAACAGGAGGTTAAAGGCACTGACTCTCCAAGTCGGGAGAGTGTTAGTAAAGCATCTGGAATGTTGCACCCGAGAACCAGGGGACGGGAACTGAGAAATATTTGAACACATCTCCCGATCACACGGTTGATCATACTCTGGGTTCCACATGCATGATTTAGCTGAAGAAAGAATCCCTTAAACCTGGAGAGTTGAGACCCGTCGAATAGGTACCATGCAATATGACTTCAAAGGGTCTTCATTTGCTCACCGAACCTCTCCAATCCTATCACTGCTGCGTTTATGCCCCTGTACACACGCTTGATTCTCTTTTGGAGACATAGCAATCCATAGGTTTTAAGATACTTACTAGTCAGGTACATACTTAGGCGTTTAATATGGAGTGTTGAGTCCATCTCGTTGAGCAAGGAGTAGCTCTTGTCTATTCCATATTTGGCTTAAGGAACTTTATCTGTGCTCATTTCAATCTCTGGTTTTATGCAGCACCCCAACTCACCTTTCCCCTTAAGCAAGCATAAGTTGGTTTTCTAAATTTGAGACCTTATTCTGTTTTGTAACTCTGTTCCTGTGTAGCAAGTTTACATTCCGTGTATTAGTGATATCTTATGATGTTTCTTTTTCTGTGTGACTTATTTCAGTTAGAATCATCATACCTGAATCCACTCATTATGCTGCTACGGGCCTGATGACATAGATGTCATTGCTGAGTGATATTGCATTGTACGTAAGTACCACAACTTCTTTATCCATTTTTCGCTTTCTGCATTATTGAACTTGTACCGTAAACGAGGTTCTTGTAAACAGAGCCGTCCCAAACTTTGGGGTGGCTGTGTCTTTTTGATTTTAATTTCCCTAAGCTATAGCACCATAAGTGGAAGTGCCCTAGGCTCTGTTGCTTTGTTTTTTAGATGTTTCAGGAAACACCATACACTTCTCCCGAGTGGCTGTTGGCAATTTACATCCGGCCCATCAGCATAACAAGGCTCCCAGTTCTCCATGGCCTGTCCTGCCTTTCTGGATTTTACACTTTTTTCAGATGGCCCTTTTGACCAGGGGGAAGTGAGACTTCATTGTAGTGCAGATTTCCTTTGCAAGCTTGCTTGGTTGGCCAAAAAGGGCGTATGCGTTTTTCCTGAATATATTCAGGAAAAAACGCATACGCCCTTTTTGGCCAAGTGCATCATTGTGGACGTTCTGCCTCTTTTCCTATGCTTTAAATGCAATTCCAGTCTACCTCCTGAAATCGGTTTCCTGCAATTCTGCCCCACATTCAAGTCCTCTTGGCAGCCTTACTTCAGTATATTTTTGGACGATAGCTGTCATTTATAACTGCAGGTTTGTGAATTACAGTGCCCCTGAGCTCCTTTCTTCAACTCGCTTTCTTGTGAGCTGGCCGCAACACCGCAGGATTGCTTCAGGCCCTAATCTGGTTCCGGCACGGCACGCTGAGCCTTTGGTTAATTCCTCTTCCTGGTGGGAAATGAGAGTTAAATTTGCCCGTCCAGACACCTCCAGCTAGTCTCTCATTGGTTCTCCCTATTCCTGTTTATCTTCCGCAGAAATTGCAAACTGGGCCAAACAGGAGGTTAAAGGCACTGACTCTCCAAGTCGGGAGAGTGTTAGTAAAGTGTCTGGAATGTTGCACCCGAGTACCAGGGGACGAGAACTGAGACATATTGGAACACGTCTCCCGATCACACGGTTGATCATACTCTGGGTTCCACATGCATGTTTTAGCTGAAGGAAGAATCCCTTAAACCTGGAGAGTTGAGACCCGTGGAATGGGTACCATGCAATATGACTTCAAAGGGTCTTCGTTTGCTCACTGAACCTCTCCAATCCTATCACTGCTGCGTTTCTGCCCCTGTACACATGCTTGATTCTCTTTCCGAGACATAGCAATCCATAGGTTTTAAGATACTTACTAGTCAGGTACATTCTTAGGCGTTTAATATGGGGTTTTGAGTCCATTTCGTTGAGCAAGGAGTAGCTCTTGTCTATTACATATTTGCCTTAAGGAACTTTATCTGTGCTCATTTCAATCTGTGTTTTTGTGCAGCACCCCAACTCATCTTTCCCCTTAAGCAAGCATAAGTTGGTTTTCTAAATTTGAGACCCTGTTCTGTTTGGTAATCCAGTTCCTGTGTAGCCAAGTTTACATTCTGTGTATTAGTGATATCTTATGATGTTTCTTTTTCTGTGTGACTTATTTCAGTTAGAATCATCATACCTGAATCCACTCATTATGCTGCTACGGGCCTGATGACATAGATTTCATTGCTGAGTGATATTGCATTGTACGTAAGTACCAAAACTTCTTTATCCATTTTTCGCTTTCTGCGATATTGAAGTTGTACCATAAACGCGGTTCTTGTAAACAGAGCCGTCCCAAACTTTGGGGTGGCTGTGTCTTTTTGATTTTAATTTCCCTAAGCTATAGGACCATAAGTGGAAGTGCCCTAGGTTCTGTTGCTTTGTTTTTTAGATGTTTCAGGAAACACCATACACTTCTCCCGAGTGGCTGTTGGCAATTTACATCCGGCCCATCAGCATAACAAGGCTCCCAGTTCTCCATGGCCTGTCCTGCCTTTCTGGATTTTACACTTTTTTCAGATGGCCCTTTTGACCAGGGGGAAGTGAGACTTCATTGTAGTGCAGATTTCCTTTGCAAGCTTGCTTGGTTGGCCAAAAAGGGCGTATGCGTTTTTCCTGAATATATTCAGGAAAAAACGCATACGCCCTTTTTGGCCAAGTGCATCATTGTGGACGTTCTGCCTCTTTTCCTATGCTTTAAATGCAATTCCAGTCTACCTCCTGAAATCGGTTTCCTGCAATTCTGCCCCACATTCAAGTCCTCTTGGCAGCCTTACTTCAGTATATTTTTGGATGATAGCTGTCATTTATAACTCTGCAGGTTTGTGAATTACAGTGCCCCTGAGCTCCTTTCTTCAACTCGCTTTCTTGTGAGCTGGCCGCAACACCGCAGGATTGCTTCAGGCCCTAATCTGGTTCCGGCACGGCACGCTGAGCCTTTGGTTAATTCCTCTTCCTGGTGGGAAATGAGAGTTAAATTTGCCCGTCCAGACACCTCCAGCTAGTCTCTCATTGGTTCTCCCTATTCCTGTTTATCTTCCGCAGAAATTGCAAACTGGGCCAAACAGGAGGTTAAAGGCACTGACTCTCCAAGTCGGGAGAGTGTTAGTAAAGTGTCTGGAATGTTGCACCCGAGTACCAGGGGACGAGAACTGAGACATATTGGAACACGTCTCCCGATCACACGGTTGATCATACTCTGGGTTCCACATGCATGTTTTAGCTGAAGGAAGAATCCCTTAAACCTGGAGAGTTGAGACCCGTGGAATGGGTACCATGCAATATGACTTCAAAGGGTCTTCGTTTGCTCACTGAACCTCTCCAATCCTATCACTGCTGCGTTTCTGCCCCTGTACACATGCTTGATTCTCTTTCCGAGACATAGCAATCCATAGGTTTTAAGATACTTACTAGTCAGGTACATTCGTAGGCGTTTAATATGGGGTTTTGAGTCCATTTCGTTGAGCAAGGAGTAGCTCTTGTCTATTACATATTTGCCTTAAGGAACTTTATCTGTGCTCATTTCAATCTGTGTTTTTGTGCAGCACCCCAACTCATCTTTCCCCTTAAGCAAGCATAAGTTGGTTTTCTAAATTTGAGACCCTGTTCTGTTTGGTAATCCAGTTCCTGTGTAGCCAAGTTTACATTCTGTGTATTAGTGATATCTTATGATGTTTCTTTTTCTGTGTGACTTATTTCAGTTAGAATCATCATACCTGAATCCACTCATTATGCTGCTACGGGCCTGATGACATAGATTTCATTGCTGAGTGATATTGCATTGTACGTAAGTACCACAACTTCTTTATCCATTTTTCACTTTCTGCGATATTGAACTTGTACCATAAACGAGGTTCTTGTAAACAGAGCCATCCCAAACTTTGGGGTGGCTGTGTCTTTTTGATTTTAATTTCCCTAAGCTATAGGACCATAAGTGGAATTGACCTAGGCTCTGTTGCTTTGTTTTTTAGATGTTTCAGGAAACACCATACACTTCTCCCGAGTGGCTGTTGGCAATTTACATCCCGCCCATCAGCATAACAAGGCTCCCAGTTCTCCATGGCCTGTCCTGCCTTTCTGGATTTTACAGTTTTTTCAGATGGCCCTGTTGACCAAGGGGAAGTGAGACTTCATTGTAGTGCAGATTTCCTTTGCAAGCTTGCTTGGTTGGCCAAAAAGGGCGTATGCTTTTTTTCCTGAATATATTCAAGAAAAAATGCATACGCACTTTTTGGCCAAGTGCATCATTGTGGACGTTCTGCCTCTTTTCCTATGCTTTAAATGTAATTCCAGTCTACCTCCCGATATTGGTTTGCTGCAATTCTGCCCAACTTTCAAGTCCTCTTGGCAGCCTTACTTCAGTATATTTTTGCACGATAGCTGTCATTCATAACTCTGCAGGTTTGTGATAACAGTGCCCCTGAGCTCCTTTCTTCCACTCGCTTTCTTGTGCTCTGGCCGCAACACCGCAGGATTGCTTCAGGCTCTAATCTGGTTCCGGCACGGCACGCTGAGCCTTTGCTTAATTGCTCTTCCAGGTGGGAAATGAGAGTTAAATTTGCCCGTCCAGACACCTCCAGCTAGTCTCTCATTGGTCCTCCCTATCCCTGTTCATCTTCCGCAGAAATTGCAAAATGGGCCAAGCAGGAGGTTAAAGGCACTGACTCTCCAAGTCGGGAGAGTGTTAGTAAAGCGCCTGAAATGTTGCACCTGAGTACCAGCGGACGAAAACTGAGACATATTTGAACACGTCTCCCAATCACACGGTTGATCATACTCTGGGTTCCACATGCATGTTTCAGCTGAAGGAAGAATCCCTTAAACCTGGAGAGTTGAGACCCGTGGAACGGGTACCATGCAATATGACTTCAAAGGGTCTTCATTTGCTCACCGAACCTCTCCAATCCTATCACTGCTGCGTTTATGTCCCTGTACTCACGCTTGATTCTCTTTCAGAGACATAGCAATCCATAGGTTTTAAGATACTTACTAGTCAGGTACATTATTAGGCATTTAATATGGTGTTTTGAGTCCATTTCGTTGAGCAAGGAGTAGCTCTTGTCTATTCCATATTTGGCTTAAGGAACTTTATCTGTGCTCATTTCAATCTCTGGTTTTATGCAGCACCCCAACTCACCTTTCCCCTTATGCAAGCATACGTTGCTTTTCTACATTTGAGACCCTGTTCTGTTTTGTAATCCAGTTCCTGTGTAGCCAAGTTTACATTCCGTGTATTAGTGATATCTTATGATGTTTCTTTTTCTGTGTGACTTATTTCAGTTAGAATCATCATACCTGAATCCACTCATTATGCTGCTACGGGCCTGATGACATAGATTTCATTGCTGAGTGATATTGCATTGTACGTAAGTACCACAACTTCTTTATCCATTTTTCACTTTCTGCGATATTGAACTTGTACCGTAAACGAGGTTCTTGTAAACAGAGCCATCCCATACTTTGGGGTGGCTGTGTCTTTTTAATTTTAATTTCCCTAAGCTATAGGACTATAAGTGGAAGTGCCCTAGGCTCTGTTGCTTTGTTTTTTAGATGTTTCAGGAAACACCATACACTTCTCCCCAGTCGCTGTTGGCAATTTACATCCCGCCCATCAGCATAACAAGGCTCCCAGTTCTCCATGGCCTGTCCTGCCTTTCTGGATTTTACACTTTTTTCAGATGGCCCTTTTGACCGGGGGGAAGTGAGACTTCATTGTAGTGCAGATTTCCTTTGCAAGCTTGCTTGGTTGGCCAAAAAGGGCGTATGCGTTTTTTCCTGAATATATTCATTAAAAAAAGCATACGCCCTTTTAGGCCAAGTGCATCATTTTGGACGTTCTGCCTCTTTTCCTATGCTTTAAATGCAATTCCAGTCTACCTCCTGAAATCGGTTTACTGCATTTCTGGCCCGCTTTCAAGTCCTCTTGGCAGCCTTACTTCAGTATACTTTTGGACGATAGCTGTCATTTATAACTCTGCATGTTTGTGCATTACAGTGCCCCTGAGCTCCTTTCTTCAACTCGCTTTTTTGTGAGCTGGCCACAACACCGCAGGATTGCTTCAGGCCCTAATCTGGTTCCGGCACGGCACGCTGAGCCTTTGCTTAATTGCTATTCCTGGTGGGAAATGAGAGTTAAATTTGCCCGTCCAGACACCTCCAGCTAGTCTCTCATTGGTTCTCCCTATTCCTGTTCATCTTCCGTGGAAATTGCAAACTGGGCCAAACAGGAGGTTAAAGGCACTGACTCTCCAAATCGGGAGTGTGTTACTAAAGCGTGTGGAATGTTGCACCCGAGTACCAGGGGATGAGAACTGAGACATATTTGAACATGACTCACGATCACACGGTTGATCATAGTCTGAGTTCCAAATGCATGTTTAGCTGAAGGAAGAATCCCTTAAACCTGGAGAGTTGAGACCCGTGGAATGGGTACCATGCAATATGACTTCAAAGGGTCTTCATTTGCTCACCGAACCTCTCCAATCCTATCACTGCTGCGTTTATGCCCCTGTTCTCACGCTTGATTCTCTTTCGGAGACATAGCAATACATAGGTTTTAAGATACTTACTGTCAGGTACATTATTAGGCGTTTAATATGGGGTTTTGAGTCCATTTCGTTGAGCAAGGAGTAGCTCTTGTCTATTACATATTTGGCTTAAGGAACCTTATCTGTGCTCATTTCAATCTCTGGTTTTATGCAGCACCCCAACTCACCTTTCCCCTTAAGCAAGCATAAGTTTCTTTTCTACATTTGAGACCCTGTTCTGTTTTGTAATCCAGTTCCTGTGTAGCCAAGTTTACATTCCGTGTATTAGTGATATCTTATGATGTTTCATTTTCTGTGTGACTTATTTCAGTTAGAATCATCATACCTGAATCCACTCATTATGCTGCTACGGGCCTGATGACATAGATTTCATTGCTGAGTGATATTGCATTTTACGTAAGTACCAAAACTTCTTTATGCATTTTTCACTTTCTGCAATATTGAACTTGTACTGTAAACGAGGTTCTTATAAACAGAGCCGTCCCAAACTTTTGGGTGGCTGTGTCTTTTTGATTTTAATTTCCCTAAGCTGTAGGACCATAAGTGGAAGTGCCCTAGGCTCTGTTGCTTTGTTTTTTAGATGTTTCAGGAAACACCATACAATTATCCTGAGTGGCTGTTGGAAATTTACATCCCGAACATCAGCATAACAAGGCTCCCAGTTCTCCATGGCCTGTCCTGCCTTTCTGGATTTTACACTTTTTACAGATGGCCCTTTTGACCCGGGGGAAGTGAGACTTCATTGTAGTGCAGATTTCCTTTGCAAGCTTGCTTGGTTGGCCAAAAAGTGCGTATGCGTTTTTTCCTGAATATATTCAGGAAAAAACGCATACGCCCTTTTTGGCCAAGTGCATCACT
This sequence comes from Orcinus orca, assembly GCF_937001465.1. Classification (NCBI taxonomy): domain Eukaryota; kingdom Metazoa; phylum Chordata; class Mammalia; order Artiodactyla; family Delphinidae; genus Orcinus; species Orcinus orca. The sequence goes on along the minus strand of NW_026043740.1, from coordinate 1,493,686 downwards.
GTGGACGTTCTGCCTCTTTTCCTATGCTTTAAATGCAATTCCAGTCTAACTCCTGAAATCGGTTTCCTTCAATTCTGCCCTGCTTTCAAGTCCTCTTGGCCGCCTTACTTCAGTATATTTTTGGACGATAGCTGTCATTTATAACTCTGCAGGTTTGTGAATTACAGTGCCCCTGAGCTCCTTTCTTCCACTCGCTTTCTTGTGCTCTGGCCGCAACACCGCACGATTGCTTCAGGCCCTAATCTGGTTCCGGCACGGCACGCTGAGCCTTTGCTTAATTGCTATTCCTGGTGGGAAATGAGAGTTAAATTTGCCCGTCCAGACACCTCCAGCTAGTCTCTCATTGGTCCTCCCTATCCCTGTTCATCTTCCGCAGAAATTGCAAACTGGGCCAAGCAGGAGGTTAAAGGCACTGACTTTCCAAGTCGGGAGAGTGTTAGTAAAGCGTCTGAAATGTTGCACCTGAGTACCAGCGGACGAAAACTGAGACATATTTGAACACGTCTCCCAGTCACACAGTTGATCATACTCTGGGTTCCACATGCATGTTTCAGCTGAAGGAAGAATCCCTTTAAGCTGGAGAGTTGAGACCCGTGGAATGGGTACCATGCAATATGACTTCAAAGGGTCTTCATTTGCTCACCGAACCTCTCCAATCCTATCACTGCTGCGTTTATGCCCCTGTACACACGCTTGATTCTCTTTTGGAGACATAGCAATCCATAGGTTTTAAGATACTTACTAGTCAGGTACATTCTTAGGCGTTTAATATGGGGTGTTGAGTCCATTTCGTTGAGCAAGGTGTAGCTCTTGCCTATTCCATATTTGGCTTAAGGAAATTTATCTGTGCTCATTTCAATCTCTGGTTTTATGTAGCACCCCAACTCACCTTTCCCCTTAAGCAAGCATAAGTTGGGTTTCTAAATTTGAGACCCTCTTCTGTTTTGTAATCCAGTTCCTGTGTAGCCAGGTTTACATTCCGTGTATTAGTGATATCTTATGATGTTTCTTTTTCTGTGTGACTTATTTCAGTGAGAATCATCATACCTGAATCCAGTCTATGCTGCTACGGGCCTGATGACATAGATTTCATTGCTGAGTGATATTGCATTGTACGTAACTACCACATCTTCTTTATCCATTTTTCACTTTCTGCGATATTGAACTTCTACCGTAAATGGGGTTCTTGTAAACAGAGAGGTCCCAAACTTTGGGGTGGCTGTGTCTTTTTGATTTTCATTTCCCTAAGCTATAGGACCATACGTGGAAGTGCCCTAGGCTCTGTTGCTTTGTTTTTTAGATGTTTCAGGAAACACCATACACTTCTCCTGAGTGGCTGTTGGCAATTTACATCCCGCCCATCAGCATAACAAGGCTCCCAGTTCTCCATGGCCTGTCCTGCCTTTCTGGATTTTACACTTTTTTCAGATGGCCCTTTTGACCGGGGGGAAGTGAGACTTCATTGTAGTGCAGATTTCCTTTGCAAGCTTGCTTCGTTGGCCAAAAAGGGCGTATGCGGTTTTTCCTGAATATATTCAGGAAAAAACGCATACGCCCTTTTTGGCCAAGTGCATCATTGTCGACGTTCTGCCTCTTTTCCTATGCTTTAAATGCAATTCCAGTCTACCTCCTGAAATTGGTTTCCTGCAATTCTGCCCCGCTTTCAAGTCCTCGTGGCAGCCTTACTTCAGTATATTTTTGGACGATAGCTGTCATTTATAACTCTGCAGGTTTGTGAATTACAGTGCCCCTGAGCTCCTTTCTTCAACTCGCTTTCTTGTGAGCTGGCCGCAACACCGCACGATTGCTTCAGGCCCTAATCTGGTTCCGGCACGGCACGCTGAGCCTTTGCTTAATTGCTATTCCTGGTGGGAAATGAGAGTTAAATTTGCCCGTCCAGACACCTCCAGCTAGTCTCTCATTGGTCCTCCCTATCCCTGTTCATCTTCCGCAGAAATTGCAAACTGGGCCAAGCAGGAGGTTTAAGGCACTGACTCTCCAAGTCGGGAGAGTGTTAGTAAAGCATCTGGAATGTTGCACCTGAGTACCAGCGGTCGAAAACTGAGACATATTTGAACACGTCTCCCAATCACACGGTTGATCATACTCTGGGTTCCACATGCATGTTTCAGCTGAAGGAAGAGTCCCTTAAAGCTGGAGAGTTGAGACCCGTGGAATGGGTACCATGCAATATGACTTCAAAGGGTCTTCATTTGCTCACCGAACCTCTCCAATCCTATCACTGCTGCGTTTATGCCCCTGTACACACGCTTGATTCTGTTTCGGAGACATAGCAATCCATAGGTTTTAAGATACTTACTAGTCAGGTACATTCTTAGGCGTTTAATATGGGGTGTTGAGTCCATTTCATTGAGCAAGGAGTAGCTCTTGTCTATTCCATATTTGGCTTAAGGAAATTTATCTGTGCTCATTTCAGTCTCTGGTTTTATGTAGCACCCCAACTCACATTTCCCCTTAAGCAAGCATAAGTTGGGTTTCTAAATTTGAGACCCTCTTCTGTTTTGTAATCCAGTTCCTGTGTAGCCAAGTTTACATTCCGTGTATTAGTGATATCTTACGATGTTTCTTTTTCTGTGTGACTTATTTCAGTTACAATCATCATACCTGAATCCAGTCTATGCTGCTACTGGCCTGATGACATAGATTTCATTGCTGAGTGATATTGCATTGTACGTAACTACCACAACTTCTTTATCCATTTTTCACTTTCTGCGATATTGAACTTCTACCATAAATGAGGTTCTTGTAAACAGAGAGGTCCCAAACTTTGGGGTGGCTGTGTCTTTTTGATTTTAATTTCCCTAAGCTATAGGACTATAAGTGGAAGTGCCCTAGGCTCTGTTGCTTTGTTTTTTAGATGTTTCATGAAACACCATACACTTCTCCTGAGTGGCTGTTTGCAATTTTCATCCCGCCCATCAGCATAACAAGGCTCCCAGTTCTCCATGGCCTGTCCTGCCTTTCTGGATTTTACACTTTTTTCACATGGCCCTTTTGACTGGGGGGAAGTGAGACTTCATTGTAGTGCAGATTTCCTTTGCAAGCTTGCTTGGTTGGCCAAAAAGTGCGTATGCGTTTTTTCTGAATATATGCAGGAAAAAACGCATACGCACTTTTCGGCCAAGTGCATCATTGTCGACCTTCTGCCTCTTTTCCTATGCTTAAATGCAATTCCAGTCTACCTCCTGAAATCGGATTCCTGCAATTCTGCCCCGCTTTCAAGTCCTCTTGGCAGCCTTACTTCAGTATATTTTTGGACGATAGCTGTCATTCATAACTCTGCACGTTTGTGATAACAGTGCCCCTGAGCTCCTTTCTTCAACTCGCTTTCTTGTGAGCTGGCCGCAACACCGCAGGATTGCTTCAGGCCCTAATCTGGTTCCAGTACGGCATGCTGAGCCTTTGCTTAATTCCTCTTCCTGGTGGGAAATGAGAGTTAAATTTGCCCGTCCAGACACCTCCAGCTAGTCTCTCATTGGTTCTCCCTATTCCTGTTCATCTTCCGCAGAATTTGCAAACTGGGCCAAACAGGAGGTTAAAGGCACTGACTCTCAAAGTCGGGAGAGTGTTAGTAAAGCATCTGGAATGTTGCACCCGAGTACCAGGGGATGAGAACTGAGACATATTTGAACACGTCTCCCGATCACATGGTTGATCATACTCTGGGTTCCACATGCATGTTTTAGCTGAAGGAAGAATCCCTTAAACCTGGAGAGTTGAGACCCGTGGAATGGGTACCATGCAATATGACTTCAAAGGGTCTTCATTTGCTCACCGAACCTCTCCAATCCTATCACTGCTGCGTTTATGCCCCGGTACTCACGCTTGATTCTCTTTCAGAGACATAGCAATCCATAGGTTTTAAGATACTTACTAGTCAGGTACATTATTAGGCATTTAATATGGGGTTTTGAGTCCATTTCGTTGAGCAAGGAGTAGCTCTTGTCTATTCCATATTTGGCTTAAGGAACTTTATCTGTGCTCATTTCAATCTCTGGTTTTATGTAGCACCCCAACTCACCTTTCCCCTTAAGCAAGCATAAGTTGGTTTTCTAAATTTGAGACCCTCTTCTGTTTTGTAATCCAGTTCCTGTGTAGCCAAGTTTACATTCCGTGTATTAGTGATATCTTATGATGTTTCTTTTTCTGTGTGACTTATTTCAGTGAGAATCAACATACCTGAATCCACTCATTATGCTGCTATGGGCCAGATGACATAGATTTCATTGCTGAGTGATATTGCATTGTACGTAACTACCACAACTTCTTTATCCATTTTTCAATTTCTGCGATATTGAACTTCTACTGTAAATGAGGTTCTTGTAAACAGAGAGGTCCCAAACTTTGGGGTGGCTGTGTCTTTTTGATTTTAATTTCCCTAAGCTATAGGACCATAAGTGCAAGTGCCCTAGGCTCTGTTGCTTTGTTTTTTAGATGTTTCAGGAAACACCATACACTTCTCCCTAGTGGCTGTTGGCAATTTACATCCCGCCCATCAGCATAACAAGGCTCCCAGTTCTCCATGGCCTGTCCTGCCTTTCTGGATTTTACACTTTTTTCAGATGGCCCTTTTGACCGGGGGATAGTGAGACTTCATTGTAGTGCAGATTTCCTTTGCAAGCTTGCTTGGTTGGCCAAAAAGGGCGTATGCGTTTTTTCCTGAATATATTCAGGAAAAAACGCATACGCCCTTTTTGGCCAAGTGCATCATTGTCGACGTTCTGCCTCTTTTCCTATGCTTTAAATGTAATTCCAGTCTACCTCCTGAAATCGGTTTCCTGCAATTCTGCTCTGCTTTCAAGTCCTCTTGGCAGCCTTACTTCAGTATATTTTTGGACGATAGCTGTCATTTATAAATCTGCAGGTTTGTGAATTACAGTGCCCCTGAGCTCCTTTCTTCAACTCGCTTTCTTGTGAGCTGGCCGCAACACAGCAGGATTGCTTCAGGCCCTAATCTGGTTCCGGCACGGCACGCTGAGCCTTTGGTTAATTCCTCTTCCTGGTGGGAAATGAGAGTTAAATTTGCCCGTCCAGACACCTCCAGCTAGTCTCTCATTGGTTCTCCCTATTCCTGTTCATCTTCCGCAGAAATTGCAAACTGGGCCAAACAGGAGGTTAAAGGCACTGAATCTCCAAGTCGGGAGAGTGTTAGTAAAGCGTCTGGAATGTTGCACCCGAGTACCAGGGGATGAGAACTGAGGCATATTGGAACACGTCTACCGATCACACCGTTGATCATACTCTGGGTTCCACATGCATGCTTTAGCTGAAGGAAGAATCCCTTAAACGTGGAGAGTTGAGACCCGTGGAATGGGTACCATGCAATATGACTTCAAAGGTCTTCATTTGCTCACCGAACCTCTCCAATCCTATCACTGCTGCGTTTATGCCCTTGTACACACGCTTGCTTCTCTTTTGGAGACATAGCAATCCATAGGATTTAAGATACTAACTAGTGAGGTACATTCTTAGGCGTTTCATCTGTGGTGTTGAGTCCATTTCGTTGAGCAAGGAGTAGCTCTTGTCTATTACATGTTTGGCTTAAGGAACCTTATCTGTGCTCATTTCAATCTCTGGTTTTATGCAGCACCCCAACTCACCTTTCCCCTAAGAAAGCATAAGTTGGTTTTCTAAATTTGAGACCCTGTTCTCTTTTGTAATCCTGTTCCTGTGTAGCCAAGTTTACATTCCGTGTATTAGAGATATCTTATGATGTTTCTTTTTCTGTGTGACTTTTTTCAGATAGAATCATCATACCTGAATACACTCATTATGCTGCTATGGGCCTGATGACATAGATTTCATTGCTGAGTGATATTGCACTATACGTAAGTACCACAACTGCTTTATCCATTTTTCACTTTCTGCGATATTGAACTTGTACCGTAAACGAGATTCTTGTAAACAGAGCCGTTCCAAACTTAGGGGTGGCTGTGTCTTTTTGATTTTAATTTCCCTAAGCTATAGGACCATATGTGGAAGTGCCGTAGGCTCTGTTGCTTTGTTTTTTAGATGTTTCAGGAAACACCATACACTTCTCCCCAGTGGCTGTTGGCAATTTACATTCCGCCCATCAGCATAACAAGGCTCCCAGTTCTCCATGGCCTGTCCTGCCTTTCTGGATTTTACACTTTTTTCAGATGGCCCTTTTGACCAGGGGGAAGTGAGACTTCATTGTAGTGCAGATTTCCTTTGCAAGCTTGCTTGGTTGGCCAGAAAGGGCGTATGCGTTTTTTCCTGAATATATTCAGGAAAAAACGCATACGCCCTTTATGGCCCAGTGCATCATTGTCGAAGTTCTGCCTCTTTTCTTATGCTTTAAGTGAAATTCCAGTCTACCTCCTGAAATCGGTTTCCTGCAATTCTGCCCCGCTTTCAAGTCCTCTTGGCAGCCTTACTTCAGTATATTTTTGGACGATAGCTGTCATTTATAACTCTGCAGGTCTGTGAATTACAGTGCCCCTGAGGTCCTTTCTTCAACTCGCTTTGTTGTGAGCTGGCCGCAACACCGCATGATTGCTTCAGGCCCTAATCTGGTTCCGGCACGGCACGCTGAGCCTTTGGTTAATTCCTCTTCCTGGTGGGAAATGAGAGTTAAATTTGCCCGTCCAGACACCTCCAGCTAGTCTCTCATTGGTTCTCCTTATTCCTGTTCATCTTCCGCAGAAATTGCAAACTGGTCCAAACAGGAGGTTAAAGGCACTGACTCTCCAAGTCGGGAGAGTGTTAGTAAAGCGTCTGGAATGTTGCACCCGAGTACCAGGGGACGAGAACTGAGACATATTGGAACACGTCTCCCGATCACACGGTTGATCATACTCTGGGTTCCACATGCATGCTTTAGCTGAAGGAAGAATCCCTTAAACCTGGAGAGTTGAGACCCGTGGAATGGGTACTATGCAATATGACTTCAAAGGGTCTTCATTTGCTCACCGAACCTCTCCAATCCTATCACTGCTGCGTTTATGCCCCTGTACACATGCTTGATTCTCTTTCGGAGACATAGCGATCCATAGCTTTTAAGATACTTACTAGTCAGGTACATTCTTAGGCGTTTAATATGGGGTGTTGAGTCCATTTCATTGAGCAAGGAGTAGCTCTTGTCTATTATATATTTGGCTTAAGGAACTTTATCTGTGCTCATTTCAATCTCTGGTTTTATGCAGCACCCCAACTCACCTTTCCCCTTAAACAAGCATAAGTTGGCTTTCTAAATTTGAGACCCTGTTCTGTTTTGTAATCCAATTCCTGTGTAGCCAAGTTTACATTCCGTGTATTAGTGATATCTTATGATGTTTCTTTTTCTGTGTGACTTATTTCAGTTAGAATCATCACACCTGAATCCACTCATTATGCTGCTATGGGCCTGATGACATAGATTTCATTGCTGAGTGATATTGCATTGTACGTAAGTACCAAAACTTCTTTATCCATTTTTCAATTTCTGCGATATTGAACTTCTACTGTAAATGAGGTTCTTGTAAACAGAGAGGTCCCAAACTTTGGGGTGGCTGTGTCTTTTTGATTTTAATTTCCCTAAGCTATAGGACTATAAGTGGAAGTGCCCTAGGCTCTGTTGTTTGGTTTTTTAGATGTTTCAGGAAACACCATACAGTTCTCCTGAGTGGCTTTTGGCAATTTTCATCCCGCCCATCAGCATAACAAGGCTCCCAGTTCTCCATGGCCTGTCCTGCCTTTCTGGATTTTACACTTTTTTCAGATGGCCCTTTTGACAGGGGGAATGTGAGACTTCATTGTAGTGCAGATTTCCTTTGCAAGCTTGCTTGGTTGGCCAAAAAGTGCGTATGCGTTGTTTCCTGAATATATTCAGGAAACAACGCATACGCCCTTTTTGGCCAAGTGCATCATTGTGGACGTTCTGCCTCTTTTCCTATGCTTTAAATGCAATTCCAGTCTACCTCCTGAAATCGGTTTCCTGCAATTCTGCCCCGCTTTCAAGTCCTCTTGGCAGCCTTACTTCAGTATATTTTTGGACGATAGCTGTCATTTATAACTCTGCAGGTTTGTGAATTACAGTGCCCCTGAGCTGCTTTCTTCAACTCACTTTCTTGTGAGCTGGCCGCAACACCACACGATTGCTTCAGGCCCTAATCTGGTTCCGGCACGGTATGCTGAGCCTTTGGTTAATTCCTCTTCCTGGTGGGAAATGAGAGTTAAATTTGCCCGTTCAGACACCTCCAGCTAGTCTCTCATTGGTTCTCCCTATTCCTGTTCATCTTCCGCAGAAATTGCAAACTGGGCCAAACAGGAGGTTAAAGGCATTGACTCTCCAAGTCGGGAGAGTGTTAGTAAAGCGTCTGGAATGTTGCACCCGAGTACCAGGGGATGAAAACTGAGACATATTTGAACACGTCTCCCGATCACATGGTTTATCATAACGTGGTTTCCACATGTATGTTTTAGCTGAAGGAAGAATCCCTTAAAGCTGGAGAGTTGAGACCCGTGGAATGAGTACCATGCAATATGACTTTAAAGGGTCTTCATTTGCTCACCGAACCTCTCCAATCCTATCACTGTTGCGTTTATGCCCTTGTACACACGCTTGATTCTCTTTTGGAGACATAGCAATCCATAGGTTTTAAGATACTTACTAGTCAGGTACATTCTTAGGCGTTTAATATGGGGTGTTGAGTCCATTTCATTGAGCAAGGAGTAGCTCTTGTCTATTCCATATTTGGCTTAAGGAAATTTATCTGTGCTCATTTCAATCTCTGGTTTTATGTAGCACCCCAACTCACCTTTTCCCTTAAGCAAGCATAAGTTGGGTTTCTAAATTTGAGACCCTCTTCTGTTTTGTAATCCAGTTCCTGTGTAGCCAAGTTTACATTCCGTGTATTAGTGATATCTTATGATGTTTCTTTTTCTGTGTGACTTATTTCAGTGAGAATCATCATACCTGAATCCAGTCTATGCTGCTACGGGCCTGATGACATAGATTTCATTGCTGAGTGATATTGCATTTTACGTAACTACCACAAGTTCTTTATCCATTTTTCGCTTTCTGCGATATTGAACTTCTACCGTAAATGAGGTTCTTGTAAACAGAGAGGTCCCAAACTTTGGGGTGGCTGTGTCTTTTTGATTTTAATTTCCCTAAGCTATAGGACTATAAGTGGAAGTGCCCTAGGCTCTGTTGCTTTGTTTTTTAGATGTTTCATGAAACACCATACACTTCTCCTGAGTGGCTGTTGGCAAGTTTCATCCCGCCCATCAGCATAACAAGGCTCCCAGTTCTCCATGGCCTGTCCTGCCTTTCTGGATTTTACACTTTTGTCACATGGCCCTTTTGACTGGGGGGAAGTGAGACTTCATTGTAGTGCAGATTTCCTTTGCAAGCTTGCTTGGTTGGCCAAAAAGGGCGTATGCGTTTTTTCCTGAATATATGCAGGAAAAAACGCATACGCACTTTTCGGCCAAGTGCATCATTGTCGACGTTCTGCCTCTTTTCCTATGCTTTAAATGCAATTCCAGTCTACCTTCTGAAATCGGTTTCCTGCAATTCTGCCCCGCTTTCAAGTCCTCTTGGCAACGTTACTTCAGTATATTTTTGGACGATTGCTGTCATTTATAACTCTGCAGGTTTGTGAATTACAGTGCCACTGAGCTCCTATCTTCAACTCGCTTTCTTGTGAGCTGGCCGCAACACCGCAGGATTGCTTCGGGCCCTAATCTGGTTCCGGCACGGCATGCTGAGCCTTTGGTTAATTCCTCTTCCTGGTGGGAAATGAGAGTTAAATTTGCCCGTCCAGAGACCTCCAGCTAGTCTCTCATTGGTTCTCCCTATTCCTGTTCATCTTCCGCAGAAATTGCAAACTGGGCCAAACAGGAGATTAAAGGCACTGACTTTCCAATTCGGGAGAGTGTTAATAAAGCGTTTGGAATGTTGCACCCGAATAACAGGGTACGAGAACTGAGACATATTTGAACACGTCTCCCGATCACACGGTTGATCATACTCTGGGTTCCACATGCATGGTTTAGCTGAAGGAAGAATCCCTTAAACCTGGAGAGTTGAGACCCGTGCAATGGGTACCATGCAATATGACTTCAAAGGGTCTTCGTTTGCTCACCGAACCTCTCCAATCCTATCACTGCTGCGTTTATGCCCCTGTACACACGCTTGATTCTCTTTTGGAGACATAGCAATCCATAGGTTTTAAGATACTTACTAGTCAGCTACATTCTTAGGCTTTTAATATGGGGTGTTGAGTCCATTTCGTTGAGCAAGGAGTAGCTCTTGTCTATTACATGTTTGGCTTAAGGAACTTTATTTGTGCTCATTTCAATCTCTGGTTTTATGCAGCACCCCAACTCACCTTTCCCCTTAAGCAAGCATAAGTTGGTTTTCTAAATTTGAGACCCTGTTCTGTTTTGTAATCCAGTTCGTGTGTAGCCAAGTTTACATTCCATGTATTAGTGATATCTTATGATGTTTCTTTTTCTGTGTGATTATTTCAGTTAGAATCATCATACCTGAATCCACTCATTATGCTGCTATGGGCCTGATGACATAGATTTCATTGCTGAGTGATATTGCATTGTACGTAAGTACCACAACTGCTTTATCCATTTTTCACTTTCTGTGATATTGAACTTGTACCGTAAACGAGGTTCTTGTAAACAGAGCCATCCCAAACTTTGGGGTGGCTGTGTCTTTTTGATTTTAATTTCCCTAAGCTATAGGACCATAAGTGGAAGTGCCCTAGGCTCTGTTGCTTTGTTTTTTAGATGTTTCAGGAAACACCATACACTTCTCCCTAGTGGCTGTTGGCAGTTTACATCCCGCCCATCAGCATAACAAGGCTCCCAGTTCTCCATGGCCTGTCCTGCCTTTCTGGATTTTACACTTTTTTCAGATGGCCCTTTTGACCAGGGGGAAGTGAGACTTCATTGTAGTGCAGATTTCCTTTGCAAGCTTGCTTGGTTGGCCAAAAAGGGCGTATGCGTTTTTTCCTGAATATATTCAGGAAAAAACGCATACGCCCTTTATGGCCAAGTGCATCATTGTCGACGTTCTGCCTCTTTTCCTATGCTTTAAATGCAATTCCAGTCTACCTCCTGAAATCGGTTTCCTGCAATTCTGCCCCGCTTTCAAGTCCTCTTGGCAGGCTTACTTCAGTATATTTTTGGACGATAGCTGTCATTTATAACTCTGCAGTGTTGTGAATTACAGTTCCATTGAGCTCCTATCTTCAACTCGCTTTCATGTGAGCTGGCCGCAACACTGCAGGATTGCTTCGGGCCCTAATCTGGTTCCGGCACGGCATGCTGAGCCTTTGGTTAATTCCTGTTCTTATTGGGAAATGAGAGTTAAATTTGCCCGTCCAGACACCTCCAGCTAGTCTCTCATTGGTTCTCCCTATTCCTGTTCATCTTCCGCGGAAATTGCAAACTGGGCCAAACAGGAGGTTAAAGGCACTGACTCTCCAAATCGGGAGTGTGTTACTAAAGCGTGTGGAATGTTGCACCCGAGTACCAGGGGAGGAGAACTGAGACATATTTGAACACGTCCTCCGATCACACGGTTGATCATACTCTGGGTTTCACATGCATGTTTCAGCTGAAGGAAGAATCCCATAAACCTGGAGAGTTGAGACCCGTGGAATGGGTACCATGCAATATGACTTCAAAGGGTCTTCATTTGCTCACCGAAACTCTCCAATCCTATCACTGCTGCGTTTATGCCCCTGTACACACGCTTGGTTCTCTTTCGGAGACATAGCAATCCATAGGGTTTAAGATACTTACTAGTCAGGTACATTCTTAGGCGTTTAATATGGGGTGCTGAGTCCATTTCGTTGAGCAAGGAGTAGCTCTTGTATATTACATATTTGGCTTAAGGAACTTTATCTGTGCTCATTTCAATCTCTGGTTTTATGCAGCACCCCAACTCACCTTTCCCCTTAAGCAAGCATAAGTTGGTTTTCTAAATTTGAGACCCTGTTTTGTTTTGTAATTCAGTGCCTGTGTAGCCAAGTTTACATTCCGTGTATTAGTGATATCTTATGACGTTTCTTTTTCTGTGTCACTTATTTCAGTTAGAATCATCATACCTGAATCCACTCATTATGCTGCTACGGGAATGATGACATAGATTTCATTGCTGAGTGATATTGCATTGTACGTAAGTACCACAGCTTCTTTATCCATTTTTCGCTTTCTGCGATATTGAACTGGTACCGTAAACGAGGTTCTTGTAAACAGAGCCATCCCAAACTTTGGGGTGGCTGTGTCTTTTTGATTTTAATTTCCCTAAGCTATATGACAATAAGTGGAAGTGCCCTAGGCTCTGTTGCTTTGTTTTTTATATGTTTCAGGAAACACCATTCACTTCTCCCCAGTGACTGTTGGCAATTTACATCCCACCCATCAGCATAACAAGGCTCCCAGTTCTCCATGGCCTGTCCTGACTTTCTGGATTTTACACTTTTTTCAGATGGTCCTTTTGACCGGGAGGGAAGTGAGACTTCAATGTAGTGCAGATTTCCTTTGCAAGCTTGCTTGGTTGGCCAAAAAGTGCGTATGCGTTTTTTCCTGAATATATTCAGGAAAAAACGCATACGCCCTTTATGGCCAAGTGCATCATTGTGGACGTTCTGCCTCTTTTCCTATGCTTTAAATGCAATTCCAGTCTACCTCCTGAAATCGGTTTCCTGCAATTCTGTCCCGCTTTCAAGTCCTCTTGGCAGGCTTACTTCAGTATATTTTTGGACGATAGCTGTCATTTATAACTCTGCAGGTTTGTGAATTACAGTGCCCCTGAGCTCCTTTCTTCAACTCGCTTTCTTGTGAGCTGGCCGCAACACCGCAGGATTGCTTCAGGCCCTAATCTGGTTCCGGCACGGCACGCTGATCCTTTGGTTAATTCCTCTTCTTGGTGGGAAATGAGAGTTAAATTTGCCCATCCAGACACCTCCAGCTAGTCTCTCATTGGTTCTCCCTATTCCTGTTCATCTTCCGCAGAAATTGCAAACTGGGCCAAACAGGAGGTTAAAGGCACTGACTCTCCAAGTCAGGAGAGTGTTAGTAAAGCGTCTGGAATGTTGCACCTGAGTACTAGTGGACGAAAACTGAGACATATTTGAACACGTCTCCCAATCACACGGTTGATCATACTCTGGGTTCCACATGCATGTTTCAGCTGAAGGAAGAATCCCTTAAAGCTGGAGCGTTGAGACCCGTGGAATGGGTACCATGCAATATGACTTCAAAGGGTATTCATTTGCTCACCGAACCGCTCCAATCCTATCACTGCTGCGTTTATGCCCCTGTACACACGCTTGATTCTCTTTCGGAGACATAGCAATCCATAGGTTTTAAGATACTTACTAGTCAGGTACATTCTTAGGCATTTAATATGGGGTGTTGAGTCCATTTCGTTGAGCAAGGAGTAGCTCTTGTCTATTCCATATTTGGCTTAAGGAAATTTATCTGTGCTCATTTCAATCTCTGGTTTTATGTAGCACCCCAACTCACCTTTCCCCTTAAGCAAGCGTAAGTTGGTTTTCTAAATTTGAGACCCTCTTCTGTTTTGTAATCCAGTTCCTGTGTAGCCAAGTTTACATTCCGTGTATTAGTGATATCTTATGATGTTTCTTTTTCTGTGTGACTTATTTCAGTGAGAATCATCATACATGAATCCAGTCTATGCTGCTACGGGCCTGATGACATAGATTTCATTGCTGAGTGATATTGCATTGTACGTAACTACCACAACCTCTTTATCCATTTTTCACTTTCTGCGATATTGAACTTCTACCGTAAATGAGGTTCTTGTAAACAGAGAGGTCCCAAACTTTGGGGTGGCTGTGTCTTTTTGATTTTTATTTCCCTAAGCTATAGGACTATAAGTGGAAGTGCCCTAGGCTCTGTTGCTTTGTTTTTTAGATGTTTCAGGAAACACCATACACTTCTCCCGAGTGGCTGTTGGCAATTTACATCCCGCCCATCAGCATAACAAGGCTCCCAGTTCTCCATGGCCTGTCCTGCCTTTCTAGATTTTACACTTTTTTCAGATGGCCCTTTTGACCGGGGGGAAGTGAGACTTCATTGTAGTGCAGATTTCCTTTGCAAGCTTGCTTGGTTGGACAAAAACGGCGTATGCGTTTTTTCCTGAATATATTCAGGAAAAAACGCATACGCCCTTTTTGGCCAAGTGCATCATTGTGTACGTTCTGCCTCTTTTCCTATGCTTTAAATGCAATTCCAGTCTACCTCCTGAAATTGGTTTCGTGCAATTCTGCCCCGCTTTCAAGTCCTCGTGGCAGCCTTACTTCAGTATATTTTTGGACGATAGCTGTCATTTATAACTCTGCAGGTTTGTGAATTACAGTGCCCCTGAGCTCCTTTCTTCAACTCGCTTTCTTGTGAGCTGGCCGCAACACCGCACGATTGCTTCAGGCCCTAATCTGGTTCCGGCACGGCACGCTGAGCCTTTGCTTAATTGCTCTTCCTGGTGGGAAATGAGAGTTAAATTTGCCCGTCCAGACACCTCCAGCTAGTCTCTCATTGGTCCTCCCTATCCCTGTTCATGTTCCGCAGAAATTGCAAACTGGGCCAAGCAGGAGGTTAAAGGCACTGACTCTCCAAGTTGGGAGAGTGTTAGTAAAGCATCTGGAATGTTGCACCTGAGTACCAGCGGTCGAAAACTGAGACATATTTGAACACGTCTGCCAATCACACGGTTGATCATACTCTGGGTTCCACATGCATGCTTTAGCTGAAGGAAGAATCCCTTAAACGTGGAGAGTTGAGACCCGTGGAATGGGTACCATGCAATATGACTTCAAAGGGTCTTCATTTGCTCACCGAACCTCTCCAATCCTATCACTGCTGCGTTTATGCCCCGGTACTCACGCTTGATTCTCTTTCAGAGACATAGCAATCCATAAGTTTTAAGATACTTACTAGTCAGGTACATTATTAGGCGTTTAATATGTGGTTTTGAGTCCATTTCGTTGATCAAGGAGTAGCTCTTGTCTATTCCATATTTGGCTTAAGGAAATTTATCTGTGCTCATTTCAATCTCTGGTTTTATGCAGCACCCCAACTCACCTTTCCCCTTAAGCAAGCATAAGTTGGTTTTCTAAATTTGAGACCCTGTTGTGTTTTGTAATTCAGTGCCTGTGTCGCCAAGTTTACATTCCGTGTATTAGTGATATCTTATGACGTTTCTTTTTCTGTGTGACTTATTTCAGTTAGAATCATCATACCTGAATCCACTCATTATGCTGCTACGTGAATGATGACATAGATTTCATTGCTGAGTGATATTGCATTGTACGTAAGTACCACAGCTTCTTTATCCATTTTTCGCTTTCTGCGATATTGAACTTGTACCGTAAACGAGGTTCTTGTAAACAGAGCCGTCCCAAACTTTGGGGTGGCTGTGTCTTTTTGATTTTAATTTCCCTAAGCTATATGACAATAAGTGGAAGTGCCCTAGGCTCTGTTGCTTTGTTTTTTAGATGTTTCAGGAAACACCATGCACTTCTCCCCAGTGACTGTTGGCAATTTACATCCCGCCCATCAGCATAACAAGGCTCCCAGTTCTCCATGGCCTGTCCTGTCTTTCTGGATTTTACACTTTTTTCAGATGGTCCTTTTGACCGGGAGGGAAGTGAGACTTCAATGTAGTGCAGATTTCCTTTGCAAGCTTGCTTGGTTGGCCAAAAAGTGCGTATGCGTTTTTTCCTGAATATATTCAGGAAAAATCGCATACGCCCTTTTTGGCCAAGTGCATCATTGTGGACGTTCTGCCTCTTTTCCTATGCTTTAAATGCAATTCCAGTCTACCTTCTGAAATCGGTTTCCTGCAATTCTGCCCCACTTTCAAGTCCTCTTGGCAGGCTTACTTCAGTATATTTTTGGACGATAGCTGTCATTTATAACTCTGCAGGTTTGTGAATTACAGTGCCCCTGAGCTCCTTTCTTCAACTCGCTTTCTTGTGAGCTGGCCGCAACACCGCAGGATTGCTTCAGGCCCTAATCTGGTTCCGGCACGACACGCTGAGCCTTTGGTTAATTGCTCTTCCTGGTGGGAAATGAGAGTTAAATTTGCCCATCCAGACACCTCCAGCTAGTCTCTCATTGGTTTTCCCTATTCCTGTTCATCTTCCGCAGAAATTGCAAACTGGGCCAAACAGGAGGTTAAAGGCACTATCTCTCCAAGTCGGGAGAGTGTTAGTAAAGCATCTGCAATGTTGCACCCGAGTACCAGGGGACGAGAACTGACATATTTCAACACGTCTTCCGATCACATGATTGATCATACTCTGGGTTCCACATGCATGCTTTAGCTGAAGGAAGAATCCCTTAAAGCTGGAGAGTTGAGACCCGTGGAATGGGTACCATGCAATATGACTTCAAAGGGTCTTCATTTGCTCACCGAACCTCTCCAGTCCTATCACTGCTGCGTTTATGCCCCTGTACACACGCTTGATTCTCTTTCGGAGACATAGCAATCCATAGGTTTTAAGATACTTACTAGTCAGGTACATTTTTAGGCGTTTAATATGGGGTGTTGAGTCCATTTCGTTGAGCAAGGAGTAGCTCTTGTCTATTCCATATTTGGCTTAAGGAACTTTATCTGTGCTCATTTCAATCTCTGGTTTTATGTAGCACCCCAACTCACCTTTCCCCTTAAGCAAGCATAAGTTGGTTTTCTAAATTTGAGACCCTCTTCTGTTTTGTAATCCAGTTCCTGTGTAGCCAAGTTTACATTCCGTGTATTAGTGATATCTTATGATGATTCTTTTTCTGTGTGACTTATTTCAGTGAGAATCATCATACCTGAATCCAGTCTATGCTGCTACGGGCCTGATGACATAGATTTCATTGCTGAGTGATATTGCATTGTACGTAACTACCACAACGTCTTTATCCATTTTTCACTTTCTGCGATATTGAACTTCTACCGTAAATGAGGTTCTTGTAAACAGAGAGGTCCCAAACTTTGGGGTGGCTGTGTCTTTTTGATTTTAATTTCCCTAAGCTATAGGACCATAAGTGGAAGTGCCCTAGGCTCTGTTGCTTTGTTTTTTAGATGTTTCAGGAAACACCATGCACTTCTCCCGAGTGGCTGTTGGCAATTTACATCCCGCCCATCAGCATAACAAGGCTCCCAGTTCTCCATGGCCTGTTCTGCCTTTCTGGATTTTACACTTTTTTCAGATGGCCCTTTTGACCGGGGGGAAGTGAGACTTCATTGTAGTGCAGATTTCCTTTGCAAGCTTGCTTGGTTGGCCAAAAAGGGCGTATGCGTTTTTTCCTGAATATATTCAGGAAAAAACGCATACGCCCTTTTTGGCCAAGTGCATCATTGTCGACGTTCTGCCTCTTTTCCTATGCTTTAAATGCAATTCCAGTCTACCTCCTGAAATCGGTTTCCTGCAATTCTGCCCCACTTTCAAGTCCTCTTGGCAGCCTTACTTCAGTGTATTTTTGGACGATAGCTGTCATTTATAACTCTGCAGGTTTGTGAATTACAGTGCCCCTGAGCTCCTTTCTTCAACTCGCTTTCTTGTGAGCTGGCCGCAACACCGCAGGATTGCTTCAGGCCCTAATCTGGTTCCGGCACGACACGCTGAGCCTTTGGTTAATTCCTCTTCTTGGTGGGAAATGAGAGTTAAATTTGCCCATCCAGATACCTCAGCTAGTCTCTCATTGGTTCTCCCTATTCCTGTTCATCTTCCGCAGAAATTGCAAACTGGGCCAAACAGGAGGTTAAAGGCACTATCTCTCCAAGTCGGGAGAGTGTTAGTAAAGCATCTGCAATGTTGCACCCGAGTACCAGGGGACGAGAACTGAGACATATTTCAACACGTCTCCCGATCACATGATTGATCATACTCTGGGTTCCACATGCATGCTTTAGCTGAAGGAAGAATCCCTTAAAGCTGGAGAGTTGAGACCCGTGGAATGGGTACCATGCAATATGACTTCAAAGGGTCTTCATTTGCTCACCGAAACTCTCCAATCCTATCACTGCTGCGTTTATGCCCCTGTACACACGCTTGATTCTCTTTCGGAGACATAGCAATCCATAGGTTTTAAGATACTTACTAGTCAGGTACATTTTTAGGCGTTTAATATGGGGTGTTGAGTCCATTTCGTTGAGCAAGGAGTAGCTCTTGTCTATTCCATATTTGGCTTAAGGAACTTTATCTGTGCTCATTTCAATCTCTGGTTTTATGTAGCACCCCAACTCACCTTTCCCCTTAAGCAAGCATAAGTTGGTTTTCTAAATTTGAGACCCTCTTCTGTTTTGTAATCCAGTTCCTGTGTAGCCAAGTTTACATTCCGTGTATTAGTGATATCTTATGATGTTTCTTTTTCTGTGTGACTTATTTCAGTGAGAATCATCATACCTGAATCCAGTCTATGCTGCTACGGGCCTGATGACATAGATTTCATTGCTGAGTGATATTGCATTGTACGTAACTACCACAACTTCTTTATCCATTTTTCACTTTCTGCGATATTGAACTTCTACCGTAAATGAGGTTCTTGTAAAGAGAGGTCCCAAACTTTGGGGTGGCTGTGTCTTTTTGATTTTAATTTCCCTAAGCTATAGGACCATAAGTGGAAGTGCCCTAGGCTCTGTTGCTTTGTTTTTTAGATGTTTCAGGAAACACCATACACTTCTCCCGAGTGGCTGTTGGCAATTTACATCCCGCCCATCAGCATAACAAGGCTCCCAGTTCTCCATGGCCTGTTCTGCCTTTCTAGATTTTACACTTTTTTCAGATGGCCCTTTTGACCGGGGGGAAGTGAGACTTCATTGTAGTGCAGATTTCCTTTGCAAGCTTGCTTGGTTCGCCAAAAAGGGCGTATGCGTTTTTTCCTGAATATATTCAGGAAAAAACGCATACGCCCTTTTTGGCCAAGTGCATCATTGTCGACCTTCTGCCTCTTTTCCTATGCTTTAAATGCAATTCCAGTCTACCTCCTGAAATCGGTGTCCTGCAATTCTGCCCCGCTTTCAAGTCCTCTTGGCAGCCTTACTTCAGTGTATTTTTGGACGATAGCTGTCATTTATAACTCTGCAGGTTTGTGAATTACAGTGCCCCTGAGCTCCTTTCTTCAACTCGCTTTCTTGTGAGCTGGCCGCAACACCGCATGATTGCTTCAGGCCCTAATCTGGTTCCGGCATGGCACGCTGAGCCTTTGCTTAATTGCTACTCCTGGTGGGAAATGAGAGTTAAATTTGCCCGTCCAGACACCTCCAGCTAGTCTCTCATTGGTCCTCCCTATCCCTGTTCATCTTCCGCAGAAATTGCAAACTGGGCCAAGCAGGAGGTTAAAGGCACTGACTCTCCAAGTCAGGAGAGTGTTAGTAAAGCGTCTGGAATGTTGCACCTGAGTACTAGTGGACGAAAACTGAGACATATTTGAACACGTCTCCCAATCACACGGTTGATCATACTCTGGGTTCCACATGCATGTTTCAGCTGAAGGAAGAATCCCTTAAAGCTGGAGCGTTGAGACCCGTGGAATGGGTACCATGCAATATGACTTCAAAGGGTATTCATTTGCTCACCGAACCGCTCCAATCCTATCACTGCTGCATTTATGCCCCTGTACACACGCTTGATTCTTTTTTGGAGACATAGCAATCCATAGATTTTAAGATACTTACTAGTCAGGTACATTCTTAGGCGTTTAATATGGGGTGTTGAGTCCATTTCGTTGAGCAAGGAGTAGCTCTTGTCTATTCCATATTTGGCTTAAGGAACTTTATCTGTGCTCATTTCAATCTCTGGTTTTATGCAGCACCCCAACTCACCTTTTCCCTTAAACAAGTATAAGTTGGTTTTCTAAATTTGAGACCCTGTTCTGTTTTGTAATCCAGTTCCTGTGTAGCCAAGTTTACATTCCGTGTATTAGTGATATCTTATGATGTTTCTTTTTCTGTGTGACTTATTTCAGTTAGAATCATCATACCTGAACCCAGTCATTTTATGCTACAGGCCTGATGACATAGATTTCATTGCTGAGTGATATTGCATTGTATGTAAGTACCACAACTTCTTTATCCATTTTTCACTTTCTGTGATATTGAACTTGTACCATAAACGAGGTTCTTGTAAACAGAGCCGTCCCAAACTTTGGGGTGGCTGTGTGTTTTTGATTTTAATTTCCCTAAGCTATAGGACCATAAGTGTAAGTGCCCTAGGCTCTGTTGCTTTGTTTTTTAGATGTTTCAGGAAACACCATACACTTCTCCCAAGTGGCTGTTGGCAATTTACATCCCGCCCAACAGCATAGCAAGACTCCCAGTTCTCCATTGCCTTTCCTGCCTTTCTGGATTTTACACTTTTTTCAGATGATCCTTTTGACCAGGTGGGAAGTGAGACTTCAATGTAGTGCAGATTACCTTTGCAAGCTTGCTTGGTTGGCCAAAAAGGGCGTATGCGTTTTTTCCTGTATATATTCAGGAAAAAACGCATACGCCCTTTATGGCCAAGTGCATCATTGTCGACGTTCTGCCTCTTTTCCTATGCTTTAAATGCAATTCCAGTCTACCTTCTGAAATCGGTTTCCTGCAATTCTGCCCCGCTTTCAAGTCCTCTTGGCAGCGTTACTTCAGTATATTTTTGGATGATAGCTGTCATTTATAACTCTGCAGGTTTGTGAATTACAGTGCCACTGAGCTCCTATCTTCAACTCGCTTTCTTGTGAGCTGGCCGCAACACCGCAGGATTGCTTCAGGCCCTAATCTGGTTCCGGCACGGCATGCTGAGCCTTCAGTTAATTCCTCTTCCTGGTGGGAAATGAGAGTTAAATTTGCCCGTCCAGACACCTCCAGCTAGTCTCTCATTGCTTCTCCCTATTCCTGTTCATCTTCCGCAGAAATTGCAAACTGGGCCAAACAGGAGATTAAAGGCACTGACTTTCCAATTCGGGAGAGTGTTAATAAAGCGTTTGGAATGTTGCACCCGAGTAACAGGGTATGAGAACTGAGACATATTTGAACACGTCTCCCAATCACACGGTTGATCATACTCTGGGTTCCACATGCATGTTTTAGCTGAAGGAAGAATCCCTTAAACCTGGAGAGTTGACACCCGTGGAATGGGTACCATGCAATGTGACTTCAAAGGGTCTTCATTTGCTCACCGAACCTCTGCAATCCTATCAATGCTGCGTTTATGCCCCTGTACACACGCTTGGTTCTCTTTTGGAGACATAGCAATTCATAGGTTTTAAGATACTTACTAGTCAGGTACATTCTTAGGCCTTTAATATGGGGTGTTGAGTCCATTTCATTGAGCAAGGAGTAGCTCTTGTATATTACATATTTGGCTTAAGGAACTTTATCTGTGCTCATTTCAATCTCTGGTTTGATGCAGCACCCCAACTCACCTTTCCCCTTAAGCAAGCATAAGTTGGTTTTCTAAATTTGAGACCCTGTTGTGTTTTGTAATTCAGTGCCTGTGTCGCCAAGTTTACATTCCGTGTATTAGTGATATCTTATGACGTTTCTTTTTCTGTGTGACTTATTTCAGTTAGAATCATCATACCTGAATCCACTCATTATGCTGCTACGGGAATGATGACATAGATTTCATTGCTGAGTGATATTGCATTGTACGTAAGTACCACAACTTCTTTATCCATTTTTCGCTTTCTGCGATATTGAACTTGTACCGTAAACGAGGTTCTTGTAAACAGAGCCGTCCCAAACTTTGGGGTGGCTGTGTCTTTTTGATTTTAATTTCCCTAAGCTATATGACAATAAGTGGAAGTGCCCTAGACTCTGTTGCTTTGTTTTTTAGATGTTTCAGGAAACACCATACACTTCTCCCCAGTGACTGTTGGCAATTTACATCCCGCCCATCAGCATAACAAGGCTCCCAGTTCTCCATGGCCTGTCCTGCCTTTCTGGATTTTACACTTTTTTCAGATGGTCCTTTTGACCGGGAGGGAAGTGAGACTTCAATGTAGTGCAGATTTCCTTTGCAAGCTTGCTTGGTTGGCCAAAAAGTGCGTATGCGTTTTTTCCTGAATATATTCAGGAAAAAACGCATACGCCCTTTTTGGCCAAGTGCATCATTGTCGACGTTCTGCCTCTTTTCCTATGCTTTAAATGCAATTCCAGTCTACCTCCTGAAATCGGTTTCCTGCAATTCTGCCCCGCTTTCAAGTCCTCTTGGCAGGCTACTTCAGTATATTTTTGGATGATAGCTGTCATTTATAACTCTGCAGGTTTGTGAATTACAGTGCCCCTGAGCTCCTTTCTTCAACTCGCTTTCTTGTGAGCTGGCCGCAACACCGCATGATTGCTTCAGGCCCTAATCTGGTTCCGGCATGGCACGCTGAGCCTTTGCTTAATTGCTACTCCTGGTGGGAAATGAGAGTTAAATTTGCCCGTCCAGACACCTCCAGCTAGTCTCTCATTGGTCCTCCCTATCCCTGTTCATCTTCCGCAGAAATTGCAAACTGGGCCAAGCAGGAGGTTAAAGGCACTGACTCTCCAAGTCAGGAGAGTGTTAGTAAAGCGTCTGGAATGTTGCACCTGAGTACTAGTGGACGAAAACTGAGACATATTTGAACACGTCTCCCAATCACACGGTTGATCATACTCTGGGTTCCACATGCATGTTTCAGCTGAAGGAAGAATCCCTTAAAGCTGGAGCGTTGAGACCCGTGGAATGGGTACCATGCAATATGACTTCAAAGGGTATTCATTTGCTCACCGAACCGCTCCAATCCTATCACTGCTGCATTTATGCCCCTGTACACACGCTTGATTCTTTTTTGGAGACATAGCAATCCATAGATTTTAAGATACTTACTAGTCAGGTACATTCTTAGGCGTTTAATATGGGGTGTTGAGTCCATTTCGTTGAGCAAGGAGTAGCTCTTGTCTATTCCATATTTGGCTTAAGGAACTTTATCTGTGCTCATTTCAATCTCTGGTTTTATGCAGCACCCCAACTCACCTTTTCCCTTAAACAAGTATAAGTTGGTTTTCTAAATTTGAGACCCTGTTCTGTTTTGTAATCCAGTTCCTGTGTAGCCAAGTTTACATTCCGTGTATTAGTGATATCTTATGATGTTTCTTTTTCTGTGTGACTTATTTCAGTTAGAATCATCATACCTGAACCCAGTCATTTTATGCTACAGGCCTGATGACATAGATTTCATTGCTGAGTGATATTGCATTGTATGTAAGTACCACAACTTCTTTATCCATTTTTCACTTTCTGTGATATTGAACTTGTACCATAAACGAGGTTCTTGTAAACAGAGCCGTCCCAAACTTTGGGGTGGCTGTGTGTTTTTGATTTTAATTTCCCTAAGCTATAGGACCATAAGTGTAAGTGCCCTAGGCTCTGTTGCTTTGTTTTTTAGATGTTTCAGGAAACACCATACACTTCTCCCAAGTGGCTGTTGGCAATTTACATCCCGCCCAACAGCATAGCAAGACTCCCAGTTCTCCATTGCCTTTCCTGCCTTTCTGGATTTTACACTTTTTTCAGATGATCCTTTTGACCAGGTGGGAAGTGAGACTTCAATGTAGTGCAGATTACCTTTGCAAGCTTGCTTGGTTGGCCAAAAAGGGCGTATGCGTTTTTTCCTGTATATATTCAGGAAAAAACGCATACGCCCTTTATGGCCAAGTGCATCATTGTCGACGTTCTGCCTCTTTTCCTATGCTTTAAATGCAATTCCAGTCTACCTTCTGAAATCGGTTTCCTGCAATTCTGCCCCGCTTTCAAGTCCTCTTGGCAGCGTTACTTCAGTATATTTTTGGATGATAGCTGTCATTTATAACTCTGCAGGTTTGTGAATTACAGTGCCACTGAGCTCCTATCTTCAACTCGCTTTCTTGTGAGCTGGCCGCAACACCGCAGGATTGCTTCAGGCCCTAATCTGGTTCCGGCACGGCATGCTGAGCCTTCAGTTAATTCCTCTTCCTGGTGGGAAATGAGAGTTAAATTTGCCCGTCCAGACACCTCCAGCTAGTCTCTCATTGCTTCTCCCTATTCCTGTTCATCTTCCGCAGAAATTGCAAACTGGGCCAAACAGGAGATTAAAGGCACTGACTTTCCAATTCGGGAGAGTGTTAATAAAGCGTTTGGAATGTTGCACCCGAGTAACAGGGTATGAGAACTGAGACATATTTGAACACGTCTCCCAATCACACGGTTGATCATACTCTGGGTTCCACATGCATGTTTTAGCTGAAGGAAGAATCCCTTAAACCTGGAGAGTTGACACCCGTGGAATGGGTACCATGCAATGTGACTTCAAAGGGTCTTCATTTGCTCACCGAACCTCTGCAATCCTATCAATGCTGCGTTTATGCCCCTGTACACACGCTTGGTTCTCTTTTGGAGACATAGCAATTCATAGGTTTTAAGATACTTACTAGTCAGGTACATTCTTAGGCCTTTAATATGGGGTGTTGAGTCCATTTCATTGAGCAAGGAGTAGCTCTTGTATATTACATATTTGGCTTAAGGAACTTTATCTGTGCTCATTTCAATCTCTGGTTTGATGCAGCACCCCAACTCACCTTTCCCCTTAAGCAAGCATAAGTTGGTTTTCTAAATTTGAGACCCTGTTGTGTTTTGTAATTCAGTGCCTGTGTCGCCAAGTTTACATTCCGTGTATTAGTGATATCTTATGACGTTTCTTTTTCTGTGTGACTTATTTCAGTTAGAATCATCATACCTGAATCCACTCATTATGCTGCTACGGGAATGATGACATAGATTTCATTGCTGAGTGATATTGCATTGTACGTAAGTACCACAACTTCTTTATCCATTTTTCGCTTTCTGCGATATTGAACTTGTACCGTAAACGAGGTTCTTGTAAACAGAGCCGTCCCAAACTTTGGGGTGGCTGTGTCTTTTTGATTTTAATTTCCCTAAGCTATATGACAATAAGTGGAAGTGCCCTAGACTCTGTTGCTTTGTTTTTTAGATGTTTCAGGAAACACCATACACTTCTCCCCAGTGACTGTTGGCAATTTACATCCCGCCCATCAGCATAACAAGGCTCCCAGTTCTCCATGGCCTGTCCTGCCTTTCTGGATTTTACACTTTTTTCAGATGGTCCTTTTGACCGGGAGGGAAGTGAGACTTCAATGTAGTGCAGATTTCCTTTGCAAGCTTGCTTGGTTGGCCAAAAAGTGCGTATGCGTTTTTTCCTGAATATATTCAGGAAAAAACGCATACGCCCTTTTTGGCCAAGTGCATCATTGTCGACGTTCTGCCTCTTTTCCTATGCTTTAAATGCAATTCCAGTCTACCTCCTGAAATCGGTTTCCTGCAATTCTGCCCCGCTTTCAAGTCCTCTTGGCAGGCTACTTCAGTATATTTTTGGATGATAGCTGTCATTTATAACTCTGCAGGTTTGTGAATTACAGTGCCCCTGAGCTCCTTTCTTCAACTCGCTTTCTTGTGAGCTGGCCGCAACACCGCAGGATTGCTTCAGGCCCTAATCTGGTTCCGGCACGGAACGCTGAGCCTTTGCTTAATTCCTCTTCCTGGTGGGAAATGAGAGTTAAATTTGCCCGTCCAGACATCTCCAGCTAGTGTCTCATTGGTCCTCCCTATCCCTGTTCATCTTCCGCAGAAATTGCAAACTGAGCCAAACAGGAGGTTAAAGGCACTGACTCTCCAAGTCGGGAGAGTCTTAGTAAACCATGTGGAATGTTGCACCCGAGTACCAGGGGACAAGAACTGAGACATATTTGAACCCGTCTCCCGATCACATGGTTGATCATACTCCGGGATCCACATGCATGTTTTAGCTGAAGGAAGAATCCCTTAAGCCTGGAGAGTTGAGACCCGTGGAATGGGTACCATGCAATATGACTTCAAAGGGTCTTCATTTGCACACCGAACCTCTCCAATCCTATCACTGCTGCGTTTATGCCCCGGTACTCACGCTTGATTCTCTTTCAGAGACATAGCAATCCATAGGTTTTAAGATACTTACTGTCAGGTACATTATTAGGCGTTTAATATGGGGTTTTGAGTCCATTTCGTTGAGCAAGGAGTAGCTCTTGTCTATTCCATATTTGGCTTAAGGAACTTTATCTGTGCTCATTTCAATCTCTGGTTTTATGCAGCACCCCAACTCACCTTTCCCCTTAAACAAGCATAAGTAGGTTTTCTAAATTTGAGACCCTCTTCTGTTTTGTAATCCAGTTCCTGTGTAGCCAAGTTTACATTCCGTGTATTAGTGATATCTTATGATGTTTCTTTTTCTGTGTGACTTATTTCAGTTAGAATCATCATACCTGAATCCACTCATTATGCTGCTATGGGCCAGATGACATAGATTTCATTGCTGAGTGATATTACATTGTACGTAAGTACCACAATTTCTTTATCCATTTTTCACTTTCTGCGATATTGAACAGGTACCGTAAACGAGGTTCTTGTAAACAGAGCCATCCCAAACTTTGGGGTGGCTGTGTCTTTTTTATTTTAATTTCCCTAAGCTATAGGACCATAAGTGGAAGTGCGCTAGGCTCTGTTGCTTTGTTTTTTAGATGTTTCAGGAAACACCATACACTTCTCCCGAGTGGCTGTTGGCAATTTACATCCCGCCCATCAGCATAACAAGGCTCCCAGTTCTCCATGGCCTGTCCTGCCTTTCTGGATTTTACACTTTTTACAGATGGCCCTTTTGACCCGGGGGAAGTGAGACTTCATTGTAGTGCAGATTTCCTTTGCAAGCTTGCATGGTTGGCCAAAAAGTGCGTATGCATTTTTTCCTGAATATATTCAGGAAAAAACGCATATGCCCTTTTTGGCCTAGTGCATCATTGTCGACGTTCTGCCTCTTTTCCTATGCTTTAAATGCAATTCCAATCTAACTCCTGAAATCGGTTTCCTGCAATTCTGCCCAGCTTTCAAGTCCTCTTGGCAGCCTTACTTCAGTATATTTTTGGACGATAGCTGTCATTTATAACTCTGCAGGTTTGTGAATTACAGTGCCCCTGAGCTCCTCTCTTCAGCTCGCTTTCTTGTGAGCTGTCCGCAACACCGCAGGATTGCCTCAGGCCCTAATCTTGTTCCGGCACGGCACGCTGAGCCTTTGGTTAATTCCTCTTCCTGGTGGGAAATGAGAGTTAAATTTGCCCGTCCAGACACCTCCAGCTAGTCTCTCATTGGTTCTCCCTATTCCTGTTCATCATCCGCGGAATTTGCAAACTGGGCCAAACAGGAGGTTAAAGGCACTGACTCTCCAAGTCGGGAGAGTGTTAGTAAAGTGTCTGGAATGTTGCACCCGATAACCAGGGGTTGAGAACTGAGACATGTTTGAACATGACTCACGATCACACGGTTGATCATAGTCTGGGTTCCAAATGCATGTTTAGCTGAAGGAAGAATCCCTTAAACCTGGAGAGTTGAGACCCGTGGAATGGGTACCATGCAATATGACTTCAAAGGGTCTTCATTTGCTCACCGAACCTCTCCAATCCTATCACTGCTGCGTTTATGGCGCTGTACTCACGCTTGATTCTCTTTCAGAGACATAGCAATCCATAGGTTTTAAGATACTTACTGTCAGGTACATTATTAGGCGTTTAATATGGGGTTTTGAGTCCATTTCGTTGAGCAAGGAGTAGCTCTTGTCTATTCCATATTTGGCTTAAGGAACTTTATCTGTGCTCATTTCAATCTCTGGTTTTATGCAGCACCCCAACTCACCTTTCCCCTTAAGCAAGCATAAGTTGGTTTTCTAAATTTGAGACCCTGTTCTCTTTTGTAATCCAGTTCCTGTGTAGCCAAGTTTTCATTCCGTGTATTAGTGATATCTTATGATGTTTCTTTTTCTGTGTGACTTATTTCAGTTAGAATCATCACACCTGAATCCACTCATTATGCTGTTACGGGCCTGATGACATAGATTTCATTGCTGAGTGATATTGAATTGTACGTAAGTACCACAACTTCTTTATCCATTTTTCGCTTTCTGCGATATTGAACTTGTACTGTAAAGGAGGTTCTTGTAAACACAGCCATCCCAAACTTTGGGTTGGCTGTGTCTTTTTGATTTTAATTTCCCTAAGCTATAGGACCATAAGTGGAAGTGCCCTAGGCTCTGTTGCTTTGTTTTTTAGATGTTTCAGGAAACACCATACAGTTCTCCCGAGTGGCTGTTGGCAATTTACATCCCGCCCATCAGCATAACAAGGCTCCCAGTTCTCCATGGCCTGTCCTGCCTTTCTGGATTTTACACTTTTTTCAGATGGCCCTTTTGACCGGGGGGAAGTGAGACTTCATTGTAGTGCAGATTTCCTTTGCAAGCTTGCTTGGTTGGCCAAAAAGGGCGTATGCGTTTTTTCCTGAATATATTCAGGAAAAAACGCATACGCCCTTTTTGGCCAAGTGCATCATTGTCTACGTTCTGCCTCTTTTCCTATGCTTTAAATGCAATTCCAGTCTACCTCCTGAAATCGGGTTCCTGCCATTCTGCCCTGCTTTCTAGTCCTCTTGGCAGCCTTACTTCAGTATATTTTTGGAGGATAGCTGTCATTTATAACTCTGCAGGTTTGTGAATTACAGTGCCCCTGAGCTCCTTTCTTCAACTCGCTTTCTTGTGAGCTGTCCGCAACACCGCAGGACTGCTTCAGGCCCTAATCTGGTTCCAGCACGGCACGCTGAACCTTTGGTTAATTCCTCTTCCTGGTGGGAAATGAGAGTTAAATTTGCCCGTCCAGACACCTCCAGCTTGTCTCTCATCGGTTCTCCCTATTCCTGTTCATCTTTTGCAGAAATTTCAAACTGGGCCAAACAGGAGGTGAAAGGCACTGACTCTGCAAGTCGTCAGAGTGTTAGTAACGCATCTGGAATGTTGCACCCGAGTACCAGGGGACGAGAACTGAGACATATTTGAACACGTCTCCCGATCACATGGTTGATCATACTCTGGGATCCACATGCATGTTTTAGCTGAAGGAAGAATCCCTTAAACCTGGAGAGTTGAGACCCGTGGAATGGGTACCATGCAATATGCCTTCAAAGGGTCTTCATTTGCTTACCAAACTTCTCCAATCCTATCACTACGGCGTTTATGCCCCTGTACACACGCTTGTTTCTCTTTCGGAGACATAGCAATCCATAGATTTTAAGATACATACTAGTCAGATACATTCTTAGGCGTTTAATATGGGGTGTTGAGTCCATTTCGTTGAGCAAGGAGTAGCTCTTGTCTATTACATATTTGGCTTAAGGAAATTTATCTGTGCTCATTTCAATGTCTGGTTTTATGCAGCACCCCAACTCACCTTTCCCCTTAAGCAAGCATAAGTTGGTTTTCTAAATTTGAGACCATGTTCTGTTTTGTAATTCAGTTCCTGTGTAGCCAAGTTTACATTTCGTGTATTGGTGATATCTTAAGATGTTTCTTTTTCTGTGTTACATATTGTAGTTAGAATCATCATACCTAAATCCACTCATTATGCTGCTACGGGCCTGATGACATAGATTTAATTGCTGAGTGATATTGCATTGTACGTAAGTACCACAACTTCTTTATCCATTTTTCACTTTCTGCGATATTGAACTTGTACCGTAAACGAGGTTCTTGTAAACAGAGCCGTCCCAAACTTTGGGGTGGCTGTGTCTTTTTGATTTTAATTTCCCTAAGCTATAGGACCATAAGTGGAAGTGCCTTAGGCTCTGTTGCTTTGTTTTTTAGATGTTTCAGGAAACACCATACACTTCTCCCCATTGGCTGTTGGCAATTTACATCCGGCCCATCAGCATAACAAGTCTCCCAGTTCTCCATGGCCTGTCCTGCCTTTCTGGATTTTACACTTTTTTCAGATGGCCCTTTTGACCGGGCGAAAGTGAGATTTCATTGTAGTGCAGATTTCCTTTTCAAGCTTCCTTGGTTGGCCAAAAAGTTCGTAGAAGTTTTTTCCTGAATACATTCAGGAAAAAACGCATACGCCCTTTTTTGCCAAGTGTATCATTGTCGACGTTCTGCCTCTTTTCCTATGCTTTAAATGCAATTCCAGTCTACCTCCTGAAATCGGTTTCCTGAAATTCTGCCGTGCTTTCAAGTCGTCTTGGCAGGCTTACTTCAGTATATTTTTGGACGATAGCTGTCATTTATAACTCTGCAGGTTTGTGAATTACAGTGCCCCTGAGCTCCTTTTTTCAACTCGCTTTCTTGTGAGATGGCCACAACACCGCAGGATTGCTTCAGGCCCTAATCTGGTTCCGGCACGGCACACTGAGCCTTTGGTTAATTCCTCTTCCTGGTGGGAAATGAGAGTTAATTTTGCCAGTCCAGACACCTCCAGCTGGTCTCTCATTGGTTCTCCCTATTCCTGTTCATCTTCCGCAGAAATTGCAAACTGGGCCAAACAGGAGGTTAAAGGCACTGACTCTCCAAGTCGGGAGCGTGTTAGTAAAGCCTCTGGAATGTTGCACCCGAGTACCAGGGAACGAGAACTGAGACATATTGGAACACGTCTCCCGATCACACGGTGGATCATACTCTGGGTTCCACATGCATGTTTTAGCTGAAGGAAGAATCCCTTAAACCTGGAGAGTTGAGACCCGTGGAATGGGTACCATGCAATATGACTTCAAAGGGTCTTCATTGGCTCACCGAATGTCTCCAATCCTATGACTGCGGCGTTTATGCCCCTGTACACATGCTTGATTCTCTTTCGGAGACATAGCAATCCATAGGTTTTAAGATACTTACTAGTCAGGTACATTCTTAGGCATTTAATAGGGGGTGTTGAGTCCATTTCCTTGAGCAAGGAGTAGCTCTTGTCTATTACATGTTTGGCTTAAGGAACTTTTTCTGTGCTCATGTCAATCTCTGGTTTTATGCAGCACCCCAACTCACCTTTCCCCTTAAGCAAGCATAAGTTGGTTTTCTAAATTTGAGACCCTGTTCTGTTTTGTAATTGAGTTCCTGTGTAGCCAAGTTTACATTCAGTGTATTAGTGATATCTTATGATGTTTCTATTTCTGTGTGACTTATTTCAGTTAGAATCATCATACCTGAATCCACTCATTATGCTGCTACGGGCCTGATGACATAGATTTCATTGCTGAGTGATATTGCATTGTACGTAAGTACCACAACTTCTTTGTCCATTTTTCACTTTCTGCGATATTGAACTTGTACCGTAAACTAGGTTCTTGTAAACAGAGCAATCCAAAACTTTGGGGTGGCTGTGTCTTTTTGATTTTAATTTCCCTAATCTATAGGACCATAAGTGGAAGTGCCCTAGGCTCTGTTGCTTTGTTTTTTAGATGTTTCAGGAAACACCATACACTTCTCCCGAGTGGCTGTTGGCAATTTACATCCTGCCCATCAGCATAACAAGGCTCCCAGTTCTCCATGGCCTGTCCTGCCTTTCTGGATTTTACACTTTTTTCAGATGGCCCTTTTGACCGGGGGGAAGTGAGACTTCATTGTAGTGCAGATTTCCTTTGCAGGCTTGCTTGGTTGGCCAAAAAGGGCGTATGCGTTTTTTCCTGAATATATTCAGGAAAAAACGCATACGCCCTTTTTGGCCAAGTGCATCATTGTGGACGTTCTGCCTCTTTTCCTATGCTTTAAATGCAATTCCAGTCCACCTCCTGAAATTGGTTTCCTGCAATTCTGCCCCGCTTTCAAGTCCTCTTGGCAGCCTTACTTCAGTATATTTTTGGACGATAGCTGTCATTTATAACTCTGCAGGTTTGTGAATTACAGTGCCCCTGAGCTCCTTTCTTCAACTCGCTTTCTTGTGAGCTGGCCGCAACACCGCAGGATTGCTTCAGGCCCTAATCTAGTTCCACCACGGCACGCTGAGCCTTTGGTTAATTCCTCTTCCTGGTGGGAAATGAGAGTTAAATTTGCCCGTCCAGACACCTCCAGCTAGTCTCTCATTGGTTCTCCATATTCCTGTTCATCTTCCGCAGAAATTGCAAACTGGGCCAAACAGGAGGTTAAAGGCACTGATTCTCCAAGTCGGGAGAGTGTTAATAAAGCGTCTGGAATGTTGCACCCGAGTACCAGGGGACGAGAACTGAGACATATTTCAACACGTCTCCCGATCCCACGGTTGATCATACTCTGGGTTCCACATGCATGTTTTAGCTGAAGGAAGAATCCCTTAAACCTGGAGAGTTGAGACCCGTGGAATGGGTACCATGCAATATGACATCAAAGGGTCTTCATTTGCTCACCGAACCTCTCCAATCCTATCACTGCTGCGTTTATGCCCCTGCACACATGCTTGATTCTCTTTCAGAGACATAGCAATCCATAGGTTTTCAGATACTTACTTGTTAGGTACATTCTTAGGTGTTTAATATGGGGTGTTGAGTCCATTTCGTTGAGCAAGGAGTAGCTCTTGTCTATTACATATTTGGCTTAAGGAACTTTATCTGTGCTCATTTCAATCTGTGGTTTTATGCAGCACCCCAACTCACCTTTCCCCTTAAGCAAGCATAAGTTGGTTTTCTAAATTTGAGACCCTCTTCGTCTTTGTAAACCAGTTCCTGTGTAGCCAAGTTTACATTCCGTGTATTAGTGATATCTTATGATGTTTCTTTTTCTGTGTGACTTATTTCAGTTAGAATCATCATACCTGAATCCACTCATTATGCTGCTATTGGCCTGATGACATAGATTTAATTGCTGAGTGATATTGCATTGTACGTAATTACCACAACTTCTTTATCCATTTTCCACTTTCTGCGATATTGAACTTGTACCATAAACGCGGTTCTTGTAAACAGAGTTGTCCCAAACTTTTGGGTGGCTGTGTCTTTTTGATTTTAATTTCCCTAATCTGTAGTACCATAAGTGGAAGTGCCCTAGGCTCTGTTGCTTTGTTTTTTACATGTTTCAGGAAACACCATACACTTCTCCCGAGTGGCTGTTGGCAATTTACATCCCGCCCATCAGCATAACAAGGCTCCCAGTTCTCCATGGCCTGTCCTGCCTTTCTGGATTTTACACTTTTTTCAGATGGCCCTTTTGACCAGTGGGAAGTGAGACTTCATTGTAGTGCAGATTTCCTTTGCAAGCTTGCTTGGTTGGCCAAAAAGGGCGTATGCGTTTTTTCCTGAATATATTCAGGAAAAAACGCATACGCCCTTTTTGGCCAAGTGCATCATTGTGGACGTTCTGCCTCTTTTCCTATGCTTTAAATGCAATTCCAGTCTACCTCCTGAAATCGGTTTCCTGCAATTCTGCCTTGCCTCCAATGCCTCTTCATAGCCTTACCTCAATATATTTTTTGAAAATAGTTGGCCTTTATAACTCTGCAGGTTTTTGAATTGCAGTGGCCCTTAGCTCCATTTTTCTGCTCTTATTTTTGTAATCTTGCCTCATAACCACAGGATTCCTTCAGGCCCTATTCTTCTTCTAGGGCACCTTGTTGTGCCTTTGGTTTATTCTTCTTACTGATGTGAAATTAGACTGACATGTGCCCATTGAAACTGCTACAGCTAGTTTCTCACTGGTTCCCCCTATTCCCATTCATCCTCCGCACTAACTGCAGACTGTGCGATACTAGAACTTAAAGGCATTGACTCTCCATGTGGGGATATTGTTAGTAAAGTGGCTGGAATGTCGATCCGGAGTCCCAGGAGAGGAAAAATGAGGTGCGTTTTAGAAACCTTTCCCGATCATATGGTATACCAGTCGCTGGGTTTCCCAAGCATGGTTTAGCTCTAGGAAGATTCCCTTCAACCTGGAGTTTTGGGACCCTTGGAATGAGTAGCATGAAGTATTGCATTAAACTTTTGGCAGTTGCTCACCAAAGCTCACCAATCCTCTCAGCCCCAAGTGTGCAGCCTTATGTCTTATCCAGCTGTGGGTTTATATGTGGTCAATCCAGGTTGCATCACAGCCCCTGAGCAAATTTTGTAAGAATTTTTCTCTCTTTCATTGTTTCTGCATTTTGTTTTTAAAATTTATTTCTATAATGGGGTTTAGCTCATTTTCACTGCTGTGTTTGTGCCACTCTGCACACACTTGATTCCCTTATGGAGATATATCAATACATGGGTTTTAAGATTCTTATTACTCAGATATATTTCTCTGCGGTGTATAGGGTGTGTTGAGGCCAGTTCATTGAGCAAGGTGTAGATCTTGTCTAATATCTATTTGGTTTATTGAACGGTATCTGTGCTAATTTCAAACTCTGGTTTAATGCATCACCCCACCTCTCCTTTCCCCTTAAGCTGACATAAGTGTGTTTTCTAAATGTGAGACACTGTTCTGTTCTGTAATTCATTTCTTGTGCAGCCATATTTACCCTCCCTCTATAAGTGATATCTTATGATATGTTTCTTTTTCTGTTTGACTTATTTCAAGTAGTATTATCGGACCTAAATCCACTCTTTATCCTTCTACTAGCCTTATTACCTTGATTTCATGGTGAAGAGATATTCCATTGTACATAAGTACCACATCTTCTTTATCCATTGTTCTCTTTCCTGGGATATTTAAGGTGTACTGAAGTTGAGGTTCTTGTAAACAGAGTAGCCCTAAACTGTGGTGTGCTTGTGTCTTGTTGATTTTTAGACTTCCCTAGATATACTCCCATGATTGGAAGTGTCCTATGCTCTGTAGCTCTGTTTTTTAGATGATTTAGGAACCACCATACACTTCTCCAGAGTGGCTCTCGGCAGTTCACACACTGCCCATCAGCGTATAAAGGCTCCCTGTTCTCCATGGCCTGTCCTGCATTTCTGGTTTTTACAATTTTTTAGGATGGCCCTTTTGACCGGTGGGAAATGAGATTTCTTTGTTGTGCACATTTGCATTGCTTGCTTGCTTCGTTGCCCATAAAGTGCGTATGCGTTTTTTCCTGGATATAATCAGGAAAAAACGCATACGCCCTTTTGGGCCAACTGCATCATTGTCGAAATTCTGTCGCTTTTCATGTGCTTTAAAGACGAGTCCAATCTATCTCTTGAAATCTGTTTCTTGCAATTCTGTCTTGCATTCAGATCCTCTTCTTTGCCTTACCTCAACATATTTTTGGACGTTAGTTTTCATTTATAACTCTGCAGGTTTGTGAATTGCAGTGACCCTGAGCTCCATTTTTTAAGTTGCTCTTTTGTGAGCTGGCCTCAAACCCACAGGATTGCTTCAGGCCCTATTTTGGCTCCGGCGAGGCGGGCTGAGCCTTTTTTCAATTCTTATTCTTAATGGGAAATTAGAGTGATATGTGCCCGTCCAAACCCCTACAACTATTCTCTCATTGGTTCCCCCTCTTCCCGTTCATCCTCCTCACAATTTGCAAAATGTGTGAAACAGAAGTTGAAATGTGCTGATTCTCCAAGTGGGCAGATTCTAAGTAACGTGGCTGGAATGGTGAACAGGAGCACCAGGAGAGGATAAATGAGCTGCATTTTAGACACATCTCCCGATCACATGGTGTACAGTCCTCTGGGTTTTCCATGCATGTTTTAGCTGTAGGAAGATCCCTTGAACCTGCAGATTTGGGACCCATTGAATGGGTACCAGGTAGTATTACTTTAAAGGGTGTGCATTTCCTCACCCAACCTCACATTTCTCTTAGTGCAAACAGTTTCCAGCCTTATGTCTCATCCTGCTGTGGGTCTAGATGTGTTCAATCCATGTTGCATCACCGTCCCTGAGGAAAAGTTGTAAGAGGTTTTCTCTGTCTCTCTGTCGTTTATTTTTTTCAATTTATTACTATATTGGTTACAGCTGATTTTCAAAGCTCTGTTTCTTGCTGCTGTACATCCACTTGATTCACGTACAGAGAGACATCAGTAAATTCTTTTTCAGATTCTTACCAGTCGTATATATTCTTTTCCGGTGACTTGAGTGTGCTGAGTGCAGTTCTTTTAGCTACCGTGTGGGCCTTGTTGATTATCAGTTTGGTATTTGGAATGGTATCTTTGCTAATTTCAACCTCCTGGATGATGCCTCACCCCTCCCCACCTTTCCCGTTTAGCAGCCTTATGCGTGTTTTCTACATATTTGACTATGTTTTTGTTTTGTAATTTATTTCATGTGTAGCCATTTTGGATTCCACCTTTAAGTGATATCTTATGATATGTGTCTTTTTCTTTTTGAATTATGTCACTTAGAAAGATCATACGTAACTCCTCCGGAGTTGTTACAACTGGCCATATTTCATTGATTTCCAGGCTGAATAATATTCCACTCTACCTAAGTACCACATCTCTATCCATTTTTTCCCTCCAGAGACATTTAAGTTATATCCTAGTTGAGGATCTTTTAAACAGAGAGGGGGTAAACATTGGGGTGCCTGTGTCCTCTCAATTTTTGTTTTTCCCAAGATATACGCCCATGAGTGCAAGTGCCCTATGCTCTGTAGCTCATTTTTTAGATGCTTTAGTAAACACAATACACTTCTCCAGAATGGCCGTTGGCAATATACATTTCCACTATAAGTCTCACAGGGCTCCCTCTTCTCCTTGCCCTGTCCTGCATTTCTGTTGTTTACGCTTTATGAGGATGGCTCTTCTGACTGATGCGAAGTGATATCTTTTGTAGTATTGACTTCCAGTGCCCACCTGTTTGCTTGGCTAAAAAAGTGTATGCCCTTTTCTTGAATATATACAGAAAAAAACGCATACACCCTTTTTGGCCAACTGCAATGTTGGCAATGTTGGCAATGTTCAGCTCCTTTTCTTGTGCTTAATGGCGAGTCCTTTCTACCTCCTCAGATCCCTTTCCTGCCATTCTCCCTTGCTTACAAGTCCTTTTCTCTGACTTTCCTCAAGACATTTTTCAGTGATGGATATTTTCAACTCTGCAGTTTCGTGAATTTTACTGCCCCTGAGTTCCATTGTTCAACTTGTGTTTATGGGAACTGGCCACAAAGCAGCGGGATTTCCTCAAGCCCTATACTGTTTCCATGGGCAACCCTAGCCTTTGGTCAGTTCGTCTTCCTGATTGGAAATTAGAGTGACATGTGCCTGTCTGAACACCTAGGACTTGTCTCTCATTGTTCTTCATCCTTCCGCTTCATCCTCTGGACAAATTCCAAACTGTACACAACAGGATGTTGACAGTGCTGACATCTCCAAGTGGGGAGACTGTTAGTAAAGACGCTGGAGGGGTGAACCCGAGCACCAGGAGATGAGGAGATGAGATGCCTTTTCCAAACTCTTCCCGATCAGACGGTATACCATCCTCTGGGTGTGACAGACATGTTTTAGCAGTAGGAAGAGTCCCATTCATGTAAGGAGAACATCAGGGCTTTTTCAAAATCAGTGTCTCCCCGAAACACAAACTGGGGAATTTTTTAAGCTACGGCTACACATATGTTCATTAAGGGCCTTGGGAAGTAGGCAGAGTCCAAACTTTAGATGATTGAAGTCTTCAGGGTCAGAAGCACTCACCACCAGCTTCCCTTAGGTTACACTTTAACTGTCATTGATAGATGATGTCAGTAGAAATATCTATTCTTTTTCAGATTATTTCCCCTTATAGCTTATTGCAAAATGTTGAGTGTAGTTCCCTGTGCTATACAGTAGTTCCTTGTTGATGATCTATTTTATACATAGCAGTGTGTATGTGTTAATCCCAAACTGTTAATTTATCCCTCCTCCCACCTTTCCCCTTTGGTAATAATAAATTATAAGATTTTATACTTCTCAGAAATGGGGGAGCTGAAAGAGAGGTATCATTTTCAATGGAAAAGCATTTAAAACAAGATTGAAGCTTTAACCAAGATTATTAGATGTACATCCTTGGAAAGAAATCACTTCATTTCTCTAATATTGACCTGACAAATAAGACAAACCTTTTCACTGAACTTGCTTATAATAAAGTGATGGAAATATCAAATGGAAGTGTTAGAAACATCTTATTTTACCCGAGCCTTATACACTGTTCTATGTTAACTACAGTTTGGCTCACACATCTGTTCATTGAGGTTACAATAGTCTCAATTTCTGTTACTGATCCTCCAGAGTGGACCCCAACAAGTGTCCCCCTGCCCAGTGTCATTGGGGCCAACAGATCGAGACTGAGTTTGGTTCACAAGCAAAGGAAACTTTATATTTTGATCAGAGAATGGAGAGGTGAGAGCATGCACTACCCCCTGGGCTGTGGGCTGGGCTGCTGTGTAGAGATCCTGTCAGAGTCAGTGGGAGGGAGGGGGCGGAGCTCTCGAGGGCCGGGTTGGCTGCAGCTCAGGCTCTGTATCGCGGAGTCTGCACTGGGCCCCAGGAGCTGAGGTGTCGTCCCAGCCATTCTGCACTAGGAAATCTGGTCTGAAGTGCCGGGTGTGGAACCTCTGCATGCGGGACCCTAGGAGCACATGAAATTAGACAAAGCACAAAGGATAAAAAAGGTTAGACTTGACTTTATTGCCCAGATTCTATTTTTATCTCCCAGGGATTTTTAATGGGCTTTGCTGGGGACAAACCCCTCCTCTGCCTTTTGTCCCGTTCCTCATTCTTGGAGTGCTGAGGGTGCAGACCCTTCTTCTGTAACTGCTGAGTGCTGAGTTGGGAGCCCTCATACCCGGGGGCGAGGGTCAGAGCTTCTCCCCAGCAGCCTCCAGGTGACGTTGATTGTCCCCAGGCCCCCTGCCTCCCTGCTCGTCCACCTGAGCACCAGCATTGGAAGTGTTATAGATTCTAATGACCTTTAAGGGTCCAGGAAAGAGATGTGCAGAGACGCTGTGGGGGCCGGTTTCACCCCGCCCCACATTTGTTCAGCCACCTTAGGCTGACCGTTTCTGCCAGCCTAGATGCTCTGACCAGTAGTCTGCGCTTTCTTCAATTAGGCCCCTGAATTAACGTACAAACAGCACCAGGTGTCAGAGCCCTGCCTGCTCAACTCCCAGACAGTCCAGGGTCAGTGGTGATCAAGGACCATGATGGCCACTGAGTCAACAGCCTTTTGAAGTAAACAGGAGTCCAGCCAGTCTTATTGGCCACCATCATCATGGTGTCTGTAGGCTTTTCTATGGTGACAGTGTGATATACGGTTCCCCCGCCAAGATTATTAGCTCCCCTCTGGGTGCAGTATGTCCTGCAAGCAGTAGTCTACTCTTTTGGGACACACTCTTGTTGTTTTATGAGAGAAACTCCAGGTCAAGTGATGTTCACATGAGTCGTCATGGTGCCCTGTTGCCCCCGGTTATCTCTCTGGATGTTGAAGTTGGAAGGCCTCCTCACTCGAGGTTGGTGTGCCCACAGAGCGAACCCTGAAACTTCAGGGCATGGTTGGTGGTTAGGATCACCACGTGGGGTCCTTTTCCCTTAGGAGGGAGGTGACCTTTGGGGCTGCTGATTTCCAGGTTTTTAGATACCGCCAGTATCTTGGCCAGATGTGGCAGTTGGCCAAGCCCCTTGGTGACCGTAGTTTATCCTACCTGGATGGCATTCTTGCATTGTTCCATTTCAAGTGGTCCCAGTTTTTGC
This sequence comes from Orcinus orca, assembly GCF_937001465.1. NCBI lineage: Eukaryota > Metazoa > Chordata > Mammalia > Artiodactyla > Delphinidae > Orcinus > Orcinus orca. Next base: position 1,454,261 of record NW_026043740.1, on the reverse strand, counting down.
ACTAATTCTCCAATGGCGATTCACCTTTCACCGGGAATGTAAAGGTCAAAGGGTTTAGCTAAATTAGGGAGTTCCAGGGCAAGGGTCTGAATTGACTGCTCTTTCCATTCTTGAAAGGCCACTTCTGGATTCTATTCAACAGGATCATCATCTTTTCCTTTCAGTGTTTCATATAGAGGCCCAGCTAGTAGACTGTAGTTAGGGATCCAGAAGCAGCAAACCCTGGCCTCCCCAAGAACCCCTAAGCTGTCTTCTAGTTTTAGAAAGGGGTAAGGCTGAAAATGGTTTCTTCCCTTTCCTGGGATGGGCTTCTCCGACCTTCTGTGAGAATGAAGCCCAGGCAGGTCACCGCAGTCTGTGATATTTGAGCTTTTTCTTGGACAACTTCTATCCTTTATTGGCTTGGTAGTTCAGAGGCCTCCTTAGTAGGGCTGGCGATCAGAATGTCGTCTGTGTACTGAAGGAGGGTTTCCTTTTCCAGAGGTAGAATTTTAGGTCTTTAGCTAAGCTTTCCCCAAAGATGGTGTGGGAATTTTTGCACCCTTGGGGCAAGACGGCCCGGAAGTATTGTTTTAGTTGTATGTTGAGTCCTGCCACTCACAAGCCAAAATTTCTTGTGACTCTGGGACTAATGGAATACAAAAGAAGGCATCATTGAAGACTAATACAGAATACCATGTCCTGGTGGTTGGTAGAATGACCAGCAGGGTGTAGGAATTAGGAGCAGCTGGAGGTATATCCTCGGTGGCTTCACTGACTGTCCTGACATCCTTTACCAGGTCCCCAGCAGCCCATGGGGCTCTCGTGGTCAGACCAATCCCAGAATATGGAGCTCACCTGGGCAGGTACCCCACCCCCACCCCAGCCCACGGGGCTCTCGTGGTCAGGCCCCTCCCAGGATACAGAGCTACCCTTGCAGGTACCGTGGCAGGGCTGGGCACACAGGAACCGTGCACATAGCCCTCATTGCAGAGCACCCCCAGCTCACCTGTCGCTCAGAGCTGACACAGAGCACCTCAGAGCAGGACTTGAACTAACAAACAGCAGCTGCGACAGGTCTGTGACCCTGGGCATCACTCTGTGCGGCCTCCCTCCACCTGGTCTTCCAGAGACTTCCACTGCACCCGGGGCACCAGGCCTCTGTCTCCAACCACCACCCACCCCTCCTCTCCCTGACTCCTGGGTTCCTCTCATTAGGAGAGGGTTTTCTTGAAGTTGTCTCCCACTCATGGGCCAGATAAAATGATTAGAAAACAAGCCAAAGCTGCAGCCCCTTGTCTATCCTGACTCTCAGGAGCCCACACCTGTTCCTTGGACCTGGCCGGTTCAGCAATTTCCATTTTCTGCAACTGTGAGCCCCTGAGGGGTGATGATTGGCTGACCTGGGCAGCCTTACCGTGCCGGCCAGCCCTCCCCAGGTGTGCCTGGGTTGAGATCAATATAAATACCACTCCAGGCAGCAAGAGCCCCTGCAGCCGTGCCTGACGCCATTTTCTCTGCCCTGTCAGCAGTCTCGGGCTGGGCTGGTGGGAGGGAGTGAGAGGCCACGGCTTTGTGGGTGGCCCAGTGTGAGTGGGGCTCTGCTGGACTTTCTGCAGCAGTTGCCAGGCTGCCACCTGCTAAAGAAGAGGATGTGTCACCTATACCTGCTGCTGGAATTTCTCCCTGGGCAGAGGTGAGGAAGGAAAGAAGCAGTGGGGGCAGGGACAGGACGGGTATCTCAGGCAGGGAAATGGAAATCTTCCAGAAGAGCACCCAGGGCCAGGACCATCCTGGCTGGCCTGCAGGCACCAAGTCGGCCGGCATGCTGTCACTCGTGTGGCTCTATGGCCCTTCCTCTACGCTTTCAAGTCCTTGTATATATTCAGGTGTTTTACCTGGGACGGGTGGGAATAGTTCAGCAGCAACTGGCCTGGGGCTCAGCTCACGTTTACTCACAGATGCCTCGGCACGGTGCCCCAGCTTTGCAATGAGGACGCTTGTTGCGTGGGGGCTGCTGGCTGAATGGGAGACGATTCCCCACCACTGACCAACTTCAGAATTGTTTACAACTGGAGCAAGTGCCCTGATACGGTTTTCCTCTGTGGAACTGGTGGGTTCTGTGTTTTTTTTCTCTTTTTCGTTTTTGGTTCAAGGTAGATTTTATTCCTCTTTTTTGTATTTACAGATACAAGCATGGAAATAATTTATTCATATAAATACATGTATGTGAAGGGAATAATTGTTTTTTCTGTTTTATTTTTTAAATTTTATTTCTTTTTAATTTTGAATTTTATTTTATATTTTTATACAGCAGGTTCTTATTGGTTACCTATTTTATACGTATAAATGTATACATGCCAATCCCAGTCTCTCAACTCCTCCCACCACCACCCCCCCAACAGCCTTCCACCCTTGTTGTCCATACGTTTGTTGTCTACATCTGTTGCTCTATTTATGCCTTGCAAAATGGTTAACCTGTACAGTTTTTCTAGGTTCCACATATATGCATGAATATACAAGATTTGTTTTTCTCTTTCTGACTTACTTCACTCTGTATGAGACTCTCTAGATCCATCGACGTCTTGACAAATGACCCAATTTCATTCCTTTTCATGGCTTAGTAATATTCCATTTTATATATGTACCACAGCTTTATGCATACGTCTGTCTGTGGGCATTTAGGTTGCTTCCATTACCTCGATATTGTAAAGAGTGAGGCAATGAACATTGCGGTGAATGTCTCTTTTTGATTTATGGTTTTGTCTGGGTATATGTCCAGAACTGGGATTGCTGTATCATATGGTAATTCTACTGTTAGTTTCTTAAGAAACTCCATATTGTTCTCCATAGTGACTGTATCAATTTATATTCCCAACAATAGTGGAAGAGGGTTCCTTTTCTCCACACCCTTTCCAGCATTTTTTGTTTGTAGATTTTCTGATGATGCCCATTCTACCAGGTGTGAGGTGATACCTCATTGCTGAGTCCATTTCCTTGAGCAAGGGGTAGGTCTTGTCTATTAAATATTTGGCTTATGGAACGGTATCTGTGCTAATTTCAAACTCTGGTTTTATGCAGCACCCCAACTCACCTTCCCACTTAAGCAAGCATAAGTTGGTTTTCTAAATTTGAGACCGTGTTCTGTTTTGTAAATCAGTTCATGTGTAGCCAAGTTCTCATTCCATGTATTAGTGGTACCTTATGATGTTTCTTTTTCTGTGTGACTTTTTTCACTTAGAATCACCGTGCCTCAATCCACTCATTATGCTGGTACGGGCCTGGTGACATAGTTTTCATTGCTGAGAGGTATTCTGTTGTACGTAAGTACCGCAACTTCTTTATCCATTATTTGTTCTCTGGCATATTTAACTTGTGCTGCAGAAGAGGTTCTTGTAAACAGAGCTGTCCCAAACTTTGGGGTGGCTGTGTCTTTTTGATTTTAATTTCCCTAAGCTATAGGACCATAAGTGGAAGTGCCCTAGGCTCTGTTGCTTTGTTTTTTATATGTTTCAGGAAACACCATACACTTTTCCCGAGTGGCTGTTGGCAATTTACATCCCGCCCATCAGCATAACAAGGCTCCCAGTTCTCCATGGCCTGTCCTGCCTTTCTGGATTTTACACTTTTTTCAGATTGCCCTTTTGACCGGGGGGAAGTGAGACTTCATTGTAGTGCAGATTTCCTTTGCAAGCTTGCTTGGTTGGCCAAAAAGTGCGTATGCGTTTTTCCCTGAATATATTCAGGAAAAAACGCATACGCCCTTTTTGGCCAAGTGCATCATTGTCGACGTTCTGCCTCTTTTCCTATGCTTTAAATGCAATTCCAGTCTGCCTCCTGAAATCGGTTTCCTGCAATTCTGCCCCGCTTTCAAGTCCGCTTGGCAGCCTTACTTCAGTATATTTTTGGACGATAGCTGTCATTTATAACTCTGCAGGTTTGTGAATTACAGTGCTCTTGAGCTCCTTTCTTCAACTCGCTTTCTTGTGAGCTGCCCGCAACACTGCAGGATTGCTTCAGGCCCTAATCTGGGTCTGGCACGGCATGCTGAGCCTTTGGTTAATCCTCTTCCTGGTGTGAAATAAGAGTTAAATTTGCCCGTCCAGAAACCTCCAGCTAGTCTCTCATTGGTTCTCCCTATTCCTGTTCATCTTCCGCAGAAATTGCAAACTGGGCCAAACAGGAGGTTAAAGGCACTGACTCTCCAAGTCGGCAGAGCGTTAGTAAAGCATCTGGAATGTTGCACACGAGTACCAGGGAACGAGAACTGAGACATATTGGAACACGTCTCCCGATCACACGGTTGATCATACTCTGGGTTCCACATGCATGTTTTAGCTGAAGGAAGAATCCCTTAAACCTGGAGAGTTGAGACCCGTGGAATGGGTACCATGCAATATGACTTCAAAGGGTCTTCATTGGCTCACCGAATGTCTCCAATCCTATGACTGCTGCGTTTATGCCCCTGTACACATGCTTGATTCTCTTTCGGAGACATAGCAATCCATAGGTTTTAAGATACTTACTAGTCAGGTACATTCTTAGGCATTTAATAGGGGGTGTTGAGTCCATTTCCTTGAGCAAGGAGTAGCTCTTGTCTATTACATGTCTGGCTTAAGGAACTTTATCTGTGCTCATGTCAATCTCTGGTTTTATGCAGCACCCCAACTCACCTTTCCTCTTAAGCAAGCATAAGTTGGTTTTCTAAATTTGAGACCCTGTTCTGTTTTGTAATTGAGTTCCTGTGTAGCCAAGTTTACATTCAGTGTATTAGTGATATCTTATGATGTTTCTTTTTCTGTGTGACTTATTTCAGTTAGAATCATCATACCTGAATCCACTCATTATGCTGCTACGGGCCTGATGACATAGATTTCATTGCTGAGTGATATTGCATTGTACGTAAGTACCACAACTTCTTTGTCCATTTTTCACTTTCTGCGATATTGAACTTGTACCGTAAACTAGGTTCTTGTAAACAGAGCCATCCAAAACTTTTGGGTGACTGTGTCTTTTTGATTTTAATTTCCCTAATCTATAGTACCATAAGTGGAAGTGCCCTAGGCTCTGTTGCTTTGTTTTTTACATGTTTCAGGAAACACCATACACTTCTCCCGAGTGGCTGTTGGCAATTTACATCCCGCCCATCAGCATAACAAGGCTCCCAGTTCTCCATGGCCTGTCCTGCCTTTCTGGATTTTACACTTTTTTCAGATGGCCCTTTTGACGGGGGGGAAGTGAGACTTCATTGTAGTGCAGATTTCCTTTGCAAGCTTGCTTGGTTGGCCAAAAAGGGCGTATGCGTTTTTTCCTGAATATATTCAGGAAAAAACGCATACGCCCTTTTTGGCCAAGTGCATCATTGTGGACGTTCTGCCTCTTTTCCTATGCTTTAAATGCAATTCCAGTCTACCTCCTGAAATCGGTTTCCTGCAATTCTGCCTTGCCTCCAATGCCTCTTCATAGCCTTACCTCAATATATTTTTTGAAAATAGTTGGCCTTTATAACTCTGCAGGTTTTTGAATTGCAGTGGCCCTTAGCTCCATTTTTCTGCTCTTATTTTTGTAATCTTGCCTCATAACCACAGGATTCCTTCAGGCCCTATTCTTCTTCTGGGGCACCTTGCTGTGCCTTTGGTTTATTCTTCTTACTGATGTGAAATTAGACTGACATGTGCCCATTGAAACTGCTACAGCTAGTTTCTCACTGGTTCCCCCTATTCCCATTCATCCTCCGCACTAACTGCAGACTGTGCGATACTAGAACTTAAAGGCATTGACTCTCCATGTGGGGATATTGTTAGTAAAGTGGCTGGAATGTCGATCCGGAGTCCCAGGAGAGGAAAAATGAGGTGCGTTTTAGAAACCTTTCCCGATCATATGGTATACCAGTCGCTGGGTTTCCCAAGCATGGTTTAGCTGTAGGAAGATTCCCTTCAACCTGGAGTTTTGGGACCCTTGGAATGAGTAGTATGAAGTATTGCATTAAACTTTTGGCAGTTGCTCACCAAAGCTCACCAATCCTCTCAGCCCCAAGTGTGCAGCCTTATGTCTTATCCAGCTGTGGGTTTATATGTGGTCAATCCAGGTTGCATCACAGCCCCTGAGCAAATTTTGTAAGAATTTTTCTCTCTTTCATTGTTTCTGCGTTTTGTTTTTAAAATTTATTTCTATAATGGGGTTTAGCTCATTTTCACTGCTGTGTTTGTGCCACTCTGCACACACTTGATTCCCTTATGGAGATATATCAATACATGGGTTTTAAGATTCTTATTACTCAGATATATTTCTCTGCGGTGTATAGGGTGTGTTGAGGCCAGTTCATTGAGCAAGGTGTAGATCTTGTCTAATATCTATTTGGTTTATTGAACGGTATCTGTGCTAATTTCAAACTCTGGTTTAATGCATCACCCCACCTCTCCTTTCCCCTTAAGCTGACATAAGTGTGTTTTCTAAATGTGAGACACTGTTCTGTTCTGTAATTCATTTCTTGTGCAGCCATATTTACCCTCCCTCTATAAGTGATATCTTATGATATGTTTCTTTTTCTGTTTGACTTATTTCAAGTAGTATTATCGGACCTAAATCCACTCTTTATCCTTCTACTAGCCTTATTACCTTGATTTCATGGTGAAGAGATATTCCATTGTACATAAGTACCACATCTTCTTTATCCATTGTTCTCTTTCCTGGGATATTTAAGGTGTACTGAAGTTGAGGTTCTTGTAAACAGAGTAGCCCTAAACTGTGGTGTGCTTGTGTCTTGTTGATTTTTAGACTTCCCTAGATATACTCCCATGATTGGAAGTGTCCTATGCTCTGTAGCTCTGTTTTTTAGATGATTTAGGAACCACCATACACTTCTCCAGAGTGGCTCTCGGCAGTTCACACACTGCCCATCAGCGTATAAAGGCTCCCTGTTCTCCATGGCCTGTCCTGCATTTCTGGTTTTTACAATTTTTTAGGATGGCCCTTTTGACCGGTGGGAAATGAGATTTCTTTGTTGTGCACATTTGCATTGCTTGCTTGCTTCGTTGCCCATAAAGTGCGTATGCGTTTTTTCCTGGATATAATCAGGAAAAAACGCATACGCCCTTTTGGGCCAACTGCATCATTGTCGAAATTCTGCCGCTTTTCATGTGCTTTAAAGACGAGTCCAATCTATCTCTTGAAATCTGTTTCTTGCAATTCTGTCTTGCATTCAGATCCTCTTCTTTGCCTTACCTCAACATATTTTTGGACGTTAGTTTTCATTTATAACTCTGCAGGTTTGTGAATTGCAGTGACCCTGAGCTCCATTTTTTAAGTTGCTCTTTTGTGAGCTGGCCTCAAACCCACAGGATTGCTTCAGGCCCTATTTTGGCTCCGGCGAGGCGGGCTGAGCCTTTTTTCAATTCTTATTCTTAATGGGAAATTAGAGTGATATGTGCCCGTCCAAACCCCTACAACTATTCTCTCATTGGTTCCCCCTCTTCCCGTTCATCCTCCTCACAATTTGCAAAATGTGTGAAACAGAAGTTGAAATGTGCTGATTCTCCAAGTGGGCAGATTCTAAGTAACGTGGCTGGAATGGTGAACAGGAGCACCAGGAGAGGATAAATGAGCTGCATTTTAGACACATCTCCCGATCACATGGTGTACAGTCCTCTGGGTTTTCCATGCATGTTTTAGCTGTAGGAAGATCCCTTGAACCTGCAGATTTGGGACCCATTGAATGGGTACCAGGTAGTATTACTTTAAAGGGTGTGCATTTCCTCACCCAACCTCACATTTCTCTTAGTGCAAACAGTTTCCAGCCTTATGTCTCATCCTGCTGTGGGTCTAGATGTGTTCAATCCATGTTGCATCACCGTCCCTGAGGAAAAGTTGTAAGAGGTTTTCTCTGTCTCTCTGTCGTTTATTTTTTTCAATTTATTACTATATTGGTTACAGCTGATTTTCAAAGCTCTGTTTCTTGCTGCTGTACATCCACTTGATTCACGTACAGAGAGACATCAGTAAATTCTTTTTCAGATTCTTACCAGTCGTATATATTCTTTTCCGGTGACTTGAGTGTGCTGAGTGCAGTTCTTTTAGCTACCGTGTGGGCCTTGTTGATTATCAGTTTGGTATTTGGAATGGTATCTTTGCTAATTTCAACCTCCTGGATGATGCCTCACCCCTCCCCACCTTTCCCGTTTAGCAGCCTTATGCGTGTTTTCTACATATTTGATTATGTTTTTGTTTTGTAATTTATTTCATGTGTAGCCATTTTGGATTCCACCTTTAAGTGATATCTTATGATATGTGTCTTTTTCTTTTTGAATTATGTCACTTAGAAAGATCATACGTAACTCCTCCGGAGTTGTTACAACTGGCCATATTTCATTGATTTCCAGGCTGAATAATATTCCACTCTACCTAAGTACCACATCTCTATCCATTTTTTCCCTCCAGAGACATTTAAGTTATATCCTAGTCGAGGATCTTTTAAACAGAGAGGGGGTAAACATTGGGGTGCCTGTGTCCTCTCAATTTTTGTTTTTCCCAAGATATACGCCCATGAGTGCAAGTGCCCTATGCTCTGTAGCTCATTTTTTAGATGCTTTAGTAAACACAATACACTTCTCCAGAATGGCCGTTGGCAATATACATTTCCACTATAAGTCTCACAGGGCTCCCTCTTCTCCTTGCCCTGTCCTGCATTTCTGTTGTTTACGCTTTATGAGGATGGCTCTTCTGACTGATGCGAAGTGATATCTTTTGTAGTATTGACTTCCAGTGCCCACCTGTTTGCTTGGCTAAAAAAGTGTATGCCCTTTTCTTGAATATATACAGAAAAAAACGCATACACCCTTTTTGGCCAACTGCAATGTTGGCAATGTTCAGCTCCTTTTCTCGTGCTTAATGGCGAGTCCTTTCTACCTCCTCAGATCCCTTTCCTGCCATTCTCCCTTGCTTACAAGTCCTTTTCTCTGACTTTCCTCAAGACATTTTTCAGTGATGGATATTTTCAACTCTGCAGTTTCGTGAATTTTACTGCCCCTGAGTTCCATTGTTCAACTTGTGTTTATGGGAACTGGCCACAAAGCAGCGGGATTTCCTCAAGCCCTATACTGTTTCCATGGGCAACCCTAGCCTTTGGTCAGTTCGTCTTCCTGATTGGAAATTAGAGTGACATGTGCCTGTCTGAACACCTAGGACTTGTCTCTCATTGTTCTTCATCCTTCCGCTTCATCCTCTGGACAAATTCCAAACTGTACACAACAGGATGTTGACAGTGCTGACATCTCCAAGTGGGGAGACTGTTAGTAAAGACGCTGGAGGGGTGAACCCGAGCACCAGGAGATGAGGAGATGAGATGCCTTTTCCAAACTCTTCCCGATCAGACGGTATACCATCCTCTGGGTGTGACAGACATGTTTTAGCAGTAGGAAGAGTCCCATTCATGTAAGGAGAACATCAGGGCTTTTTCAAAATCAGTGTCTCCCCGAAACACAAACTGGGGAATTTTTTAAGCTACGGCTACACATATGTTCATTAAGGGCCTTGGGAAGTAGGCAGAGTCCAAACTTTAGATGATTGAAGTCTTCAGGGTCAGAAGCACTCACCACCAGCTTCCCTTAGGTTACACTTTAACTGTCATTGATAGATGATGTCAGTAAAAATATCTATTCTTTTTCAGATTATTTCCCCTTATAGCTTATTGCAAAATGTTGAGTGTAGTTCCCTGTGCTATACAGTAGTTCCTTGTTGATGATCTATTTTATACATAGCAGTGTGTATGTGTTAATCCCAAACTGTTAATTTATCCCTCCTCCCACCTTTCCCCTTTGGTAATAATAAATTATAAGATTTTATACTTCTCAGAAATGGGGGAGCTGAAAGAGAGGTATCATTTTCAATGGAAAAGCATTTAAAACAAGATTGAAGCTTTAACCAAGATTATTAGATGTACATCCTTGGAAAGAAATCACTTCATTTCTCTAATATTGACCTGACAAATAAGACAAACCTTTTCACTGAACTTGCTTATAATAAAGTGATGGAAATATCAAATGGAAGTGTTAGAAACATCTTATTTTACCCGAGCCTTATACACTGTTCTATGTTAACTACAGTTTGGCTCACACATCTGTTCATTGAGGTTACAATAGTCTCAATTTCTGTTACTGATCCTCCAGAGTGGACCCCAACAAGTGTCCCCCTGCCCAGTGTCATTGGGGCCAACAGATCGAGACTGAGTTTGGTTCACAAGCAAAGGAAACTTTATATTTTGATCAGAGAATGGAGAGGTGAGAGCATGCACTACCCCCTGGGCTGTGGGCTGGGCTGCTGTGTAGAGATCCTGTCAGAGTCAGTGGGAGGGAGGGGGCGGAGCTCTCGAGGGCCGGGTTGGCTGCAGCTCAGGCTCTGTATCGCGGAGTCTGCACTGGGCCCCAGGAGCTGAGGTGTCGTCCCAGCCATTCTGCACTAGGAAATCTGGTCTGAAGTGCCGGGTGTGGAACCTCTGCATGCGGGACCCTAGGAGCACATGAAATTAGACAAAGCACAAAGGATAAAAAAGGTTAGACTTGACTTTATTGCCCAGATTCTATTTTTATCTCCCAGGGATTTTTAATGGGCTTTGCTGGGGACAAACCCCTCCTCTGCCTTTTGTCCCGTTCCTCATTCTTGGAGTGCTGAGGGTGCAGACCCTTCTTCTGTAACTGCTGAGTGCTGAGTTGGGAGCCCTCATACCCGGGGGCGAGGGTCAGAGCTTCTCCCCAGCAGCCTCCAGGTGACGTTGATTGTCCCCAGGCCCCCTGCCTCCCTGCTCGTCCACCTGAGCACCAGCATTGGAAGTGTTATAGATTCTAATGACCTTTAAGGGTCCAGGAAAGAGATGTGCAGAGACGCTGTGGGGGCCGGTTTCACCCCGCCCCACATTTGTTCAGCCACCTTAGGCTGACCGTTTCTGCCAGCCTAGATGCTCTGACCAGTAGTCTGCGCTTTCTTCAATTAGGCCCCTGAATTAACGTACAAACAGCACCAGGTGTCAGAGCCCTGCCTGCTCAACTCCCAGACAGTCCAGGGTCAGTGGTGATCAAGGACCATGATGGCCACTGAGTCAACAGCCTTTTGAAGTAAACAGGAGTCCAGCCAGTCTTATTGGTCACCATCATCACGGTGTCTGTAGGCTTTTCTATGGTGACAGTGTGATATACGGTTCCCCCGCCAAGATTATTAGCTCCCCTCTGGGTGCAGTATGTCCTGCAAGCAGTAGTCTACTCTTTTGGGACACACTCTTGTTGTTTTATGAGAGAAACTCCAGGTCAAGTGATGTTCACATGAGTCGTCATGGTGCCCTGTTGCCCCCGGTTATCTCTCTGGATGTTGAAGTTGGAAGGCCTCCTCACTCGAGGTTGGTGTGCCCACAGAGCGAACCCTGAAACTTCAGGGCATGGTTGGTGGTTAGGATCACCACGTGGGGTCCTTTTCCCTTAGGAGGGAGGTGACCTTTGGGGCTGCTGATTTCCAGGTTTTTAGATACCGCCAGTATCTTGGCCAGATGTGGCAGTTGGCCAAGCCCCTTGGTGACCGTAGTTTATCCTACCTGGATGGCATTCTTGCATTGTTCCATTTCAAGTGGTCCCAGTTTTTGCACTAATTCTCCAATGGCGATTCACCTTTCACCGGGAATGTAAAGGTCAAAGGGTTTAGCTAAATTAGGGAGTTCCAGGGCAAGGGTCTGAATTGACTGCTCTTTCCATTCTTGAAAGGCCACTTCTGGATTCTATTCAACAGGATCATCATCTTTTCCTTTCAGTGTTTCATATAGAGGCCCAGCTAGTAGACTGTAGTTAGGGATCCAGAAGCAGCAAACCCTGGCCTCCCCAAGAACCCCTAAGCTGTCTTCTAGTTTTAGAAAGGGGTAAGGCTGAAAATGGTTTCTTCCCTTTCCTGGGATGGGCTTCTCCGACCTTCTGTGAGAATGAAGCCCAGGCAGGTCACCGCAGTCTGTGATATTTGAGCTTTTTCTTGGACAACTTCTATCCTTTATTGGCTTGGTAGTTCAGAGGCCTCCTTAGTAGGGCTGGCGATCAGAATGTCGTCTGTGTACTGAAGGAGGGTTTCCTTTTCCAGAGGTAGAATTTTAGGTCTTTAGCTAAGCTTTCCCCAAAGATGGTGTGGGAATTTTTGCACCCTTGGGGCAAGACGGCCCGGAAGTATTGTTTTAGTTGTATGTTGAGTCCTGCCACTCACAAGCCAAAATTTCTTGTGACTCTGGGACTAATGGAATACAAAAGAAGGCATCATTGAAGACTAATACAGAATACCATGTCCTGGTGGTTGGTAGAATGACCAGCAGGGTGTAGGAATTAGGAGCAGCTGGAGGTATATCCTCGGTGGCTTCACTGACTGTCCTGACATCCTTTACCAGGTCCCCAGCAGCCCATGGGGCTCTCGTGGTCAGACCAATCCCAGAATATGGAGTTCACCTGGGCAGGTACCCCACCCCCACCCCAGCCCACGGGGCTCTCGTGGTCAGGCCCCTCCCAGGATACAGAGCTACCCTTGCAGGTACCGTGGCAGGGCTGGGCACACAGGAACCGTGCACATAGCCCTCATTGCAGAGCACCCCCAGCTCACCTGTCGCTCAGAGCTGACACAGAGCACCTCAGAGCAGGACTTGAACTAACAAACAGCAGCTGCGACAGGTCTGTGACCCTGGGCATCACTCTGTGCGGCCTCCCTCCACCTGGTCTTCCAGAGACTTCCACTGCACCCGGGGCACCAGGCCTCTGTCTCCAACCACCACCCACCCCTCCTCTCCCTGACTCCTGGGTTCCTCTCATTAGGAGAGGGTTTTCTTGAAGTTGTCTCCCACTCATGGGCCAGATAAAATGATTAGAAAACAAGCCAAAGCTGCAGCCCCTTGTCTATCCTGACTCTCAGGAGCCCACACCTGTTCCTTGGACCTGGCCGGTTCAGCAATTTCCATTTTCTGCAACTGTGAGCCCCTGAGGGGTGATGATTGGCTGACCTGGGCAGCCTTACCGTGCCGGCCAGCCCTCCCCAGGTGTGCCTGGGTTGAGATCAATATAAATACCACTCCAGGCAGCAAGAGCCCCTGCAGCCGTGCCTGACGCCATTTTCTCTGCCCTGTCAGCAGTCTCGGGGCTGGGCTGGTGGGAGGGAGTGAGAGGCCACGGCTTTGTGGGTGGCCCAGTGTGAGTGGGGCTCTGCTGGACTTTCTGCAGCAGTTGCCAGGCTGCCACCTGCTAAAGAAGAGGATGTGTCACCTATACCTGCTGCTGGAATTTCTCCCTGGGCAGAGGTGAGGAAGGAAAGAAGCAGTGGGGGCAGGGACAGGACGGGTATCTCAGGCAGGGAAATGGAAATCTTCCAGAAGAGCACCCAGGGCCAGGACCATCCTGGCTGGCCTGCAGGCACCAAGTCGGCCGGCATGCTGTCACTCGTGTGGCTCTATGGCCCTTCCTCTACGCTTTCAAGTCCTTGTATATATTCAGGTGTTTTACCTGGGACGGGTGGGAATAGTTCAGCAGCAACTGGCCTGGGGCTCAGCTCACGTTTACTCACAGATGCCTCGGCACGGTGCCCCAGCTTTGCAATGAGGACGCTTGTTGCGTGGGGGCTGCTGGCTGAATGGGAGATGATTCCCCACCACTGACCAACTTCAGAATTGTTTACAACTGGAGCAAGTGCCCTGATACGGTTTTCCTCTGTGGAACTGGTGGGTTCTGTGTTTTTTTTCTCTTTTTCGTTTTTGGTTCAAGGTAGATTTTATTCCTCTTTTTTGTATTTACAGATACAAGCATGGAAATAATTTATTCATATAAATACATGTATGTGAAGGGAATAATTGTTTTTTCTGTTTTATTTTTTAAATTTTATTTCTTTTTAATTTTGAATTTTATTTTATATTTTTATACAGCAGGTTCTTATTGGTTACCTATTTTATATGTATAAATGTATACATGCCAATCCCAGTCTCTCAACTCCTCCCACCACCACCCCCCCAACAGCCTTCCACCCTTGTTGTCCATACGTTTGTTGTCTACATCTGTTGCTATATTTATGCCTTGCAAAATGGTTAACCTGTACAGTTTTTCTAGGTTCCACATATATGCATGAATATACAAGATTTGTTTTTCTCTTTCTGACTTACTTCACTCTGTATGAGACTCTCTAGATCCATCGACGTCTTGACAAATGACCCAATTTCATTCCTTTTCATGGCTTAGTAATATTCCATTTTATATATGTACCACAGCTTTATGCATACGTCTGTCTGTGGGCATTTAGGTTGCTTCCATTACCTCGATATTGTAAAGAGTGAGGCAATGAACATTGCGGTGAATGTCTCTTTTTGATTTATGGTTTTGTCTGGGTATATGTCCAGAACTGGGATTGCTGTATCATATGGTAATTCTACTGTTAGTTTCTTAAGAAACTCCATATTGTTCTCCATAGTGACTGTATCAATTTATATTCCCAACAATAGTGGAAGAGGGTTCCTTTTCTCCACACCCTTTCCAGCATTTTTTGTTTGTAGATTTTCTGATGATGCCCATTCTACCAGGTGTGAGGTGATACCTCATTGCTGAGTCCATTTCCTTGAGCAAGGGGTAGGTCTTGTCTATTAAATATTTGGCTTATGGAACGGTATCTGTGCTAATTTCAAACTCTGGTTTTATGCAGCACCCCAACTCACCTTCCCACTTAAGCAAGCATAAGTTGGTTTTCTAAATTTGAGACCGTGTTCTGTTTTGTAAATCAGTTCATGTGTAGCCAAGTTCTCATTCCATGTATTAGTGGTACCTTATGATGTTTCTTTTTCTGTGTGACTTTTTTCACTTAGAATCACCGTGCCTCAATCCACTCATTATGCTGGTACGGGCCTGGTGACATAGTTTTCATTGCTGAGAGGTATTCTGTTGTACGTAAGTACCGCAACTTCTTTATCCATTATTTGTTCTCTGGCATATTTAACTTGTGCTGCAGAAGAGGTTCTTGTAAACAGAGCCGTCCCAAACTTTGGGGTGGCTGTGTCTTTTTGATTTTAATTTCCCTAAGCTATAGGACCATAAGTGGAAGTGCCCTAGGCTCTGTTGCTTTGTTTTTTATATGTTTCAGGAAACACCATACACTTCTCCCGAGTGGCTGTTGGCAATTTACATCCCGCCCATCAGCATAACAAGGCTCCCAGTTCTCCATGGCCTGTCCTGCCTTTCTGGATTTTACACTTTTTTCAGATTGCCCTTTTGACCGGGGGGAAGTGAGACTTCATTGTAGTGCAGATTTCCTTTGCAAGCTTGCTTGGTTGGCCAAAAAGTGCGTATGCGTTTTTCCCTGAATATATTCAGGAAAAAACGCATACGCCCTTTTTGGCCAAGTGCATCATTGTCGACGTTCTGCCTCTTTTCCTATGCTTTAAATGCAATTCCAGTCTGCCTCCTGAAATCGGTTTCCTGCAATTCTGCCCCGCTTTCAAGTCCGCTTGGCAGCCTTACTTCAGTATATTTTTGGACGATAGCTGTCATTTATAACTCTGCAGGTTTGTGAATTACAGTGCTCTTGAGCTCCTTTCTTCAACTCGCTTTCTTGTGAGCTGGCCGCAACACTGCAGGATTGCTTCAGGCCCTAATCTGGGTCTGGCACGGCATGCTGAGCCTTTGGTTAATCCTCTTCCTGGTGTGAAATAAGAGTTAAATTTGCCCGTCCAGAAACCTCCA
Source organism: Orcinus orca (assembly GCF_937001465.1). Taxonomy (NCBI): domain Eukaryota; kingdom Metazoa; phylum Chordata; class Mammalia; order Artiodactyla; family Delphinidae; genus Orcinus; species Orcinus orca. Next base: position 1,438,563 of record NW_026043740.1, on the reverse strand, counting down.
GCTAGTCTCTCATTGGTTCTCCCTATTCCTGTTCATCTTCCGCAGAAATTGCAAACTGGGCCAAACAGGAGGTTAAAGGCACTGACTCTCCAAGTCGGCAGAGCGTTAGTAAAGCATCTGGAATGTTGCACACGAGTACCAGGGAACGAGAACTGAGACATATTGGAACACGTCTCCCGATCACACGGTGGATCATACTCTGGGTTCCACATGCATGTTTTAGCTGAAGGAAGAATCCCTTAAACCTGGAGAGTTGAGACCCGTGGAATGGGTACCATGCAATATGACTTCAAAGGGTCTTCATTGGCTCACCGAATGTCTCCAATCCTATGACTGCTGCGTTTATGCCCCTGTACACATGCTTGATTCTCTTTCGGAGACATAGCAATCCATAGGTTTTAAGATACTTACTAGTCAGGTACATTCTTAGGCATTTAATAGGGGGTGTTGAGTCCATTTCCTTGAGCAAGGAGTAGCTCTTGTCTATTACATGTCTGGCTTAAGGAACTTTATCTGTGCTCATGTCAATCTCTGGTTTTATGCAGCACCCCAACTCACCTTTCCTCTTAAGCAAGCATAAGTTGGTTTTCTAAATTTGAGACCCTGTTCTGTTTTGTAATTGAGTTCCTGTGTAGCCAAGTTTACATTCAGTGTATTAGTGATATCTTATGATGTTTCTTTTTCTGTGTGACTTATTTCAGTTAGAATCATCATACCTGAATCCACTCATTATGCTGCTACGGGCCTGATGACATAGATTTCATTGCTGAGTGATATTGCATTGTACGTAAGTACCACAACTTCTTTGTCCATTTTTCACTTTCTGCGATATTGAACTTGTACCGTAAACTAGGTTCTTGTAAACAGAGCCATCCAAAACTTTTGGGTGGCTGTGTCTTTTTGATTTTAATTTCCCTAATCTATAGTACCATAAGTGGAAGTGCCCTAGGCTCTGTTGCTTTGTTTTTTAGATGTTTCAGGAAACACCATACACTTCTCCCGAGTGGCTGTTGGCAATTTACATCCCGCCCATCAGCATAACAAGGCTCCCAGTTCTCCATGGCCTGTCCTGCCTTTCTGGATTTTACACTTTTTTCAGATGGCCCTTTTGACCAGTGGGAAGTGAGACTTCATTGTAGTGCAGATTTCCTTTGCAAGCTTGCTTGGTTGGCCAAAAAGGGCGTATGCGTTTTTTCCTGAATATATTCAGGAAAAAACGCATACGCCCTTTTTGGCCAAGTGCATCATTGTGGACGTTCTGCCTCTTTTCCTATGCTTTAAATGCAATTCCAGTCTACCTCCTGAAATCGGTTTCCTGCAATTCTGCCTTGCCTCCAATGCCTCTTCATAGCCTTACCTCAATATATTTTTTGAAAATAGTTGGCCTTTATAACTCTGCAGGTTTTTGAATTGCAGTCGCCCTTAGCTCCATTTTTCTGCTCTTATTTTTGTAATCTTGCCTCATAACCACAGGATTCCTTCAGGCCCTATTCTTCTTCTGGGGCACCTTGCTGTGCCTTTGGTTTATTCTTCTTACTGATGTGAAATTAGACTGACATGTGCCCATTGAAACTGCTACAGCTAGTTTCTCACTGGTTCCCCCTATTCCCATTCATCCTCCGCACTAACTGCAGACTGTGCGATACTAGAACTTAAAGGCATTGACTCTCCATGTGGGGATATTGTTAGTAAAGTGGCTGGAATGTCGATCCGGAGTCCCAGGAGAGGAAAAATGAGGTGCGTTTTAGAAACCTTTCCCGATCATATGGTATACCAGTCGCTGGGTTTCCCAAGCATGGTTTAGCTGTAGGAAGATTCCCTTCAACCTGGATTGTTGGGACCCTTGGAATGAGTAGCATGAAGTATTGCATTAAACTTTTGGCAGTTGCTCACCAAAGCTCACCAATCCTCTCAGCCCCAAGTGTGCAGCCTTATGTCTTATCCAGCTGTGGGTTTATATGTGGTCAATCCAGGTTGCATCACAGCCCCTGAGCAAATTTTGTAAGAATTTTTCTCTCTTTCATTGTTTCTGCATTTTGTTTTTAAAATTTATTTCTATAATGGGGTTTAGCTCATTTTCACTGCTGTGTTTGTGCCACTCTGCACACACTTGATTCCCTTATGGAGATATATCAATACATGGGTTTTAAGATTCTTATTACTCAGATATATTTCTCTGCGGTGTATAGGGTGTGTTGAGGCCAGTTCATTGAGCAAGGTGTAGATCTTGTCTAATATCTATTTGGTTTATTGAACGGTATCTGTGCTAATTTCAAACTCTGGTTTAATGCATCACCCCACCTCTCCTTTCCCCTTAAGCTGACATAAGTGTGTTTTCTAAATGTGAGACACTGTTCTGTTCTGTAATTCATTTCTTGTGCAGCCATATTTACCCTCCCTCTATAAGTGATATCTTATGATATGTTTCTTTTTCTGTTTGACTTATTTCAAGTAGTATTATCGGACCTAAATCCACTCTTTATCCTTCTACTAGCCTTATTACCTTGATTTCATGGTGAAGAGATATTCCATTGTACATAAGTACCACATCTTCTTTATCCATTGTTCTCTTTCCTGGGATATTTAAGGTGTACTGAAGTTGAGGTTCTTGTAAACAGAGTAGCCCTAAACTGTGGTGTGCTTGTGTCTTGTTGATTTTTAGACTTCCCTAGATATACTCCCATGATTGGAAGTGTCCTATGCTCTGTAGCTCTGTTTTTTAGATGAATTAGGAACCACCATACACTTCTCCAGAGTGGCTCTCGGCAGTTCACACACTGCCCATCAGCGTATAAAGGCTCTCTGTTCTCCATGGCCTGTCCTGCATTTCTGGTTTTTACAATTTTTTAGGATGGCCCTTTTGACCGGTGGGAAATGAGATTTCTTTGTTGTGCACATTTGCATTGCTTGCTTGCTTCGTTGCCCATAAAGTGCGTATGCGTTTTTTCCTGGATATAATCAGGAAAAAACGCATACGCCCTTTTGGGCCAACTGCATCATTGTCGAAATTCTGCCGCTTTTCATGTGCTTTAAAGACGAGTCCAATCTATCTCTTGAAATCTGTTTCTTGCAATTCTGTCTTGCATTCAGATCCTCTTCTTTGCCTTACCTCAACATATTTTTGGACGTTAGTTTTCATTTATAACTCTGCAGGTTTGTGAATTGCAGTGACCCTGAGCTCCATTTTTTAAGTTGCTCTTTTGTGAGCTGGCCTCAAACCCACAGGATTGCTTCAGGCCCTATTTTGGCTCCGGCGAGGCGGGCTGAGCCTTTTTTCAATTCTTATTCTTAATGGGAAATTAGAGTGATATGTGCCCGTCCAAACCCCTACAACTATTCTCTCATTGGTTCCCCCTCTTCCCGTTCATCCTCCTCACAATTTGCAAAATGTGTGAAACAGAAGTTGAAATGTGCTGATTCTCCAAGTGGGCAGATTCTAAGTAACGTGGCTGGAATGGTGAACAGGAGCACCAGGAGAGGATAAATGAGCTGCATTTTAGACACATCTCCCGATCACATGGTGTACAGTCCTCTGGGTTTTCCATGCATGTTTTAGCTGTAGGAAGATCCCTTGAACCTGCAGATTTGGGACCCATTGAATGGGTACCAGGTAGTATTACTTTAAAGGGTGTGCATTTCCTCACCCAACCTCACATTTCTCTTAGTGCAAACAGTTTCCAGCCTTATGTCTCATCCTGCTGTGGGTCTAGATGTGTTCAATCCATGTTGCATCACCGTCCCTGAGGAAAAGTTGTAAGAGGTTTTCTCTGTCTCTCTGTCGTTTATTTTTTTCAATTTATTACTATATTGGTTACAGCTGATTTTCAAAGCTCTGTTTCTTGCTGCTGTACATCCACTTGATTCACGTACAGAGAGACATCAGTAAATTCTTTTTCAGATTCTTACCAGTCGTATATATTCTTTTCCGGTGACTTGAGTGTGCTGAGTGCAGTTCTTTTAGCTACCGTGTGGGCCTTGTTGATTATCAGTTTGGTATTTGGAATGGTATCTTTGCTAATTTCAACCTCCTGGATGATGCCTCACCCCTCCCCACCTTTCCCGTTTAGCAGCCTTATGCGTGTTTTCTACATATTTGACTATGTTTTTGTTTTGTAATTTATTTCATGTGTAGCCATTTTGGATTCCACCTTTAAGTGATATCTTATGATATGTGTCTTTTTCTTTTTGAATTATGTCACTTAGAAAGATCATACGTAACTCCTCCGGAGTTGTTACAACTGGCCATATTTCATTGATTTCCAGGCTGAATAATATTCCACTCTACCTAAGTACCACATCTCTATCCATTTTTTCCCTCCAGAGACATTTAAGTTATATCCTAGTCGAGGATCTTTTAAACAGAGAGGGGGTAAACATTGGGGTGCCTGTGTCCTCTCAATTTTTGTTTTTCCCAAGATATACGCCCATGAGTGCAAGTGCCCTATGCTCTGTAGCTCATTTTTTAGATGCTTTAGTAAACACAATACACTTCTCCAGAATGGCCGTTGGCAATATACATTTCCACTATAAGTCTCACAGGGCTCCCTCTTCTCCTTGCCCTGTCCTGCATTTCTGTTGTTTACGCTTTATGAGGATGGCTCTTCTGACTGATGCGAAGTGATATCTTTTGTAGTATTGACTTCCAGTGCCCACCTGTTTGCTTGGCTAAAAAAGTGTATGCCCTTTTCTTGAATATATACAGAAAAAAACGCATACACCTTTTTTGGCCAACTGCAATGTTGGCAATGTTCAGCTCCTTTTCTTGTGCTTAATGGCGAGTCCTTTCTACCTCCTCAGATCCCTTTCCTGCCATTCTCCCTTGCTTACAAGTCCTTTTCTCTGACTTTCCTCAAGACATTTTTCAGTGATGGATATTTTCAACTCTGCGGTTTCGTGAATTTTACTGCCCCTGAGTTCCATTGTTCAACTTGTGTTTATGGGAACTGGCCACAAAGCAGCGGGATTTCCTCAAGCCCTATACTGTTTCCATGGGCAACCCTAGCCTTTGGTCAGTTCGTCTTCCTGATTGGAAATTAGAGTGACATGTGCCTGTCTGAACACCTAGGACTTGTCTCTCATTGTTCTTCATCCTTCCGCTTCATCCTCTGGACAAATTCCAAACTGTACACAACAGGATGTTGACAGTGCTGACATCTCCAAGTGGGGAGACTGTTAGTAAAGACGCTGGAGGGGTGAACCCGAGCACCAGGAGATGAGGAGATGAGATGCCTTTTCCAAACTCTTCCCGATCAGACGGTATACCATCCTCTGGGTGTGACAGACATGTTTTAGCAGTAGGAAGAGTCCCATTCATGTAAGGAGAACATCAGGGCTTTTTCAAAATCAGTGTCTCCCCGAAACACAAACTGGGGAATTTTTTAAGCTACGGCTACACATATGTTCATTAAGGGCCTTGGGAAGTAGGCAGAGTCCAAACTTTAGATGATTGAAGTCTTCAGGGTCAGAAGCACTCACCACCAGCTTCCCTTAGGTTACACTTTAACTGTCATTGATAGATGATGTCAGTAAAAATATCTATTCTTTTTCAGATTATTTCCCCTTATAGCTTATTGCAAAATGTTGAGTGTAGTTCCCTGTGCTATACAGTAGTTCCTTGTTGATGATCTATTTTATACATAGCAGTGTGTATGTGTTAATCCCAAACTGTTAATTTATCCCTCCTCCCACCTTTCCCCTTTGGTAATAATAAATTATAAGATTTTATACTTCTCAGAAATGGGGGAGCTGAAAGAGAGGTATCATTTTCAATGGAAAAGCATTTAAAACAAGATTGAAGCTTTAACCAAGATTATTAGATGTACATCCTTGGAAAGAAATCACTTCGTTTCTCTAATATTGACCTGACAAATAAGACAAACCTTTTCACTGAACTTGCTTATAATAAAGTGATGGAAATATCAAATGGAAGTGTTAGAAACATCTTATTTTACCCGAGCCTTATACACTGTTCTATGTTAACTACAGTTTGGCTCACACATCTGTTCATTGAGGTTACAATAGTCTCAATTTCTGTTACTGATCCTCCAGAGTGGACCCCAACAAGTGTCCCCCTGCCCAGTGTCATTGGGGCCAACAGATCGAGACTGAGTTTGGTTCACAAGCAAAGGAAACTTTATATTTTGATCAGAGAATGGAGAGGTGAGAGCATGCACTACCCCCTGGGCTGTGGGCTGGGCTGCTGTGTAGAGATCCTGTCAGAGTCAGTGGGAGGGAGGGGGCGGAGCTCTCGAGGGCCGGGTTGGCTGCAGCTCAGGCTCTGTATCGCGGAGTCTGCACTGGGCCCCAGGAGCTGAGGTGTCGTCCCAGCCATTCTGCACTAGGAAATCTGGTCTGAAGTGCCGGGTGTGGAACCTCTGCATGCGGGACCCTAGGAGCACATGAAATTAGACAAAGCACAAAGGATAAAAAAGGTTAGACTTGACTTTATTGCCCAGATTCTATTTTTATCTCCCAGGGATTTTTAATGGGCTTTGCTGGGGACAAACCCCTCCTCTGCCTTTTGTCCCGTTCCTCATTCTTGGAGTGCTGAGGGTGCAGACCCTTCTTCTGTAACTGCTGAGTGCTGAGTTGGGAGCCCTCATACCCGGGGGCGAGGGTCAGAGCTTCTCCCCAGCAGCCTCCAGGTGACGTTGATTGTCCCCAGGCCCCCTGCCTCCCTGCTCGTCCACCTGAGCACCAGCATTGGAAGTGTTATAGATTCTAATGACCTTTAAGGGTCCAGGAAAGAGATGTGCAGAGACGCTGTGGGGGCCGGTTTCACCCCGCCCCACATTTGTTCAGCCACCTTAGGCTGACCGTTTCTGCCAGCCTAGATGCTCTGACCAGTAGTCTGCGCTTTCTTCAATTAGGCCCCTGAATTAACGTACAAACAGCACCAGGTGTCAGAGCCCTGCCTGCTCAACTCCCAGACAGTCCAGGGTCAGTGGTGATCAAGGACCATGATGGCCACTGAGTCAACAGCCTTTTGAAGTAAACAGGAGTCCAGCCAGTCTTATTGGCCACCATCATCACGGTGTCTGTAGGCTTTTCTATGGTGACAGTGTGATATACGGTTCCCCCGCCAAGATTATTAGCTCCCCTCTGGGTGCAGTATGTCCTGCAAGCAGTAGTCTACTCTTTTGGGACACACTCTTGTTGTTTTATGAGAGAAACTCCAGGTCAAGTGATGTTCACATGAGTCGTCATGGTGCCCTGTTGCCCCCGGTTATCTCTCTGGATGTTGAAGTTGGAAGGCCTCCTCACTCGAGGTTGGTGTGCCCACAGAGCGAACCCTGAAACTTCAGGGCATGGTTGGTGGTTAGGATCACCACGTGGGGTCCTTTTCCCTTAGGAGGGAGGTGACCTTTGGGGCTGCTGATTTCCAGGTTTTTAGATACCGCCAGTATCTTGGCCAGATGTGGCAGTTGGCCAAGCCCCTTGGTGACCGTAGTTTATCCTACCTGGATGGCATTCTTGCATTGTTCCATTTCAAGTGGTCCCAGTTTTTGCACTAATTCTCCAATGGCGATTCACCTTTCACCGGGAATGTAAAGGTCAAAGGGTTTAGCTAAATTAGGGAGTTCCAGGGCAAGGGTCTGAATTGACTGCTCTTTCCATTCTTGAAAGGCCACTTCTGGATTCTATTCAACAGGATCATCATCTTTTCCTTTCAGTGTTTCATATAGAGGCCCAGCTAGTAGACTGTAGTTAGGGATCCAGAAGCAGCAAACCCTGGCCTCCCCAAGAACCCCTAAGCTGTCTTCTAGTTTTAGAAAGGGGTAAGGCTGAAAATGGTTTCTTCCCTTTCCTGGGATGGGCTTCTCCGACCTTCTGTGAGAATGAAGCCCAGGCAGGTCACCGCAGTCTGTGATATTTGAGCTTTTTCTTGGACAACTTCTATCCTTTATTGGCTTGGTAGTTCAGAGGCCTCCTTAGTAGGGCTGGCGATCAGAATGTCGTCTGTGTACTGAAGGAGGGTTTCCTTTTCCAGAGGTAGAATTTTAGGTCTTTAGCTAAGCTTTCCCCAAAGATGGTGTGGGAATTTTTGCACCCTTGGGGCAAGACGGCCCGGAAGTATTGTTTTAGTTGTATGTTGAGTCCTGCCACTCACAAGCCAAAATTTCTTGTGACTCTGGGACTAATGGAATACAAAAGAAGGCATCATTGAAGACTAATACAGAATACCATGTCCTGGTGGTTGGTAGAATGACCAGCAGGGTGTAGGAATTAGGAGCAGCTGGAGGTATATCCTCGGTGGCTTCACTGACTGTCCTGACATCCTTTACCAGGTCCCCAGCAGCCCATGGGGCTCTCGTGGTCAGACCAATCCCAGAATATGGAGCTCACCTGGGCAGGTACCCCACCCCCACCCCAGCCCACGGGGCTCTCGTGGTCAGGCCCCTCCCAGGATACAGAGCTACCCTTGCAGGTACCGTGGCAGGGCTGGGCACACAGGAACCGTGCACATAGCCCTCATTGCAGAGCACCCCCAGCTCACCTGTCGCTCAGAGCTGACACAGAGCACCTCAGAGCAGGACTTGAACTAACAAACAGCAGCTGCGACAGGTCTGTGACCCTGGGCATCACTCTGTGCGGCCTCCCTCCACCTGGTCTTCCAGAGACTTCCACTGCACCCGGGGCACCAGGCCTCTGTCTCCAACCACCACCCACCCCTCCTCTCCCTGACTCCTGGGTTCCTCTCATTAGGAGAGGGTTTTCTTGAAGTTGTCTCCCACTCATGGGCCAGATAAAATGATTAGAAAACAAGCCAAAGCTGCAGCCCCTTGTCTATCCTGACTCTCAGGAGCCCACACCTGTTCCTTGGACCTGGCCGGTTCAGCAATTTCCATTTTCTGCAACTGTGAGCCCCTGAGGGGTGATGATTGGCTGACCTGGGCAGCCTTACCGTGCCGGCCAGCCCTCCCCAGGTGTGCCTGGGTTGAGATCAATATAAATACCACTCCAGGCAGCAAGAGCCCCTGCAGCCGTGCCTGACGCCATTTTCTCTGCCCTGTCAGCAGTCTCGGGGCTGGGCTGGTGGGAGGGAGTGAGAGGCCACGGCTTTGTGGGTGGCCCAGTGTGAGTGGGGCTCTGCTGGACTTTCTGCAGCAGTTGCCAGGCTGCCACCTGCTAAAGAAGAGGATGTGTCACCTATACCTGCTGCTGGAATTTCTCCCTGGGCAGAGGTGAGGAAGGAAAGAAGCAGTGGGGGCAGGGACAGGACGGGTATCTCAGGCAGGGAAATGGAAATCTTCCAGAAGAGCACCCAGGGCCAGGACCATCCTGGCTGGCCTGCAGGCACCAAGTCGGCCGGCATGCTGTCACTCGTGTGGCTCTATGGCCCTTCCTCTACGCTTTCAAGTCCTTGTATATATTCAGGTGTTTTACCTGGGACGGGTGGGAATAGTTCAGCAGCAACTGGCCTGGGGCTCAGCTCACGTTTACTCACAGATGCCTCGGCACGGTGCCCCAGCTTTGCAATGAGGACGCTTGTTGCGTGGGGGCTGCTGGCTGAATGGGAGACGATTCCCCACCACTGACCAACTTCAGAATTGTTTACAACTGGAGCAAGTGCCCTGATACGGTTTTCCTCTGTGGAACTGGTGGGTTCTGTGTTTTTTTTCTCTTTTTCGTTTTTGGTTCAAGGTAGATTTTATTCCTCTTTTTTGTATTTACAGATACAAGCATGGAAATAATTTATTCATATAAATACATGTATGTGAAGGGAATAATTGTTTTTTCTGTTTTATTTTTTAAATTTTATTTCTTTTTAATTTTGAATTTTATTTTATATTTTTATACAGCAGGTTCTTATTGGTTACCTATTTTATACGTATAAATGTATACATGCCAATCCCAGTCTCTCAACTCCTCCCACCACCACCCCCCCAACAGCCTTCCACCCTTGTTGTCCATACGTTTGTTGTCTACATCTGTTGCTCTATTTATGCCTTGCAAAATGGTTAACCTGTACAGTTTTTCTAGGTTCCACATATATGCATGAATATACAAGATTTGTTTTTCTCTTTCTGACTTACTTCACTCTGTATGAGACTCTCTAGATCCATCGACGTCTTGACAAATGACCCAATTTCATTCCTTTTCATGGCTTAGTAATATTCCATTTTATATATGTACCACAGCTTTATGCATACGTCTGTCTGTGGGCATTTAGGTTGCTTCCATTACCTCGATATTGTAAAGAGTGAGGCAATGAACATTGCGGTGAATGTCTCTTTTTGATTTATGGTTTTGTCTGGGTATATGTCCAGAACTGGGATTGCTGTATCATATGGTAATTCTACTGTTAGTTTCTTAAGAAACTCCATATTGTTCTCCATAGTGACTGTATCAATTTATATTCCCAACAATAGTGGAAGAGGGTTCCTTTTCTCCACACCCTTTCCAGCATTTTTTGTTTGTAGATTTTCTGATGATGCCCATTCTACCAGGTGTGAGGTGATACCTCATTGCTGAGTCCATTTCCTTGAGCAAGGGGTAGGTCTTGTCTATTAAATATTTGGCTTATGGAACGGTATCTGTGCTAATTTCAAACTCTGGTTTTATGCAGCACCCCAACTCACCTTCCCACTTAAGCAAGCATAAGTTGGTTTTCTAAATTTGAGACCGTGTTCTGTTTTGTAAATCAGTTCATGTGTAGCCAAGTTCTCATTCCATGTATTAGTGGTACCTTATGATGTTTCTTTTTCTGTGTGACTTTTTTCACTTAGAATCACCGTGCCTCAATCCACTCATTATGCTGGTACGGGCCTGGTGACATAGTTTTCATTGCTGAGAGGTATTCTGTTGTACGTAAGTAACGCAACTTCTTTATCCATTATTTGTTCTCTGGCATATTTAACTTGTGCTGCAGAAGAGGTTCTTGTAAACAGAGCTGTCCCAAACTTTGGGGTGGCTGTGTCTTTTTGATTTTAATTTCCCTAAGCTATAGGACCATAAGTGGAAGTGCCCTAGGCTCTGTTGCTTTGTTTTTTATATGTTTCAGGAAACACCATACACTTTTCCCGAGTGGCTGTTGGCAATTTACATCCCGCCCATCAGCATAACAAGGCTCCCAGTTCTCCATGGCCTGTCCTGCCTTTCTGGATTTTACACTTTTTTCAGATTGCCCTTTTGACCGGGGGGAAGTGAGACTTCATTGTAGTGCAGATTTCCTTTGCAAGCTTGCTTGGTTGGCCAAAAAGTGCGTATGCGTTTTTCCCTGAATATATTCAGGGAAAAACGCATACGCCCTTTTTGGCCAAGTGCATCATTGTCGACGTTCTGCCTCTTTTCCTATGCTTTAAATGCAATTCCAGTCTGCCTCCTGAAATCGGTTTCCTGCAATTCTGCCCCGCTTTCAAGTCCGCTTGGCAGCCTTACTTCAGTATATTTTTGGACGATAGCTGTCATTTATAACTCTGCAGGTTTGTGAATTACAGTGCTCTTGAGCTCCTTTCTTCAACTCGCTTTCTTGTGAGCTGGCCGCAACACTGCAGGATTGCTTCAGGCCCTAATCTGGGTCTGGCACGGCATGCTGAGCCTTTGGTTAATCCTCTTCCTGGTGTGAAATAAGAGTTAAATTTGCCCGTCCAGAAACCTCCAGCTAGTCTCTCATTGGTTCTCCCTATTCCTGTTCATCTTCCGCAGAAATTGCAAACTGGGCCAAACAGGAGGTTAAAGGCACTGACTCTCCAAGTCGGCAGAGCGTTAGTAAAGCATCTGGAATGTTGCACACGAGTACCAGGGAACGAGAACTGAGACATATTGGAACACGTCTCCCGATCACACGGTTGATCATACTCTGGGTTCCACATGCATGTTTTAGCTGAAGGAAGAATCCCTTAAACCTGGAGAGTTGAGACCCGTGGAATGGGTACCATGCAATATGACTTCAAAGGGTCTTCATTGGCTCACCGAATGTCTCCAATCCTATGACTGCTGCGTTTATGCCCCTGTACACATGCTTGATTCTCTTTCGGAGACATAGCAATCCATAGGTTTTAAGATACTTACTAGTCAGGTACATTCTTAGGCATTTAATAGGGGGTGTTGAGTCCATTTCCTTGAGCAAGGAGTAGCTCTTGTCTATTACATGTCTGGCTTAAGGAACTTTATCTGTGCTCATGTCAATCTCTGGTTTTATGCAGCACCCCAACTCACCTTTCCTCTTAAGCAAGCATAAGTTGGTTTTCTAAATTTGAGACCATGTTCTGTTTTGAAATTCAGTTCCTGTGTAGCCAAGTTTACATTCAGTGTATTAGTGATATCTTATGATGTTTCTTTTTCTGTGTGACTTATTTCAGTTAGAATCATCATACCTGAATCCACTCATTATGCTGCTACGGGCCTGATGACATAGATGTCATTGCTGAGTGATATTGCATTGTACGTAAGTACCACAACTTCTTTGTCCATTTTTCACTTTCTGCGATATTGAACTTGTACCGTAAACTAGGTTCTTGTAAACAGAGCCATCCAAAACTTTTGGGTGGCTGTGTCTTTTTGATTTTAATTTCCCTAATCTATAGTACCATAAGTGGAAGTGCCCTAGGCTCTGTTGCTTTGTTTTTTAGATGTTTCAGGAAACACCATACACTTCTCCCGAGTGGCTGTTGGCAATTTACATCCCGCCCATCAGCATAACAAGGCTCCCAGTTCTCCATGGCCTGTCCTGCCTTTCTGGATTTTACACTTTTTTCAGATGGCCCTTTTGACCAGTGGGAAGTGAGACTTCATTGTAGTGCAGATTTCCTTTGCAAGCTTGCTTGGTTGGCCAAAAAGGGCGTATGCGTTTTTTCCTGAATATATTCAGGAAAAAACGCATACGCCCTTTTTGGCCAAGTGCATCATTGTGGACGTTCTGCCTCTTTTCCTATGCTTTAAATGCAATTCCAGTCTACCTCCTGAAATCGGTTTCCTGCAATTCTGCCTTGCCTCCAATGCCTCTTCATAGCCTTACCTCAATATATTTTTTGAAAATAGTTGGCCTTTATAACTCTGCAGGTTTTTGAATTGCAGTCACCCTTAGCTCCATTTTTCTGCTCTTATTTTTGTAATCTTGCCTCATAACCACAGGATTCCTTCAGGCCCTATTCTTCTTCTGGGGCACCTTGCTGTGCCTTTGGTTTATTCTTCTTACTGATGTGAAATTAGACTGACATGTGCCCATTGAAACTGCTACAGCTAGTTTCTCACTGGTTCCCCCTATTCCCATTCATCCTCCGCACTAACTGCAGACTGTGCGATACTAGAACTTAAAGGCATTGACTCTCCATGTGGGGATATTGTTAGTAAAGTGGCTGGAATGTCGATCCGGAGTCCCAGGAGAGGAAAAATGAGGTGCGTTTTAGAAACCTTTCCCGATCATATGGTATACCAGTCGCTGGGTTTCCCAAGCATGGTTTAGCTGTAGGAAGATTCCCTTCAACCTGGATTGTTGGGACCCTTGGAATGAGTAGCATGAAGTATTGCATTAAACTTTTGGCAGTTGCTCACCAAAGCTCACCAATCCTCTCAGCCCCAAGTGTGCAGCCTTATGTCTTATCCAGCTGTGGGTTTATATGTGGTCAATCCAGGTTGCATCACAGCCCCTGAGCAAATTTTGTAAGAATTTTTCTCTCTTTCATTGTTTCTGCATTTTGTTTTTAAAATTTATTTCTATAATGGGGTTTAGCTCATTTTCACTGCTGTGTTTGTGCCACTCTGCACACACTTGATTCCCTTATGGAGATATATCAATACATGGGTTTTAAGATTCTTATTACTCAGATATATTTCTCTGCGGTGTATAGGGTGTGTTGAGGCCAGTTCATTGAGCAAGGTGTAGATCTTGTCTAATATCTATTTGGTTTATTGAACGGTATCTGTGCTAATTTCAAACTCTGGTTTAATGCATCACCCCACCTCTCCTTTCCCCTTAAGCTGACATAAGTGTGTTTTCTAAATGTGAGACACTGTTCTGTTCTGTAATTCATTTCTTGTGCAGCCATATTTACCCTCCCTCTATAAGTGATATCTTATGATATGTTTCTTTTTCTGTTTGACTTATTTCAAGTAGTATTATCGGACCTAAATCCACTCTTTATCCTTCTACTAGCCTTATTACCTTGATTTCATGGTGAAGAGATATTCCATTGTACATAAGTACCACATCTTCTTTATCCATTGTTCTCTTTCCTGGGATATTTAAGGTGTACTGAAGTTGAGGTTCTTGTAAACAGAGTAGCCCTAAACTGTGGTGTGCTTGTGTCTTGTTGATTTTTAGACTTCCCTAGATATACTCCCATGATTGGAAGTGTCCTATGCTCTGTAGCTCTGTTTTTTAGATGATTTAGGAACCACCATACACTTCTCCAGAGTGGCTCTCGGCAGTTCACACACTGCCCATCAGCGTATAAAGGCTCCCTGTTCTCCATGGCCTGTCCTGCATTTCTGGTTTTTACAATTTTTTAGGATGGCCCTTTTGACCGGTGGGAAATGAGATTTCTTTGTTGTGCACATTTGCATTGCTTGCTTGCTTCGTTGCCCATAAAGTGCGTATGCGTTTTTTCCTGGATATAATCAGGAAAAAACGCATACGCCCTTTTGGGCCAACTGCATCATTGTCGAAATTCTGCCGCTTTTCATGTGCTTTAAAGACGAGTCCAATCTATCTCTTGAAATCTGTTTCTTGCAATTCTGTCTTGCATTCAGATCCTCTTCTTTGCCTTACCTCAACATATTTTTGGACGTTAGTTTTCATTTATAACTCTGCAGGTTTGTGAATTGCAGTGACCCTGAGCTCCATTTTTTAAGTTGCTCTTTTGTGAGCTGGCCTCAAACCCACAGGATTGCTTCAGGCCCTATTTTGGCTCCGGCGAGGCGGGCTGAGCCTTTTTTCAATTCTTATTCTTAATGGGAAATTAGAGTGATATGTGCCCGTCCAAACCCCTACAACTATTCTCTCATTGGTTCCCCCTCTTCCCGTTCATCCTCCTCACAATTTGCAAAATGTGTGAAACAGAAGTTGAAATGTGCTGATTCTCCAAGTGGGCAGATTCTAAGTAACGTGGCTGGAATGGTGAACAGGAGCACCAGGAGAGGATAAATGAGCTGCATTTTAGACACATCTCCCGATCACATGGTGTACAGTCCTCTGGGTTTTCCATGCATGTTTTAGCTGTAGGAAGATCCCTTGAACCTGCAGATTTGGGACCCATTGAATGGGTACCAGGTAGTATTACTTTAAAGGGTGTGCATTTCCTCACCCAACCTCACATTTCTCTTAGTGCAAACAGTTTCCAGCCTTATGTCTCATCCTGCTGTGGGTCTAGATGTGTTCAATCCATGTTGCATCACCGTCCCTGAGGAAAAGTTGTAAGAGGTTTTCTCTGTCTCTCTGTCGTTTATTTTTTTCAATTTATTACTATATTGGTTACAGCTGATTTTCAAAGCTCTGTTTCTTGCTGCTGTACATCCACTTGATTCACGTACAGAGAGACATCAGTAAATTCTTTTTCAGATTCTTACCAGTCGTATATATTCTTTTCCGGTGACTTGAGTGTGCTGAGTGCAGTTCTTTTAGCTACCGTGTGGGCCTTGTTGATTATCAGTTTGGTATTTGGAATGGTATCTTTGCTAATTTCAACCTCCTGGATGATGCCTCACCCCTCCCCACCTTTCCCGTTTAGCAGCCTTATGCGTGTTTTCTACATATTTGACTATGTTTTTGTTTTGTAATTTATTTCATGTGTAGCCATTTTGGATTCCACCTTTAAGTGATATCTTATGATATGTGTCTTTTTCTTTTTGAATTATGTCACTTAGAAAGATCATACGTAACTCCTCCGGAGTTGTTACAACTGGCCATATTTCATTGATTTCCAGGCTGAATAATATTCCACTCTACCTAAGTACCACATCTCTATCCATTTTTTCCCTCCAGAGACATTTAAGTTATATCCTAGTCGAGGATCTTTTAAACAGAGAGGGGGTAAACATTGGGGTGCCTGTGTCCTCTCAATTTTTGTTTTTCCCAAGATATACGCCCATGAGTGCAAGTGCCCTATGCTCTGTAGCTCATTTTTTAGATGCTTTAGTAAACACAATACACTTCTCCAGAATGGCCGTTGGCAATATACATTTCCACTATAAGTCTCACAGGGCTCCCTCTTCTCCTTGCCCTGTCCTGCATTTCTGTTGTTTACGCTTTATGAGGATGGCTCTTCTGACTGATGCGAAGTGATATCTTTTGTAGTATTGACTTCCAGTGCCCACCTGTTTGCTTGGCTAAAAAAGTGTATGCCCTTTTCTTGAATATATACAGAAAAAAACGCATACACCCTTTTTGGCCAACTGCAATGTTGGCAATGTTCAGCTCCTTTTCTTGTGCTTAATGGCAAGTCCTTTCTACCTCCTCAGATCCCTTTCCTGCCATTCTCCCTTGCTTACAAGTCCTTTTCTCTGACTTTCCTCAAGACATTTTTCAGTGATGGATATTTTCAACTCTGCAGTTTCGTGAATTTTACTGCCCCTGAGTTCCATTGTTCAACTTGTGTTTATGGGAACTGGCCACAAAGCAGCGGGATTTCCTCAAGCCCTATACTGTTTCCATGGGCAACCCTAGCCTTTGGTCAGTTCGTCTTCCTGATTGGAAATTAGAGTGACATGTGCCTGTCTGAACACCTAGGACTTGTCTCTCATTGTTCTTCATCCTTCCGCTTCATCCTCTGGACAAATTCCAAACTGTACACAACAGGATGTTGACAGTGCTGACATCTCCAAGTGGGGAGACTGTTAGTAAAGACGCTGGAGGGGTGAACCCGAGCACCAGGAGATGAGGAGATGAGATGCCTTTTCCAAACTCTTCCCGATCAGACGGTATACCATCCTCTGGGTGTGACAGACATGTTTTAGCAGTAGGAAGAGTCCCATTCATGTAAGGAGAACATCAGGGCTTTTTCAAAATCAGTGTCTCCCCGAAACACAAACTGGGGAATTTTTTAAGCTACGGCTACACATATGTTCATTAAGGGCCTTGGGAAGTAGGCAGAGTCCAAACTTTAGATGATTGAAGTCTTCAGGGTCAGAAGCACTCACCACCAGCTTCCCTTAGGTTACACTTTAACTGTCATTGATAGATGATGTCAGTAAAAATATCTATTCTTTTCCAGATTATTTCCCCTTATAGCTTATTGCAAAATGTTGAGTGTAGTTCCCTGTGCTATACAGTAGTTCCTTGTTGATGATCTATTTTATACATAGCAGTGTGTATGTGTTAATCCCAAACTGTTAATTTATCCCTCCTCCCACCTTTCCCCTTTGGTAATAATAAATTATAAGATTTTATACTTCTCAGAAATGGGGGAGCTGAAAGAGAGGTATCATTTTCAATGGAAAAGCATTTAAAACAAGATTGAAGCTTTAACCAAGATTATTAGATGTACATCCTTGGAAAGAAATCACTTCGTTTCTCTAATATTGACCTGACAAATAAGACAAACCTTTTCACTGAACTTGCTTATAATAAAGTGATGGAAATATCAAATGGAAGTGTTAGAAACATCTTATTTTACCCGAGCCTTATACACTGTTCTATGTTAACTACAGTTTGGCTCACACATCTGTTCATTGAGGTTACAATAGTCTCAATTTCTGTTACTGATCCTCCAGAGTGGACCCCAACAAGTGTCCCCCTGCCCAGTGTCATTGGGGCCAACAGATCGAGACTGAGTTTGGTTCACAAGCAAAGGAAACTTTATATTTTGATCAGAGAATGGAGAGGTGAGAGCATGCACTACCCCCTGGGCTGTGGGCTGGGCTGCTGTGTAGAGATCCTGTCAGAGTCAGTGGGAGGGAAGGGGCGGAGCTCTCGAGGGCCGGGTTGGCTGCAGCTCAGGCTCTGTATCGCGGAGTCTGCACTGGGCCCCAGGAGCTGAGGTGTCGTCCCAGCCATTCTGCACTAGGAAATCTGGTCTGAAGTGCCGGGTGTGGAACCTCTGCATGCGGGACCCTAGGAGCACATGAAATTAGACAAAGCACAAAGGATAAAAAAGGTTAGACTTGACTTTATTGCCCAGATTCTATTTTTATCTCCCAGGGATTTTTAATGGGCTTTGCTGGGGACAAACCCCTCCTCTGCCTTTTGTCCCGTTCCTCATTCTTGGAGTGCTGAGGGTGCAGACCCTTCTTCTGTAACTGCTGAGTGCTGAGTTGGGAGCCCTCATACCCGGGGGCGAGGGTCAGAGCTTCTCCCCAGCAGCCTCCAGGTGACGTTGATTGTCCCCAGGCCCCCTGCCTCCCTGCTCGTCCACCTGAGCACCAGCATTGGAAGTGTTATAGATTCTAATGACCTTTAAGGGTCCAGGAAAGAGATGTGCAGAGACGCTGTGGGGGCCGGTTTCACCCCGCCCCACATTTGTTCAGCCACCTTAGGCTGACCGTTTCTGCCAGCCTAGATGCTCTGACCAGTAGTCTGAGCTTTCTTCAATTAGGCCCCTGAATTAACGTACAAACAGCACCAGGTGTCAGAGCCCTGCCTGCTCAACTCCCAGACAGTCCAGGGTCAGTGGTGATCAAGGACCATGATGGCCACTGAGTCAACAGCCTTTTGAAGTAAACAGGAGTCCAGCCAGTCTTATTGGCCACCATCATCACGGTGTCTGTAGGCTTTTCTATGGTGACAGTGTGATATACGGTTCCCCCGCCAAGATTATTAGCTCCCCTCTGGGTGCAGTATGTCCTGCAAGCAGTAGTCTACTCTTTTGGGACACACTCTTGTTGTTTTATGAGAGAAACTCCAGGTCAAGTGATGTTCACATGAGTCGTCATGGTGCCCTGTTGCCCCCGGTTATCTCTCTGGATGTTGGAGTTGGAAGGCCTCCTCACTCGAGGTTGGTGTGCCCACAGAGCGAACCCTGCAACTTCAGGGCATGGTTGGTGGTTAGGATCACCACATGGGGTCCTTTTCCCTTAGGAGGGAGGTGGCCTTTGGGGCTGCTGATTTCCAGGTTTTTAGATACCGCCAGTATCTTGGCCAGATGTGGCAGTTGGCCAAGCCCCTTGGTGACCGTAGTTTATCCTACCTGGATGGCATTCTTGCATTGTTCCATTTCAAGTGGTCCCAGTTTTTGCACTAATTCTCCAATGGCGATTCACCTTTCACCGGGAATGTAAAGGTCAAAGGGTTTAGCTAAATTAGGGAGTTCCAGGGCAAGGGTCTGAATTGACTGCTCTTTCCATTCTTGAAAGGCCACTTCTGGATTCTATTCAACAGGATCATCATCTTTTCCTTTCAGTGTTTCATATAGAGGCCCAGCTAGTAGACTGTAGTTAGGGATCCAGAAGCAGCAAACCCTGGCCTCCCCAAGAACCCCTAAGCTGTCTTCTAGTTTTAGAAAGGGGTAAGGCTGAAAATGGTTTCTTCCCTTTCCTGGGATGGGCTTCTCCGACCTTCTGTGAGAACGAAGCCCAGGCAGGTCACTGCAGTCTGTGATATTTGAGCTTTTTCTTGGACAACTTCTATCCTTTATTGGCTTGGTAGTTCAGAGGCCTCCTTAGTAGGGCTGGCGATCAGAATGTCGTCTGTGTACTGAAGGAGGGTTTCCTTTTCCAGAGGTAGAATTTTAGGTCTTTAGCTAAGCTTTCCCCAAAGATGGTGTGGGAATTTTTGCACCCTTGGGGCAAGACGGCCCGGAAGTATTGTTTTAGTTGTATGTTGAGTCCTGCCACTCACAAGCCAAAATTTCTTGTGACTCTGGGACTAATGGAATACAAAAGAAGGCATCATTGAAGACTAATACAGAATACCATGTCCTGGTGGTTGGTAGAATGACCAGCAGGGTGTAGGAATTAGGAGCAGCTGGAGGTATATCCTCGGTGGCTTCACTGACTGTCCTGACATCCTTTACCAGGTCCCCAGCAGCCCATGGGGCTCTCGTGGTCAGACCAATCCCAGAATATGGAGCTCACCTGAGCAGGTACCCCACCCCCACCCCAGCCCACGGGGCTCTCGTGGTCAGGCCCCTCCCAGGATACAGAGCTACCCTTGCAGGTACCGTGGCAGGGCTGGGCACACAGGAACCGTGCACATAGCCCTCATTGCAGAGCACCCCCAGCTCACCTGTCGCTCAGAGCTGACACAGAGCACCTCAGAGCAGGACTTGAACTAACAAACAGCAGCTGCGACAGGTCTGTGACCCTGGGCATCACTCTGTGCGGCCTCCCTCCACCTGGTCTTCCAGAGACTTCCACTGCACCCGGGGCACCAGGCCTCTGTCTCCAACCACCACCCACCCCTCCTCTCCCTGACTCCTGGGTTCCTCTCATTAGGAGAGGGTTTTCTTGAAGTTGTCTCCCACTCATGGGCCAGATAAAATGATTAGAAAACAAGCCAAAGCTGCAGCCCCTTGTCTATCCTGACTCTCAGGAGCCCACACCTGTTCCTTGGACCTGGCCGGTTCAGCAATTTCCATTTTCTGCAACTGTGAGCCCCTGAGGGGTGATGATTGGCTGACCTGGGCAGCCTTACCATGCCGGCCAGCCCTCCCCAGGTGTGCCTGGGTTGAGATCAATATAAATACCACTCCAGGCAGCAAGAGCCCCTGCAGCCGTGCCTGACGCCATTTTCTCTGCCCTGTCAGCAGTCTCGGGGCTGGGCTGGTGGGAGGGAGTGAGAGGCCACGGCTTTGTGGGTGGCCCAGTGTGAGTGGGGCTCTGCTGGACTTTCTGCAGCAGTTGCCAGGCTGCCACCTGCTAAAGAAGAGGATGTGTCACCTATACCTGCTGCTGGAATTTCTCCCTGGGCAGAGGTGAGGAAGGAAAGAAGCAGTGGGGGCAGGGACAGGACGGGTATCTCAGGCAGGGAAATGGAAATCTTCCAGAAGAGCACCCAGGGCCAGGACCATCCTGGCTGGCCTGCAGGCACCAAGTCGGCCGGCATGCTGTCACTCGTGTGGCTCTATGGCCCTTCCTCTATGCTTTCAAGTCCTTGTATATATTCAGGTGTTTTACCTGGGACGGGTGGGAATAGTTCAGCAGCAACTGGCCTGGGGCTCAGCTCACGTTTACTCACAGATGCCTCGGCACGGTGCCCCAGCTTTGCAATGAGGACGCTTGTTGCGTGGGGGCTGCTGGCTGAATGGGAGACGATTCCCCACCACTGACCAACTTCAGAATTGTTTACAACTGGAGCAAGTGCCCTGATACGGTTTTCCTCTGTGGAACTGGTGGGTTCTGTGTTTTTTTTCTCTTTTTCGTTTTTGGTTCAAGGTAGATTTTATTCCTCTTTTTTGTATTTACAGATACAAGCATGGAAATAATTTATTCATATAAATACATGTATGTGAAGGGAATAATTGTTTTTTCTGTTTTATTTTTTAAATTTTATTTCTTTTTAATTTTGAATTTTATTTTATATTTTTATACAGCAGGTTCTTATTGGTTACCTATTTTATACGTATAAATGTATACATGCCAATCCCAGTCTCTCAACTCCTCCCACCACCACCCCCCCAACAGCCTTCCACCCTTGTTGTCCATACGTTTGTTGTCTACATCTGTTGCTATATTTATGCCTTGCAAAATGGTTAACCTGTACAGTTTTTCTAGGTTCCACATATATGCATGAATATACAAGATTTGTTTTTCTCTTTCTGACTTACTTCACTCTGTATGAGACTCTCTAGATCCATCGACGTCTTGACAAATGACCCAATTTCATTCCTTTTCATGGCTTAGTAATATTCCATTTTATATATGTACCACAGCTTTATGCATACGTCTGTCTGTGGGCATTTAGGTTGCTTCCATTACCTCGATATTGTAAAGAGTGAGGCAATGAACATTGCGGTGAATGTCTCTTTTTGATTTATGGTTTTGTCTGGGTATATGTCCAGAACTGGGATTGCTGTATCATATGGTAATTCTACTGTTAGTTTCTTAAGAAACTCCATATTGTTCTCCATAGTGACTGTATCAATTTATATTCCCAACAATAGTGGAAGAGGGTTCCTTTTCTCCACACCCTTTCCAGCATTTTTTGTTTGTAGATTTTCTGATGATGCCCATTCTACCAGGTGTGAGGTGATACCTCATTGCTGAGTCCATTTCCTTGAGCAAGGGGTAGGTCTTGTCTATTAAATATTTGGCTTATGGAACGGTATCTGTGCTAATTTCAAACTCTGGTTTTATGCAGCACCCCAACTCACCTTCCCACTTAAGCAAGCATAAGTTGGTTTTCTAAATTTGAGACCGTGTTCTGTTTTGTAAATCAGTTCATGTGTAGCCAAGTTCTCATTCCATGTATTAGTGGTACCTTATGATGTTTCTTTTTCTGTGTGACTTTTTTCACTTAGAATCACCGTGCCTCAATCCACTCATTATGCTGGTACGGGCCTGGTGACATAGTTTTCATTGCTGAGAGGTATTCTGTTGTACGTAAGTACCGCAACTTCTTTATCCATTATTTGTTCTCTGGCATATTTAACTTGTGCTGCAGAAGAGGTTCCTGTAAACAGAGCTGTCCCAAACTTTGGGGTGGCTGTGTCTTTTTGATTTTAATTTCCCTAAGCTATAGGACCATAAGTGGAAGTGCCCTAGGCTCTGTTGCTTTGTTTTTTATATGTTTCAGGAAACACCATACACTTCTCCCGAGTGGCTGTTGGCAATTTACATCCCGCCCATCAGCATAACAAGGCTCCCAGTTCTCCATGGCCTGTCCTGCCTTTCTGGATTTTACACTTTTTTCAGATTGCCCTTTTGACCGGGGGGAAGTGAGACTTCATTGTAGTGCAGATTTCCTTTGCAAGCTTGCTTGGTTGGCCAAAAAGTGCGTATGCGTTTTTCCCTGAATATATTCAGGAAAAAACGCATACGCCCTTTTTGGCCAAGTGCATCATTGTCGACGTTCTGCCTCTTTTCCTATGCTTTAAATGCAATTCCAGTCTGCCTCCTGAAATCGGTTTCCTGCAATTCTGCCCCGCTTTCAAGTCCGCTTGGCAGCCTTACTTCAGTATATTTTTGGACGATAGCTGTCATTTATAACTCTGCAGGTTTGTGAATTACAGTGCCCCTGAGCTCCTTTCTTCAACTCGCTTTCTTGTGAGCTGGCCGCAACACCACAGGATTGCTTCAGGCCGTAATCTGTTTCCGGCACGGCACGCTGAGCCTTTGGTTAATTCCTCTAACTTGTGGGAAATGAGAGTTAAATTTGCACGTCCAGACACCTCCAGCTAGTCTCTCATCGGTTCTCCCTATTCCTGTTCATCTTCCGCAGAAATTGCAAACTGGGCCAAACAGGAGGTTAAAGGCACTGACTCTCCAAGTCGGGAGAGAGTTAGTAAAGCGTCTGGAATGTTGCACCCGAGTACCAGGGGACGAGAACTGAGACATATTGGAACACGTCTCCCGATCACACGGTTCATCATACTCTGGGTTCCACATGCATGTTTTAGCTGAAGGAAGAATCCCTTAAACCTGGAGAGTTGAGACCCGTGGAATGGGTACCATGCAATATGACTTCAAAGGGTCTTCATTTGCTCACCGAACCTCTCCAATCCTATCACTGCTGCGTTTATGACCCTGTACACATGCTTGATTCTCTTTCAGAGACATAGCAATCCATAGGTTTTAAGATACTTACTAGTCAGCTACATTCTTAGGCGTTTAATATGGGGTGTTGAGTCCATTTCGTTGAGCAAGGAGTAGCTCTTGTCTAATACATAAGTGGCTTAAGGAACTTTATCTGTGCTCATTTCAATCTCTGGTTTTGTGCAGCACCCCAACTCACCTTTCCCCTTAAGCAAGCATAAGTTGGTTTTCTAAATTTGAGACCCTGTTTTGTTTTGTAATTCAGTTCCTGTGTAGCAAGTTTACATTCCGTGTATTAGTGATATCTTATGATGTTTCTTTTTCTGTGTGACTTATCTCAGTTAGAATCATCATACCTGAATCCACTCATTATGCTGCTACGGGCCTGATGACGTAGATTTCATTGCTGAGTGATATTGCATTGTACGTAAGTACCAAAACTTCTTTATCCATTTTTTGCTTTCTGCGATATTGAACTTGTACCGTAAATGAGGTTCTTGTAAACAGAGCCGTCCCAAACTTTGGCGTGGCTGGGCCTTTTTGATTTTAATTTCCCTAAGCTATAGGACCATAAGTGGAAGTGCCCTAGGCTCTGTTCCTCTGTTTTTTAGATGTTTCAGGAAGCACCATACACTTCTCCCCAGTGGCTGTTGGCAATTTACATCCCGCCCATCAGCATAACAAGGCTCCCAGTTCTCCATGGCCTGTCCTGCCTTTCTGGATTTTACACTTTTTTCAGATGGCCCTTTTGACCGGGGGGAAGTGAGACTTCATTGCAGTGCAGATTTCCTTTGCAAGCTTGCTTGGTTGGCCAAAAAGGGCGTATGCGTTTTTTCCTGAATATATTCAGGAAGAAACTCATACGCGCTTTTTGGCCAAGTGCATCATTGTGGACGTTCTGCCTCTTTTCCTATGCTTTAAATGCAATTCCAGTCTACCTCCTGAAATCGGTTTCCTGCAATTCTGCCCCGCTTTCAAGTCCGCTTGGCAGCCTTACTTCAGTATATTTTTGGATGATAGCTGTCATTTATAACTCTGCAGGTTTGTGAATTACAGTGCCCCTGAGCTCCTTTCTTCAACTTGCTTTCTTGTGAGCTGGCCGCAACACTGCAGGATTGCTTCAGGCCCTAATCTGGTTCTGGCACGGCACGCTGAGCCTTTGGTTAATTCCTCTTCCTGGTGGGAAATGAGAGTTAAATTTGCCCGTCCAGACACCTCCAGCTAGTCTCTCATTGGTTCTCCCTATTCTTGTTCATCTTCCGCAGAAATTGCAAACTGGTCCAAACAGGAGTTTAAAGGCACTGACTCTCCAAGTCGGGAGAGTGTTAATAAAGCGTCTGGAATGTTGCACCCGAGTACCAGGGGACGAGAACTGAGACATATTGGAACACGTCTCCCAATCACACAGTTGATCATACTCTGGGTTCCACAAGCATGTTTAACTGAAGGAAGAATCCCTTAAACCTGGAGAATTGAGACCCGTGGAATGGGTACCATGCAATATGACTTCAAAGGGTCTTCATTTGCTCACCGAACCTCTCCAGTCCTATCACTGCTGCATTTATGCCCCTGAACACATGCCTGATTCTCTTTCGGAGACATAGCAATCCATAGGTTTTAAGATACTTACTAGTCAGGTACATACTTCGGCGTTTAATATGGGGTGTTGAGACCATTTCGTTGAGCAAGGAGTAGCTCTTGTGTATTACATATTTGGCTTAAGGAACTTTATCTGTGCTCATTTCAATCTCTGGTTTTATGCAGCACCCCAACTCACCTTTCCCCTTAAGCAAGCATAACTTGGTTTTCTACATTTGAGAACCTGTTGTGTTTTGTAATCCAGTTCCTGTGTAGCCAAGTTTACATTCCATGTATTAGTGATATCTTATGATGTTTCTTTTTCTGTGTGACTTATTTCAGTTAGAATCATCATACCTGAATCCACTCATTATGCTGCTATGGGCCTGATGACATAGATTTCATTGCTGAGTGATATTGCATTGTACGTAAGTACCACACCTTCTTTATCCATTTTTCACTTTCTGCGATATTGAACTTGTCCCGTAAAAGAGTTTCTTGTAAACAGAGCCGTCCCAAATTTAGGGGTGGCTGTGTCTTTTTGATTTTAATTTCCCTAAGCTATAGAACCATAAGTGGAAGTGCCCTAGGCTCTGTTGGTTTGTTTTTTAGATGTTTCAGGAAACAGCATACACTTCTCCCGAGTGGCTGTTGGCAATTTACATCCCGCCCATCAGCATAACAAGGCTCCCAGTTCTCCATGGCCTGTCCTGCCTTTCTGGATTTTACACTTTTTTCAGATGGCCCTTTTGACGGGGGGGAAGTGAGACTTCATTGTAGTGCAGATTTCCTTTGCAAGCTTGCTTGGTTGGCCAAAAAGGGCGTATGCGTTTTTTCCTGAATATATTCAGGAAAAAACGCATACGCCCTTTTTGGCCAAGTGCATCATTGTCGACCTTCTGCCTCTTTTCCTATGCTTTAAATGCAATTCCAGTCTACCTCCTGAAATCGGTTTCCTGCAATTCTGCCCGGTTTTCAAGTCCTCTTGGCAGCCTTACTTCAGTATATTTTTGGATGATAGCTGTCATTTATAACTCTGCAGGTTTGTGAATTACAGTGCCCCTGAGCTCCTTTCTTCAACTCGCTTTCTTGTGAGCTGGCCGCAACACCGCAGGATTGCTTCAGGCCCTAATCTGGTTCCGGCATGGCACGCTGAGCCTTTGGTTAATTCCTCTTCCTGGTGGGAAATGAGAGTTAAATTTGCCCGTCCAGACACCTCCAGCTAGTCTCTCATTGGTTCTCCCTATTCCTGTTCATCTTCCGCGGAATTTGCAAACTGGGCCAAACAGGAGGTTAAAGGCACTGACTCTCCAAGTCGGGAGAGTGTTAGTAAAGCATCTGGAATGTTGCACCCGAGTACCAGGGGACGAGACCTGAGACATATTTCAACACGTCTCCCGATCACACGGTTGATCATACTCTGGGTTCCACATGCATGTTTTAGCTGAAGGAAGAATCCCTTAAACCTGGAGAGTTGAGACCCGTGGAATGGGTACCATGCAATATGACTTCAAAGGGTCTTCATTTGCTCACCAAAACTCTCCAATCCTATCACTGCTGCGTTTTTGCCCCTGTACTCACGATTGATTCACTTTCAGAGACATAGCAATCCATAGGTTTTAAGATACTTACTAGTCAGGCACATTCTTAGGCGTTTAATATGGGGTGTTGAGTCCATTTTGTTGAGTAAGGAGTAGCTCTTGTCTATTACATATTTGGCTTAAGGAACTTTATCTGTGCTCATTTCAATCTCTGGTTTTATGCAGCACCCCAACTCACCTTTCCCCTTAAGCAAGCATAAGTTGGTTTTCTATATTTGAGACCCTGTTGTGTTTTGTAATCCAGTTCCTGTGTAGCCAAGTTTACATTCCGTGTATTAGTGATATCTTATGATGTTTGTTTTTCTGTGTGACTTATTTCAGTTAGAAACATCATACCTGAATCCACTCATTATGCTGCTACGGGCCTGATGACATAGATTTCATTGCTGAGTGATATTGCATTGTACATAAGTACCACAACTTCTTTATCCATTTTTCACTTTCTGCGATATTAAACTTGCCCCATAAACGAGTTTCTTGTAAACAGAGCCGTCCCAAACTTTGGGGTGGCTGTGCCTTTTTGATTTTAATTTCCCTAAGCTATAGGACCATAAGTGGAAGTGCCCTAGGCTCTGTTGTTTTGTTTTTTAGATGTTTCAGGAAACACCATACACTTTTCTCCCCGAGTGGCTGTTGGCAATTTACATCCCGCCCATCAGCATAACAAGGCTCCCATTTCTCCATGGCCTGTCCTGCCTTTCTGGATTTTACACTTTTTTCAGATGGCACTTTTGACCAGGGGGAAGTGAGACTTCATTGTAGTGCAGATTTCCTTTGCAAGCTTGCTTGGTTGGCCAAAAAGGGCGTATGCGTTTTTTCCTGAATATATTCAGGGAAAAACGCATACGCCCTTTTTGGCCAAGTGCATCATTGTCGACGTTCTGCCTCTTTTCCTATGCTTTAAATGCAATTCCAGTCTACCTCCTGAAATCGGTTTCCTGCAATTCTGCCCCGCTTTCAAGTCCTCTTGGCAGGCTTACTTCAGTATATTTTTGGACGATAGCTGTCATTTATAACTCTGCAGGTTTGTGAATTACAGTGCCCCTGAACTCCTTTCTTCAACTCGCTTTCTTGTGAGCTGGCCGCAACACCACAGGATTGCTTCAGGCCGTAATCTGTTTCCGGCACGGCACGCTGAGCCTTTGGTTAATTCCTCTAACTTGTGGGAAATGAGAGTTAAATTTGCACGTCCAGACACCTCCAGCTAGTCTCTCATCGGTTCTCCCTATTCCTGTTCATCTTCCGCAGAAATTGCAAACTGGGCCAAACAGGAGGTTAAAGGCACTGACTCTCCAAGTCGGGAGAGAGTTAGTAAAGCGTCTGGAATGTTGCACCCGAGTACCAGGGGACGAGAACTGAGACATATTGGAACACGTCTCCCGATCACACGGTTCATCATACTCTGGGTTCCACATGCATGTTTTAGCTGAAGGAAGAATCCCTTAAACCTGGAGAGTTGAGACCCGTGGAATGGGTACCATGCAATATGACTTCAAAGGGTCTTCATTTGCTCACCGAACCTCTCCAATCCTATCACTGCTGCGTTTATGACCCTGTACACATGCTTGATTCTCTTTCAGAGACATAGCAATCCATAGGTTTTAAGATACTTACTAGTCAGCTACATTCTTAGGCGTTTAATATGGGGTGTTGAGTCCATTTCGTTGAGCAAGGAGTAGCTCTTGTCTAATACATAAGTGGCTTAAGGAACTTTATCTGTGCTCATTTCAATCTCTGGTTTTATGCAGCACCCCAACTCACCTTTCCCCTTAAGCAAGCATAAGTTGGTTTTCTAAATTTGAGACCCTGTTTTGTTTTGTAATTCAGTTCCTGTGTAGCAAGTTTACATTCCGTGTATTAGTGATATCTTATGATGTTTCTTTTTCTGTGTGACTTATCTCAGTTAGAATCATCATACCTGAATCCACTCATTATGCTGCTACGGGCCTGATGACGTAGATTTCATTGCTGAGTGATATTGCATTGTACGTAAGTACCAAAACTTCTTTATCCATTTTTTGCTTTCTGCGATATTGAACTTGTACCGTAAATGAGGTTCTTGTAAACAGAGCCGTCCCAAACTTTGGCGTGGCTGGGCCTTTTTGATTTTAATTTCCCTAAGCTATAGGACCATAAGTGGAAGTGCCCTAGGCTCTGTTCCTCTGTTTTTTAGATGTTTCAGGAAGCACCATACACTTCTCCCCAGTGGCTGTTGGCAATTTACATCCCGCCCATCAGCATAACAAGGCTCCCAGTTCTCCATGGCCTGTCCTGCCTTTCTGGATTTTACACTTTTTTCAGATGGCCCTTTTGACCGGGGGGAAGTGAGACTTCATTGCAGTGCAGATTTCCTTTGCAAGCTTGCTTGGTTGGCCAAAAAGGGCGTATGCGTTTTTTCCTGAATATATTCAGGAAGAAACTCATACGCGCTTTTTGGCCAAGTGCATCATTGTGGACATTCTGCCTCTTTTACTATGCTTTAAATGCAATTCCAGTCTACCTCCTGAAATCGGTTTCCTGCAATTCTGCCCCGCTTTCAAGTCCGCTTGGCAGCCTTACTTCAGTATATTTTTGGATGATAGCTGTCATTTATAACTCTGCAGGTTTGTGAATTACAGTGCCCCTGAGCTCCTTTCTTCAACTTGCTTTCTTGTGAGCTGGCCGCAACACTGCAGGATTGCTTCAGGCCCTAATCTGGTTCTGGCACGGCACGCTGAGCCTTTGGTTAATTCCTCTTCCTGGTGGGAAATGAGAGTTAAATTTGCCCGTCCAGACACCTCCAGCTAGTCTCTCATTGGTTCTCCCTATTCTTGTTCATCTTCCGCAGAAATTGCAAACTGGTCCAAACAGGAGTTTAAAGGCACTGACTCTCCAAGTCGGGAGAGTGTTAATAAAGCGTCTGGAATGTTGCACCCGAGTACCAGGGGACGAGAACTGAGACATATTGGAACACGTCTCCCAATCACACAGTTGATCATACTCTGGGTTCCACAAGCATGTTTAACTGAAGGAAGAATCCCTTAAACCTGGAGAATTGAGACCCGTGGAATGGGTACCATGCAATATGACTTCAAAGGGTCTTCATTTGCTCACCGAACCTCTCCAGTCCTATCACTGCTGCATTTATGCCCCTGAACACATGCCTGATTCTCTTTCGGAGACATAGCAATCCATAGGTTTTAAGATACTTACTAGTCAGGTACATACTTCGGCGTTTAATATGGGGTGTTGAGTCCATTTCGTTGAGCAAGGAGTAGCTCTTGTGTATTACATATTTGGCTTAAGGAACTTTATCTGTGCTCATTTCAATCTCTGGTTTTATGCAGCACCCCAACTCACCTTTCCCCTTAAGCAAGCATAACTTGGTTTTCTACATTTGAGAACCTGTTGTGTTTTGTAATCCAGTTCCTGTGTAGCCAAGTTTACATTCCATGTATTAGTGATATCTTATGATGTTTCTTTTTCTGTGTGACTTATTTCAGTTAGAATCATCATACCTGAATCCACTCATTATGCTGCTATGGGCCTGATGACATAGATTTCATTGCTGAGTGATATTGCATTGTACGTAAGTACCACACCTTCTTTATCCATTTTTCACTTTCTGCGATATTGAACTTGTCCCGTAAAAGAGTTTCTTGTAAACAGAGCCGTCCCAAATTTAGGGGTGGCTGTGTCTTTTTGATTTTAATTTCCCTAAGCTATAGAACCATAAGTGGAAGTGCCCTAGGCTCTGTTGGTTTGTTTTTTAGATGTTTCAGGAAACAGCATACACTTCTCCCGAGTGGCTGTTGGCAATTTACATCCCGCCCATCAGCATAACAAGCCTCCCAGTTCTCCATGGCCTGTCCTGCCTTTCTGGATTTTACACTTTTTTCAGATGGCCCTTTTGACGGGGGGGAAGTGAGACTTCATTGTAGTGCAGATTTCCTTTGCAAGCTTGCTTGGTTGGCCAAAAAGGGCATATGCGTTTTTTCCTGAATATATTCAGGAAAAAACGCATACGCCCTTTTTGGCCAAGTGCATCATTGTCGACCTTCTGCCTCTTTTCCTATGCTTTAAATGCAATTCCAGTCTACCTCCTGAAATCGGTTTCCTGCAATTCTGCCCGGTTTTCAAGTCCTCTTGGCAGCCTTACTTCAGTATATTTTTGGATGATAGCTGTCATTTATAACTCTGCAGGTTTGTGAATTACAGTGCCCCTGAGCTCCTTTCTTCAACTCGCTTTCTTGTGAGCTGGCCGCAACACCGCAGGATTGCTTCAGGCCCTAATCTGGTTCCGGCATGGCACGCTGAGCCTTTGGTTAATTCCTCTTCCTGGTGGGAAATGAGAGTTAAATTTTCCCGTCCAGACACCTCCAGCTAGTCTCTCATTGGTTCTCCCTATTCCTGTTCATCTTCCGCGGAATTTGCAAACTGGGCCAAACAGGAGGTTAAAGGCACTGACTCTCCAAGTCGGGAGAGTGTTAGTAAAGCATCTGGAATGTTGCACCCGAGTACCAGGGGACGAGACCTGAGACATATTTCAACACGTCTCCCGATCACACGGTTGATCATACTCTGGGTTCCA
Organism: Orcinus orca; assembly: GCF_937001465.1. Classification (NCBI taxonomy): domain Eukaryota; kingdom Metazoa; phylum Chordata; class Mammalia; order Artiodactyla; family Delphinidae; genus Orcinus; species Orcinus orca. The sequence goes on along the minus strand of NW_026043740.1, from coordinate 1,407,246 downwards.
CATGCATGTTTTAGCTGAAGGAAGAATCCCTTAAACCTGGAGAGTTGAGACCCGTGGAATGGGTACCATGCAATATGACTTCAAAGGGTCTTCATTTGCTCACCAAAACTCTCCAATCCTATCACTGCTGCGTTTTTGCCCCTGTACTCACGATTGATTCACTTTCAGAGACATAGCAATCCATAGGTTTTAAGATACTTACTAGTCAGGCACATTCTTAGGCGTTTAATATGGGGTGTTGAGTCCATTTTGTTGAGTAAGGAGTAGCTCTTGTCTATTACATATTTGGCTTAAGGAACTTTATCTGTGCTCCTTTCAATCTCTGGTTTTATGCAGCACCCCAACTCACCTTTCCCCTTAAGCAAGCATAAGTTGGTTTTCTGTATTTGAGACCCTGTTGTGTTTTGTAATCCAGTTCCTGTGTAGCCAAGTTTACATTCCGTGTATTAGTGATATCTTATGATGTTTGTTTTTCTGTGTGACTTATTTCAGTTAGAAACATCATACCTGAATCCACTCATTATGCTGCTACGGGCCTGATGACATAGATTACATTGCTGAGTGATATTGCATTGTACATAAGTACCACAACTTCTTTATCCATTTTTCACTTTCTGCGATATTAAACTTGCCCCATAAACGAGTTTCTTGTAAACAGAGCCGTCCCAAACTTTGGGGTGGCTGTGCCTTTTTGATTTTAATTTCCCTAAGCTATAGGACCATAAGTGGAAGTGCCCTAGGCTCTGTTGTTTTGTTTTTTAGATGTTTCAGGAAACACCATACACTTCTCCCGAGTGGCTGTTGGCAATTTACATCCCGCCCATCAGCATAACAAGGCTCCCATTTCTCCATGGCCTGTCCTGCCTTTCTGGATTTTACACTTTTTTCAGATGGCACTTTTGACCAGGGGGAAGTGAGACTTCATTGTAGTGCAGATTTCCTTTGCAAGCTTGCTTGGTTGGCCAAAAAGGGCGTATGCGTTTTTTCCTGAATATATTCAGGGAAAAACGCATACGCCCTTTTTGGCCAAGTGCATCATTGTCGACGTTCTGCCTCTTTTCCTATGCTTTAAATGCAATTCCAGTCTACCTCCTGAAATCGGTTTCCTGCAATTCTGCCCCGCTTTCAAGTCCTCTTGGCAGGCTTACTTCAGTATATTTTTGGACGATAGCTGTCATTTATAACTCTGCAGGTTTGTGAATTACAGTGCCCCTGAGCTCCTTTCTTCAACTCGCTTTCTTGTGAGCTGGCCGCAACACCACAGGATTGCTTCAGGCCGTAATCTGTTTCCGGCACGGCACGCTGAGCCTTTGGTTAATTCCTCTAACTTGTGGGAAATGAGAGTTAAATTTGCACGTCCAGACACCTCCAGCTAGTCTCTCATCGGTTCTCCCTATTCCTGTTCATCTTCCGCGGAATTTGCAAACTGGGCCAAACAGGAGGTTAAAGGCACTGACTCTCCAAGTCGGGAGAGTGTTAGTAAAGCATCTGGAATGTTGCACCCGAGTACCAGGGGACGAGAACTGAGACATATTTCAACACGTCTCCCGATCACACGGTTGATCATACTCTGGGTTCCACATGCATGTTTTAGCTGAAGGAAGAATCCCTTAAACCTGGAGAGTTGAGACCCGTGGAATGGGTACCATGCAATATGACTTCAAAGGGTCTTCATTTGCTCACCAAAACTCTCCAATCCTATCACTGCTGCGTTTTTGCCCCTGTACTCACGATTGATTCACTTTCAGAGACATAGCAATCCATAGGTTTTAAGATACTTACTAGTCAGGTACATTATTAGGCGTTTAATATGGGGTGTTGAGTCCATTTCGTTGAGCAAGGAGTAGCTCTTGTCTATTACATATTTGGCTTAAGGAACTTTATCTGTGCTCATTTCAATCTCTGGTTTTATGCAGCACCCCAACTCACCTTTCCCCTTAAGCAAGCATAAGTTGATTTTCTAAATTTGGGACCATGTTCTGTTTTGAAATTCAGTTCCTGTGTAGCCAAGTTTACATTCCGTGTATTAGTGATATCTTATGATGTTTCTTTTTCTGTGTGACTTATTTCAGTTAGAATCATCATACCTGAATCCACTCATTATGCTGCTACGGGCCTGATGACATAGATGTCATTGCTGAGTGATATTGCATTGTACGTAAGTACCACAACTTCTTTGTCCATTTTTCACTTTCTGCGATATTGAACTTGTACCGTAAACTAGGTTCTTGTAAACAGAGCCATCCAAAACTTTTGGGTGGCTGTGTCTTTTTGATTTTAATTTCCCTAATCTATAGTACCATAAGTGGAAGTGCCCTAGGCTCTGTTGCTTTGTTTTTTAGATGTTTCAGGAAACACCATACACTTCTCCCGAGTGGCTGTTGGCAATTTACATCCCGCCCATCAGCATAACAAGGCTCCCAGTTCTCCATGGCCTGTCCTGCCTTTCTGGATTTTACACTTTTTTCAGATGGCCCTTTTGACCAGTGGGAAGTGAGACTTCATTGTAGTGCAGATTTCCTTTGCAAGCTTGCTTGGTTGGCCAAAAAGGGCGTATGCGTTTTTTCCTGAATATATTCAGGAAAAAACGCATACGCCCTTTTTGGCCAAGTGCATCATTGTGGACGTTCTGCCTCTTTTCCTATGCTTTAAATGCAATTCCAGTCTACCTCCTGAAATCGGTTTCCTGCAATTCTGCCTTGCCTCCAATGCCTCTTCATAGCCTTACCTCAATATATTTTTTGAAAATAGTTGGCCTTTATAACTCTGCAGGTTTTTGAATTGCAGTCACCCTTAGCTCCATTTTTCTGCTCTTATTTTTGTAATCTTGCCTCATAACCACAGGATTCCTTCAGGCCCTATTCTTCTTCTGGGGCACCTTGCTGTGCCTTTGGTTTATTCTTCTTACTGATGTGAAATTAGACTGACATGTGCCCATTGAAACTGCTACAGCTAGTTTCTCACTGGTTCCCCCTATTCCCATTCATCCTCCGCACTAACTGCAGACTGTGCGATACTAGAACTTAAAGGCATTGACTCTCCATGTGGGGATATTGTTAGTAAAGTGGCTGGAATGTCGATCCGGAGTCCCAGGAGAGGAAAAATGAGGTGCGTTTTAGAAACCTTTCCCGATCATATGGTATACCAGTCGCTGGGTTTCCCAAGCATGGTTTAGCTGTAGGAAGATTCCCTTCAACCTGGATTGTTGGGACCCTTGGAATGAGTAGCATGAAGTATTGCATTAAACTTTTGGCAGTTGCTCACCAAAGCTCACCAATCCTCTCAGCCCCAAGTGTGCAGCCTTATGTCTTATCCAGCTGTGGGTTTATATGTGGTCAATCCAGGTTGCATCACAGCCCCTGAGCAAATTTTGTAAGAATTTTTCTCTCTTTCATTGTTTCTGCATTTTGTTTTTAAAATTTATTTCTATAATGGGGTTTAGCTCATTTTCACTGCTGTGTTTGTGCCACTCTGCACACACTTGATTCCCTTATGGAGATATATCAATACATGGGTTTTAAGATTCTTATTACTCAGATATATTTCTCTGCGGTGTATAGGGTGTGTTGAGGCCAGTTCATTGAGCAAGGTGTAGATCTTGTCTAATATCTATTTGGTTTATTGAACGGTATCTGTGCTAATTTCAAACTCTGGTTTAATGCATCACCCCACCTCTCCTTTCCCCTTAAGCTGACATAAGTGTGTTTTCTAAATGTGAGACACTGTTCTGTTCTGTAATTCATTTCTTGTGCAGCCATATTTACCCTCCCTCTATAAGTGATATCTTATGATATGTTTCTTTTTCTGTTTGACTTATTTCAAGTAGTATTATCGGACCTAAATCCACTCTTTATCCTTCTACTAGCCTTATTACCTTGATTTCATGGTGAAGAGATATTCCATTGTACATAAGTACCACATCTTCTTTATCCATTGTTCTCTTTCCTGGGATATTTAAGGTGTACTGAAGTTGAGGTTCTTGTAAACAGAGTAGCCCTAAACTGTGGTGTGCTTGTGTCTTGTTGATTTTTAGACTTCCCTAGATATACTCCCATGATTGGAAGTGTCCTATGCTCTGTAGCTCTGTTTTTTAGATGATTTAGGAACCACCATACACTTCTCCAGAGTGGCTCTCGGCAGTTCACACACTGCCCATCAGCGTATAAAGGCTCCCTGTTCTCCATGGCCTGTCCTGCATTTCTGGTTTTTACAATTTTTTAGGATGGCCCTTTTGACCGGTGGGAAATGAGATTTCTTTGTTGTGCACATTTGCATTGCTTGCTTGCTTCGTTGCCCATAAAGTGCGTATGCGTTTTTTCCTGGATATAATCAGGAAAAAACGCATACGCCCTTTTGGGCCAACTGCATCATTGTCGAAATTCTGCCGCTTTTCATGTGCTTTAAAGACGAGTCCAATCTATCTCTTGAAATCTGTTTCTTGCAATTCTGTCTTGCATTCAGATCCTCTTCTTTGCCTTACCTCAACATATTTTTGGACGTTAGTTTTCATTTATAACTCTGCAGGTTTGTGAATTGCAGTGACCCTGAGCTCCATTTTTTAAGTTGCTCTTTTGTGAGCTGGCCTCAAACCCACAGGATTGCTTCAGGCCCTATTTTGGCTCCGGCGAGGCGGGCTGAGCCTTTTTTCAATTCTTATTCTTAATGGGAAATTAGAGTGATATGTGCCCGTCCAAACCCCTACAACTATTCTCTCATTGGTTCCCCCTCTTCCCGTTCATCCTCCTCACAATTTGCAAAATGTGTGAAACAGAAGTTGAAATGTGCTGATTCTCCAAGTGGGCAGATTCTAAGTAACGTGGCTGGAATGGTGAACAGGAGCACCAGGAGAGGATAAATGAGCTGCATTTTAGACACATCTCCCGATCACATGGTGTACAGTCCTCTGGGTTTTCCATGCATGTTTTAGCTGTAGGAAGATCCCTTGAACCTGCAGATTTGGGACCCATTGAATGGGTACCAGGTAGTATTACTTTAAAGGGTGTGCATTTCCTCACCCAACCTCACATTTCTCTTAGTGCAAACAGTTTCCAGCCTTATGTCTCATCCTGCTGTGGGTCTAGATGTGTTCAATCCATGTTGCATCACCGTCCCTGAGGAAAAGTTGTAAGAGGTTTTCTCTGTCTCTCTGTCGTTTATTTTTTTCAATTTATTACTATATTGGTTACAGCTGATTTTCAAAGCTCTGTTTCTTGCTGCTGTACATCCACTTGATTCACGTACAGAGAGACATCAGTAAATTCTTTTTCAGATTCTTACCAGTCGTATATATTCTTTTCCGGTGACTTGAGTGTGCTGAGTGCAGTTCTTTTAGCTACCGTGTGGGCCTTGTTGATTATCAGTTTGGTATTTGGAATGGTATCTTTGCTAATTTCAACCTCCTGGATGATGCCTCACCCCTCCCCACCTTTCCCGTTTAGCAGCCTTATGCGTGTTTTCTACATATTTGACTATGTTTTTGTTTTGTAATTTATTTCATGTGTAGCCATTTTGGATTCCACCTTTAAGTGATATCTTATGATATGTGTCTTTTTCTTTTTGAATTATGTCACTTAGAAAGATCATACGTAACTCCTCCGGAGTTGTTACAACTGGCCATATTTCATTGATTTCCAGGCTGAATAATATTCCACTCTACCTAAGTACCACATCTCTATCCATTTTTTCCCTCCAGAGACATTTAAGTTATATCCTAGTCGAGGATCTTTTAAACAGAGAGGGGGTAAACATTGGGGTGCCTGTGTCCTCTCAATTTTTGTTTTTCCCAAGATATACGCCCATGAGTGCAAGTGCCCTATGCTCTGTAGCTCATTTTTTAGATGCTTTAGTAAACACAATACACTTCTCCAGAATGGCCGTTGGCAATATACATTTCCACTATAAGTCTCACAGGGCTCCCTCTTCTCCTTGCCCTGTCCTGCATTTCTGTTGTTTACGCTTTATGAGGATGGCTCTTCTGACTGATGCGAAGTGATATCTTTTGTAGTATTGACTTCCAGTGCCCACCTGTTTGCTTGGCTAAAAAAGTGTATGCCCTTTTCTTGAATATATACAGAAAAAAACGCATACACCCTTTTTGGCCAACTGCAATGTTGGCAATGTTCAGCTCCTTTTCTTGTGCTTAATGGCAAGTCCTTTCTACCTCCTCAGATCCCTTTCCTGCCATTCTCCCTTGCTTACAAGTCCTTTTCTCTGACTTTCCTCAAGACATTTTTCAGTGATGGATATTTTCAACTCTGCAGTTTCGTGAATTTTACTGCCCCTGAGTTCCATTGTTCAACTTGTGTTTATGGGAACTGGCCACAAAGCAGCGGGATTTCCTCAAGCCCTATACTGTTTCCATGGGCAACCCTAGCCTTTGGTCAGTTCGTCTTCCTGATTGGAAATTAGAGTGACATGTGCCTGTCTGAACACCTAGGACTTGTCTCTCATTGTTCTTCATCCTTCCGCTTCATCCTCTGGACAAATTCCAAACTGTACACAACAGGATGTTGACAGTGCTGACATCTCCAAGTGGGGAGACTGTTAGTAAAGACGCTGGAGGGGTGAACCCGAGCACCAGGAGATGAGGAGATGAGATGCCTTTTCCAAACTCTTCCCGATCAGACGGTATACCATCCTCTGGGTGTGACAGACATGTTTTAGCAGTAGGAAGAGTCCCATTCATGTAAGGAGAACATCAGGGCTTTTTCAAAATCAGTGTCTCCCCGAAACACAAACTGGGGAATTTTTTAAGCTACGGCTACACATATGTTCATTAAGGGCCTTGGGAAGTAGGCAGAGTCCAAACTTTAGATGATTGAAGTCTTCAGGGTCAGAAGCACTCACCACCAGCTTCCCTTAGGTTACACTTTAACTGTCATTGATAGATGATGTCAGTAAAAATATCTATTCTTTTCCAGATTATTTCCCCTTATAGCTTATTGCAAAATGTTGAGTGTAGTTCCCTGTGCTATACAGTAGTTCCTTGTTGATGATCTATTTTATACATAGCAGTGTGTATGTGTTAATCCCAAACTGTTAATTTATCCCTCCTCCCACCTTTCCCCTTTGGTAATAATAAATTATAAGATTTTATACTTCTCAGAAATGGGGGAGCTGAAAGAGAGGTATCATTTTCAATGGAAAAGCATTTAAAACAAGATTGAAGCTTTAACCAAGATTATTAGATGTACATCCTTGGAAAGAAATCACTTCGTTTCTCTAATATTGACCTGACAAATAAGACAAACCTTTTCACTGAACTTGCTTATAATAAAGTGATGGAAATATCAAATGGAAGTGTTAGAAACATCTTATTTTACCCGAGCCTTATACACTGTTCTATGTTAACTACAGTTTGGCTCACACATCTGTTCATTGAGGTTACAATAGTCTCAATTTCTGTTACTGATCCTCCAGAGTGGACCCCAACAAGTGTCCCCCTGCCCAGTGTCATTGGGGCCAACAGATCGAGACTGAGTTTGGTTCACAAGCAAAGGAAACTTTATATTTTGATCAGAGAATGGAGAGGTGAGAGCATGCACTACCCCCTGGGCTGTGGGCTGGGCTGCTGTGTAGAGATCCTGTCAGAGTCAGTGGGAGGGAAGGGGCGGAGCTCTCGAGGGCCGGGTTGGCTGCAGCTCAGGCTCTGTATCGCGGAGTCTGCACTGGGCCCCAGGAGCTGAGGTGTCGTCCCAGCCATTCTGCACTAGGAAATCTGGTCTGAAGTGCCGGGTGTGGAACCTCTGCATGCGGGACCCTAGGAGCACATGAAATTAGACAAAGCACAAAGGATAAAAAAGGTTAGACTTGACTTTATTGCCCAGATTCTATTTTTATCTCCCAGGGATTTTTAATGGGCTTTGCTGGGGACAAACCCCTCCTCTGCCTTTTGTCCCGTTCCTCATTCTTGGAGTGCTGAGGGTGCAGACCCTTCTTCTGTAACTGCTGAGTGCTGAGTTGGGAGCCCTCATACCCGGGGGCGAGGGTCAGAGCTTCTCCCCAGCAGCCTCCAGGTGACGTTGATTGTCCCCAGGCCCCCTGCCTCCCTGCTCGTCCACCTGAGCACCAGCATTGGAAGTGTTATAGATTCTAATGACCTTTAAGGGTCCAGGAAAGAGATGTGCAGAGACGCTGTGGGGGCCGGTTTCACCCCGCCCCACATTTGTTCAGCCACCTTAGGCTGACCGTTTCTGCCAGCCTAGATGCTCTGACCAGTAGTCTGAGCTTTCTTCAATTAGGCCCCTGAATTAACGTACAAACAGCACCAGGTGTCAGAGCCCTGCCTGCTCAACTCCCAGACAGTCCAGGGTCAGTGGTGATCAAGGACCATGATGGCCACTGAGTCAACAGCCTTTTGAAGTAAACAGGAGTCCAGCCAGTCTTATTGGCCACCATCATCACGGTGTCTGTAGGCTTTTCTATGGTGACAGTGTGATATACGGTTCCCCCGCCAAGATTATTAGCTCCCCTCTGGGTGCAGTATGTCCTGCAAGCAGTAGTCTACTCTTTTGGGACACACTCTTGTTGTTTTATGAGAGAAACTCCAGGTCAAGTGATGTTCACATGAGTCGTCATGGTGCCCTGTTGCCCCCGGTTATCTCTCTGGATGTTGAAGTTGGAAGGCCTCCTCACTCGAGGTTGGTGTGCCCACAGAGCGAACCCTGAAACTTCAGGGCATGGTTGGTGGTTAGGATCACCACGTGGGGTCCTTTTCCCTTAGGAGGGAGGTGACCTTTGGGGCTGCTGATTTCCAGGTTTTTAGATACCGCCAGTATCTTGGCCAGATGTGGCAGTTGGCCAAGCCCCTTGGTGACCGTAGTTTATCCTACCTGGATGGCATTCTTGCATTGTTCCATTTCAAGTGGTCCCAGTTTTTGCACTAATTCTCCAATGGCGATTCACCTTTCACCGGGAATGTAAAGGTCAAAGGGTTTAGCTAAATTAGGGAGTTCCAGGGCAAGGGTCTGAATTGACTGCTCTTTCCATTCTTGAAAGGCCACTTCTGGATTCTATTCAACAGGATCATCATCTTTTCCTTTCAGTGTTTCATATAGAGGCCCAGCTAGTAGACTGTAGTTAGGGATCCAGAAGCAGCAAACCCTGGCCTCCCCAAGAACCCCTAAGCTGTCTTCTAGTTTTAGAAAGGGGTAAGGCTGAAAATGGTTTCTTCCCTTTCCTGGGATGGGCTTCTCCGACCTTCTGTGAGAATGAAGCCCAGGCAGGTCACCGCAGTCTGTGATATTTGAGCTTTTTCTTGGACAACTTCTATCCTTTATTGGCTTGGTAGTTCAGAGGCCTCCTTAGTAGGGCTGGCGATCAGAATGTCGTCTGTGTACTGAAGGAGGGTTTCCTTTTCCAGAGGTAGAATTTTAGGTCTTTAGCTAAGCTTTCCCCAAAGATGGTGTGGGAATTTTTGCACCCTTGGGGCAAGACGGCCCGGAAGTATTGTTTTAGTTGTATGTTGAGTCCTGCCACTCACAAGCCAAAATTTCTTGTGACTCTGGGACTAATGGAATACAAAAGAAGGCATCATTGAAGACTAATACAGAATACCATGTCCTGGTGGTTGGTAGAATGACCAGCAGGGTGTAGGAATTAGGAGCAGCTGGAGGTATATCCTCGGTGGCTTCACTGACTGTCCTGACATCCTTTACCAGGTCCCCAGCAGCCCATGGGGCTCTCGTGGTCAGACCAATCCCAGAATATGGAGCTCACCTGAGCAGGTACCCCACCCCCACCCCAGCCCACGGGGCTCTCGTGGTCAGGCCCCTCCCAGGATACAGAGCTACCCTTGCAGGTACCGTGGCAGGGCTGGGCACACAGGAACCGTGCACATAGCCCTCATTGCAGAGCACCCCCAGCTCACCTGTCGCTCAGAGCTGACACAGAGCACCTCAGAGCAGGACTTGAACTAACAAACAGCAGCTGCGACAGGTCTGTGACCCTGGGCATCACTCTGTGCGGCCTCCCTCCACCTGGTCTTCCAGAGACTTCCACTGCACCCGGGGCACCAGGCCTCTGTCTCCAACCACCACCCACCCCTCCTCTCCCTGACTCCTGGGTTCCTCTCATTAGGAGAGGGTTTTCTTGAAGTTGTCTCCCACTCATGGGCCAGATAAAATGATTAGAAAACAAGCCAAAGCTGCAGCCCCTTGTCTATCCTGACTCTCAGGAGCCCACACCTGTTCCTTGGACCTGGCCGGTTCAGCAATTTCCATTTTCTGCAACTGTGAGCCCCTGAGGGGTGATGATTGGCTGACCTGGGCAGCCTTACCATGCCGGCCAGCCCTCCCCAGGTGTGCCTGGGTTGAGATCAATATAAATACCACTCCAGGCAGCAAGAGCCCCTGCAGCCGTGCCTGACGCCATTTTCTCTGCCCTGTCAGCAGTCTCGGGGCTGGGCTGGTGGGAGGGAGTGAGAGGCCACGGCTTTGTGGGTGGCCCAGTGTGAGTGGGGCTCTGCTGGACTTTCTGCAGCAGTTGCCAGGCTGCCACCTGCTAAAGAAGAGGATGTGTCACCTATACCTGCTGCTGGAATTTCTCCCTGGGCAGAGGTGAGGAAGGAAAGAAGCAGTGGGGGCAGGGACAGGACGGGTATCTCAGGCAGGGAAATGGAAATCTTCCAGAAGAGCACCCAGGGCCAGGACCATCCTGGCTGGCCTGCAGGCACCAAGTCGGCCGGCATGCTGTCACTCGTGTGGCTCTATGGCCCTTCCTCTATGCTTTCAAGTCCTTGTATATATTCAGGTGTTTTACCTGGGACGGGTGGGAATAGTTCAGCAGCAACTGGCCTGGGGCTCAGCTCACGTTTACTCACAGATGCCTCGGCACGGTGCCCCAGCTTTGCAATGAGGACGCTTGTTGCGTGGGGGCTGCTGGCTGAATGGGAGACGATTCCCCACCACTGACCAACTTCAGAATTGTTTACAACTGGAGCAAGTGCCCTGATACGGTTTTCCTCTGTGGAACTGGTGGGTTCTGTGTTTTTTTTCTCTTTTTCGTTTTTGGTTCAAGGTAGATTTTATTCCTCTTTTTTGTATTTACAGATACAAGCATGGAAATAATTTATTCATATAAATACATGTATGTGAAGGGAATAATTGTTTTTTCTGTTTTATTTTTTAAATTTTATTTCTTTTTAATTTTGAATTTTATTTTATATTTTTATACAGCAGGTTCTTATTGGTTACCTATTTTATACGTATAAATGTATACATGCCAATCCCAGTCTCTCAACTCCTCCCACCACCACCCCCCCAACAGCCTTCCACCCTTGTTGTCCATACGTTTGTTGTCTACATCTGTTGCTATATTTATGCCTTGCAAAATGGTTAACCTGTACAGTTTTTCTAGGTTCCACATATATGCATGAATATACAAGATTTGTTTTTCTCTTTCTGACTTACTTCACTCTGTATGAGACTCTCTAGATCCATCGACGTCTTGACAAATGACCCAATTTCATTCCTTTTCATGGCTTAGTAATATTCCATTTTATATATGTACCACAGCTTTATGCATACGTCTGTCTGTGGGCATTTAGGTTGCTTCCATTACCTCGATATTGTAAAGAGTGAGGCAATGAACATTGCGGTGAATGTCTCTTTTTGATTTATGGTTTTGTCTGGGTATATGTCCAGAACTGGGATTGCTGTATCATATGGTAATTCTACTGTTAGTTTCTTAAGAAACTCCATATTGTTCTCCATAGTGACTGTATCAATTTATATTCCCAACAATAGTGGAAGAGGGTTCCTTTTCTCCACACCCTTTCCAGCATTTTTTGTTTGTAGATTTTCTGATGATGCCCATTCTACCAGGTGTGAGGTGATACCTCATTGCTGAGTCCATTTCCTTGAGCAAGGGGTAGGTCTTGTCTATTAAATATTTGGCTTATGGAACGGTATCTGTGCTAATTTCAAACTCTGGTTTTATGCAGCACCCCAACTCACCTTCCCACTTAAGCAAGCATAAGTTGGTTTTCTAAATTTGAGACCGTGTTCTGTTTTGTAAATCAGTTCATGTGTAGCCAAGTTCTCATTCCATGTATTAGTGGTACCTTATGATGTTTCTTTTTCTGTGTGACTTTTTTCACTTAGAATCACCGTGCCTCAATCCACTCATTATGCTGGTACGGGCCTGGTGACATAGTTTTCATTGCTGAGAGGTATTCTGTTGTACGTAAGTACCGCAACTTCTTTATCCATTATTTGTTCTCTGGCATATTTAACTTGTGCTGCAGAAGAGGTTCCTGTAAACAGAGCTGTCCCAAACTTTGGGGTGGCTGTGTCTTTTTGATTTTAATTTCCCTAAGCTATAGGACCATAAGTGGAAGTGCCCTAGGCTCTGTTGCTTTGTTTTTTATATGTTTCAGGAAACACCATACACTTCTCCCGAGTGGCTGTTGGCAATTTACATCCCGCCCATCAGCATAACAAGGCTCCCAGTTCTCCATGGCCTGTCCTGCCTTTCTGGATTTTACACTTTTTTCAGATTGCCCTTTTGACCGGGGGGAAGTGAGACTTCATTGTAGTGCAGATTTCCTTTGCAAGCTTGCTTGGTTGGCCAAAAAGTGCGTATGCGTTTTTCCCTGAATATATTCAGGAAAAAACGCATACGCCCTTTTTGGCCAAGTGCATCATTGTCGACGTTCTGCCTCTTTTCCTATGCTTTAAATGCAATTCCAGTCTGCCTCCTGAAATCGGTTTCCTGCAATTCTGCCCCGCTTTCAAGTCCGCTTGGCAGCCTTACTTCAGTATATTTTTGGACGATAGCTGTCATTTATAACTCTGCAGGTTTGTGAATTACAGTGCCCCTGAGCTCCTTTCTTCAACTCGCTTTCTTGTGAGCTGGCCGCAACACCACAGGATTGCTTCAGGCCGTAATCTGTTTCCGGCACGGCACGCTGAGCCTTTGGTTAATTCCTCTAACTTGTGGGAAATGAGAGTTAAATTTGCACGTCCAGACACCTCCAGCTAGTCTCTCATCGGTTCTCCCTATTCCTGTTCATCTTCCGCAGAAATTGCAAACTGGGCCAAACAGGAGGTTAAAGGCACTGACTCTCCAAGTCGGGAGAGAGTTAGTAAAGCGTCTGGAATGTTGCACCCGAGTACCAGGGGACGAGAACTGAGACATATTGGAACACGTCTCCCGATCACACGGTTCATCATACTCTGGGTTCCACATGCATGTTTTAGCTGAAGGAAGAATCCCTTAAACCTGGAGAGTTGAGACCCGTGGAATGGGTACCATGCAATATGACTTCAAAGGGTCTTCATTTGCTCACCGAACCTCTCCAATCCTATCACTGCTGCGTTTATGACCCTGTACACATGCTTGATTCTCTTTCAGAGACATAGCAATCCATAGGTTTTAAGATACTTACTAGTCAGCTACATTCTTAGGCGTTTAATATGGGGTGTTGAGTCCATTTCGTTGAGCAAGGAGTAGCTCTTGTCTAATACATAAGTGGCTTAAGGAACTTTATCTGTGCTCATTTCAATCTCTGGTTTTGTGCAGCACCCCAACTCACCTTTCCCCTTAAGCAAGCATAAGTTGGTTTTCTAAATTTGAGACCCTGTTTTGTTTTGTAATTCAGTTCCTGTGTAGCAAGTTTACATTCCGTGTATTAGTGATATCTTATGATGTTTCTTTTTCTGTGTGACTTATCTCAGTTAGAATCATCATACCTGAATCCACTCATTATGCTGCTACGGGCCTGATGACGTAGATTTCATTGCTGAGTGATATTGCATTGTACGTAAGTACCAAAACTTCTTTATCCATTTTTTGCTTTCTGCGATATTGAACTTGTACCGTAAATGAGGTTCTTGTAAACAGAGCCGTCCCAAACTTTGGCGTGGCTGGGCCTTTTTGATTTTAATTTCCCTAAGCTATAGGACCATAAGTGGAAGTGCCCTAGGCTCTGTTCCTCTGTTTTTTAGATGTTTCAGGAAGCACCATACACTTCTCCCCAGTGGCTGTTGGCAATTTACATCCCGCCCATCAGCATAACAAGGCTCCCAGTTCTCCATGGCCTGTCCTGCCTTTCTGGATTTTACACTTTTTTCAGATGGCCCTTTTGACCGGGGGGAAGTGAGACTTCATTGCAGTGCAGATTTCCTTTGCAAGCTTGCTTGGTTGGCCAAAAAGGGCGTATGCGTTTTTTCCTGAATATATTCAGGAAGAAACTCATACGCGCTTTTTGGCCAAGTGCATCATTGTGGACGTTCTGCCTCTTTTCCTATGCTTTAAATGCAATTCCAGTCTACCTCCTGAAATCGGTTTCCTGCAATTCTGCCCCGCTTTCAAGTCCGCTTGGCAGCCTTACTTCAGTATATTTTTGGATGATAGCTGTCATTTATAACTCTGCAGGTTTGTGAATTACAGTGCCCCTGAGCTCCTTTCTTCAACTTGCTTTCTTGTGAGCTGGCCGCAACACTGCAGGATTGCTTCAGGCCCTAATCTGGTTCTGGCACGGCACGCTGAGCCTTTGGTTAATTCCTCTTCCTGGTGGGAAATGAGAGTTAAATTTGCCCGTCCAGACACCTCCAGCTAGTCTCTCATTGGTTCTCCCTATTCTTGTTCATCTTCCGCAGAAATTGCAAACTGGTCCAAACAGGAGTTTAAAGGCACTGACTCTCCAAGTCGGGAGAGTGTTAATAAAGCGTCTGGAATGTTGCACCCGAGTACCAGGGGACGAGAACTGAGACATATTGGAACACGTCTCCCAATCACACAGTTGATCATACTCTGGGTTCCACAAGCATGTTTAACTGAAGGAAGAATCCCTTAAACCTGGAGAATTGAGACCCGTGGAATGGGTACCATGCAATATGACTTCAAAGGGTCTTCATTTGCTCACCGAACCTCTCCAGTCCTATCACTGCTGCATTTATGCCCCTGAACACATGCCTGATTCTCTTTCGGAGACATAGCAATCCATAGGTTTTAAGATACTTACTAGTCAGGTACATACTTCGGCGTTTAATATGGGGTGTTGAGACCATTTCGTTGAGCAAGGAGTAGCTCTTGTGTATTACATATTTGGCTTAAGGAACTTTATCTGTGCTCATTTCAATCTCTGGTTTTATGCAGCACCCCAACTCACCTTTCCCCTTAAGCAAGCATAACTTGGTTTTCTACATTTGAGAACCTGTTGTGTTTTGTAATCCAGTTCCTGTGTAGCCAAGTTTACATTCCATGTATTAGTGATATCTTATGATGTTTCTTTTTCTGTGTGACTTATTTCAGTTAGAATCATCATACCTGAATCCACTCATTATGCTGCTATGGGCCTGATGACATAGATTTCATTGCTGAGTGATATTGCATTGTACGTAAGTACCACACCTTCTTTATCCATTTTTCACTTTCTGCGATATTGAACTTGTCCCGTAAAAGAGTTTCTTGTAAACAGAGCCGTCCCAAATTTAGGGGTGGCTGTGTCTTTTTGATTTTAATTTCCCTAAGCTATAGAACCATAAGTGGAAGTGCCCTAGGCTCTGTTGGTTTGTTTTTTAGATGTTTCAGGAAACAGCATACACTTCTCCCGAGTGGCTGTTGGCAATTTACATCCCGCCCATCAGCATAACAAGGCTCCCAGTTCTCCATGGCCTGTCCTGCCTTTCTGGATTTTACACTTTTTTCAGATGGCCCTTTTGACGGGGGGGAAGTGAGACTTCATTGTAGTGCAGATTTCCTTTGCAAGCTTGCTTGGTTGGCCAAAAAGGGCGTATGCGTTTTTTCCTGAATATATTCAGGAAAAAACGCATACGCCCTTTTTGGCCAAGTGCATCATTGTCGACCTTCTGCCTCTTTTCCTATGCTTTAAATGCAATTCCAGTCTACCTCCTGAAATCGGTTTCCTGCAATTCTGCCCGGTTTTCAAGTCCTCTTGGCAGCCTTACTTCAGTATATTTTTGGATGATAGCTGTCATTTATAACTCTGCAGGTTTGTGAATTACAGTGCCCCTGAGCTCCTTTCTTCAACTCGCTTTCTTGTGAGCTGGCCGCAACACCGCAGGATTGCTTCAGGCCCTAATCTGGTTCCGGCATGGCACGCTGAGCCTTTGGTTAATTCCTCTTCCTGGTGGGAAATGAGAGTTAAATTTGCCCGTCCAGACACCTCCAGCTAGTCTCTCATTGGTTCTCCCTATTCCTGTTCATCTTCCGCGGAATTTGCAAACTGGGCCAAACAGGAGGTTAAAGGCACTGACTCTCCAAGTCGGGAGAGTGTTAGTAAAGCATCTGGAATGTTGCACCCGAGTACCAGGGGACGAGACCTGAGACATATTTCAACACGTCTCCCGATCACACGGTTGATCATACTCTGGGTTCCACATGCATGTTTTAGCTGAAGGAAGAATCCCTTAAACCTGGAGAGTTGAGACCCGTGGAATGGGTACCATGCAATATGACTTCAAAGGGTCTTCATTTGCTCACCAAAACTCTCCAATCCTATCACTGCTGCGTTTTTGCCCCTGTACTCACGATTGATTCACTTTCAGAGACATAGCAATCCATAGGTTTTAAGATACTTACTAGTCAGGCACATTCTTAGGCGTTTAATATGGGGTGTTGAGTCCATTTTGTTGAGTAAGGAGTAGCTCTTGTCTATTACATATTTGGCTTAAGGAACTTTATCTGTGCTCATTTCAATCTCTGGTTTTATGCAGCACCCCAACTCACCTTTCCCCTTAAGCAAGCATAAGTTGGTTTTCTATATTTGAGACCCTGTTGTGTTTTGTAATCCAGTTCCTGTGTAGCCAAGTTTACATTCCGTGTATTAGTGATATCTTATGATGTTTGTTTTTCTGTGTGACTTATTTCAGTTAGAAACATCATACCTGAATCCACTCATTATGCTGCTACGGGCCTGATGACATAGATTTCATTGCTGAGTGATATTGCATTGTACATAAGTACCACAACTTCTTTATCCATTTTTCACTTTCTGCGATATTAAACTTGCCCCATAAACGAGTTTCTTGTAAACAGAGCCGTCCCAAACTTTGGGGTGGCTGTGCCTTTTTGATTTTAATTTCCCTAAGCTATAGGACCATAAGTGGAAGTGCCCTAGGCTCTGTTGTTTTGTTTTTTAGATGTTTCAGGAAACACCATACACTTTTCTCCCCGAGTGGCTGTTGGCAATTTACATCCCGCCCATCAGCATAACAAGGCTCCCATTTCTCCATGGCCTGTCCTGCCTTTCTGGATTTTACACTTTTTTCAGATGGCACTTTTGACCAGGGGGAAGTGAGACTTCATTGTAGTGCAGATTTCCTTTGCAAGCTTGCTTGGTTGGCCAAAAAGGGCGTATGCGTTTTTTCCTGAATATATTCAGGGAAAAACGCATACGCCCTTTTTGGCCAAGTGCATCATTGTCGACGTTCTGCCTCTTTTCCTATGCTTTAAATGCAATTCCAGTCTACCTCCTGAAATCGGTTTCCTGCAATTCTGCCCCGCTTTCAAGTCCTCTTGGCAGGCTTACTTCAGTATATTTTTGGACGATAGCTGTCATTTATAACTCTGCAGGTTTGTGAATTACAGTGCCCCTGAACTCCTTTCTTCAACTCGCTTTCTTGTGAGCTGGCCGCAACACCACAGGATTGCTTCAGGCCGTAATCTGTTTCCGGCACGGCACGCTGAGCCTTTGGTTAATTCCTCTAACTTGTGGGAAATGAGAGTTAAATTTGCACGTCCAGACACCTCCAGCTAGTCTCTCATCGGTTCTCCCTATTCCTGTTCATCTTCCGCAGAAATTGCAAACTGGGCCAAACAGGAGGTTAAAGGCACTGACTCTCCAAGTCGGGAGAGAGTTAGTAAAGCGTCTGGAATGTTGCACCCGAGTACCAGGGGACGAGAACTGAGACATATTGGAACACGTCTCCCGATCACACGGTTCATCATACTCTGGGTTCCACATGCATGTTTTAGCTGAAGGAAGAATCCCTTAAACCTGGAGAGTTGAGACCCGTGGAATGGGTACCATGCAATATGACTTCAAAGGGTCTTCATTTGCTCACCGAACCTCTCCAATCCTATCACTGCTGCGTTTATGACCCTGTACACATGCTTGATTCTCTTTCAGAGACATAGCAATCCATAGGTTTTAAGATACTTACTAGTCAGCTACATTCTTAGGCGTTTAATATGGGGTGTTGAGTCCATTTCGTTGAGCAAGGAGTAGCTCTTGTGTATTACATATTTGGCTTAAGGAACTTTATCTGTGCTCATTTCAATCTCTGGTTTTATGCAGCACCCCAACTCACCTTTCCCCTTAAGCAAGCATAACTTGGTTTTCTACATTTGAGAACCTGTTGTGTTTTGTAATCCAGTTCCTGTGTAGCCAAGTTTACATTCCATGTATTAGTGATATCTTATGATGTTTCTTTTTCTGTGTGACTTATTTCAGTTAGAATCATCATACCTGAATCCACTCATTATGCTGCTATGGGCCTGATGACATAGATTTCATTGCTGAGTGATATTGCATTGTACGTAAGTACCACACCTTCTTTATCCATTTTTTGCTTTCTGCGATATTGAACTTGTACCGTAAATGAGGTTCTTGTAAACAGAGCCGTCCCAAACTTTGGCGTGGCTGGGCCTTTTTGATTTTAATTTCCCTAAGCTATAGGACCATAAGTGGAAGTGCCCTAGGCTCTGTTCCTCTGTTTTTTAGATGTTTCAGGAAACAGCATACACTTCTCCCGAGTGGCTGTTGGCAATTTACATCCCGCCCATCAGCATAACAAGCCTCCCAGTTCTCCATGGCCTGTCCTGCCTTTCTGGATTTTACACTTTTTTCAGATGGCCCTTTTGACCGGGGGGAAGTGAGACTTCATTGTAGTGCAGATTTCCTTTGCAAGCTTGCTTGGTTGGCCAAAAAGGGCGTATGCGTTTTTTCCTGAATATATTCAGGAAAAAACGCATACGCCCTTTTTGGCCAAGTGCATCATTGTCGACCTTCTGCCTCTTTTCCTATGCTTTAAATGCAATTCCAGTCTACCTCCTGAAATCGGTTTCCTGCAATTCTGCCCGGTTTTCAAGTCCTCTTGGCAGCCTTACTTCAGTATATTTTTGGATGATAGCTGTCATTTATAACTCTGCAGGTTTGTGAATTACAGTGCCCCTGAGCTCCTTTCTTCAACTCGCTTTCTTGTGAGCTGGCCGCAACACCGCAGGATTGCTTCAGGCCCTAATCTGGTTCCGGCATGGCACGCTGAGCCTTTGGTTAATTCCTCTTCCTGGTGGGAAATGAGAGTTAAATTTTCCCGTCCAGACACCTCCAGCTAGTCTCTCATTGGTTCTCCCTATTCCTGTTCATCTTCCGCGGAATTTGCAAACTGGGCCAAACAGGAGGTTAAAGGCACTGACTCTCCAAGTCGGGAGAGTGTTAGTAAAGCGTCTGGAATGTTGCACCCGAGTACCAGGGGACGAGACCTGAGACATATTTCAACACGTCTCCCGATCACACGGTTGATCATACTCTGGGTTCCACATGCATGTTTTAGCTGAAGGAAGAATCCCTTAAACCTGGAGAGTTGAGACCCGTGGAATGGGTACCATGCAATATGACTTCAAAGGGTCTTCATTTGCTCACCAAAACTCTCCAATCCTATCACTGCTGCGTTTTTGCCCCTGTACTCACGATTGATTCACTTTCAGAGACATAGCAATCCATAGGTTTTAAGATACTTACTAGTCAGGCACATTCTTAGGCGTTTAATATGGGGTGTTGAGTCCATTTTGTTGAGTAAGGAGTAGCTCTTGTCTATTACATATTTGGCTTAAGGAACTTTATCTGTGCTCCTTTCAATCTCTGGTTTTATGCAGCACCCCAACTCACCTTTCCCCTTAAGCAAGCATAAGTTGGTTTTCTGTATTTGAGACCCTGTTGTGTTTTGTAATCCAGTTCCTGTGTAGCCAAGTTTACATTCCGTGTATTAGTGATATCTTATGATGTTTGTTTTTCTGTGTGACTTATTTCAGTTAGAAACATCATACCTGAATCCACTCATTATGCTGCTACGGGCCTGATGACATAGATTACATTGCTGAGTGATATTGCATTGTACATAAGTACCACAACTTCTTTATCCATTTTTCACTTTCTGCGATATTAAACTTGCCCCATAAACGAGTTTCTTGTAAACAGAGCCGTCCCAAACTTTGGGGTGGCTGTGCCTTTTTGATTTTAATTTCCCTAAGCTATAGGACCATAAGTGGAAGTGCCCTAGGCTCTGTTGTTTTGTTTTTTAGATGTTTCAGGAAACACCATACACTTCTCCCGAGTGGCTGTTGGCAATTTACATCCCGCCCATCAGCATAACAAGGCTCCCATTTCTCCATGGCCTGTCCTGCCTTTCTGGATTTTACACTTTTTTCAGATGGCACTTTTGACCAGGGGGAAGTGAGACTTCATTGTAGTGCAGATTTCCTTTGCAAGCTTGCTTGGTTGGCCAAAAAGGGCGTATGCGTTTTTTCCTGAATATATTCAGGGAAAAACGCATACGCCCTTTTTGGCCAAGTGCATCATTGTCGACGTTCTGCCTCTTTTCCTATGCTTTAAATGCAATTCCAGTCTACCTCCTGAAATCGGTTTCCTGCAATTCTGCCCCGCTTTCAAGTCCTCTTGGCAGGCTTACTTCAGTATATTTTTGGACGATAGCTGTCATTTATAACTCTGCAGGTTTGTGAATTACAGTGCC
Source organism: Orcinus orca (assembly GCF_937001465.1). NCBI lineage: Eukaryota > Metazoa > Chordata > Mammalia > Artiodactyla > Delphinidae > Orcinus > Orcinus orca. The sequence continues at coordinate 1,386,529 of NW_026043740.1, read as the reverse complement.
CCTGAGCTCCTTTCTTCAACTCGCTTTCTTGTGAGCTGGCCGCAACACCACAGGATTGCTTCAGGCCGTAATCTGTTTCCGGCACGGCACGCTGAGCCTTTGGTTAATTCCTCTAACTTGTGGGAAATGAGAGTTAAATTTGCACGTCCAGACACCTCCAGCTAGTCTCTCATCGGTTCTCCCTATTCCTGTTCATCTTCCGCGGAATTTGCAAACTGGGCCAAACAGGAGGTTAAAGGCACTGACTCTCCAAGTCGGGAGAGTGTTAGTAAAGCATCTGGAATGTTGCACCCGAGTACCAGGGGACGAGAACTGAGACATATTTCAACACGTCTCCCGATCACACGGTTGATCATACTCTGGGTTCCACATGCATGTTTTAGCTGAAGGAAGAATCCCTTAAACCTGGAGAGTTGAGACCCGTGGAATGGGTACCATGCAATATGACTTCAAAGGGTCTTCATTTGCTCACCAAAACTCTCCAATCCTATCACTGCTGCGTTTTTGCCCCTGTACTCACGATTGATTCACTTTCAGAGACATAGCAATCCATAGGTTTTAAGATACTTACTAGTCAGGTACATTATTAGGCGTTTAATATGGGGTGTTGAGTCCATTTCGTTGAGCAAGGAGTAGCTCTTGTCTATTACATATTTGGCTTAAGGAACTTTATCTGTGCTCATTTCAATCTCTGGTTTTATGCAGCACCCCAACTCACCTTTCCCCTTAAGCAAGCATAAGTTGATTTTCTAAATTTGGGACCATGTTCTGTTTTGAAATTCAGTTCCTGTGTAGCCAAGTTTACATTCCGTGTATTAGTGATATCTTATGATGTTTCTTTTTCTGTGTGACTTATTTCAGTTAGAATCATCATACCTGAATCCACTCATTATGCTGCTATGGGCCTGATGACATAGATGTCATTGCTGAGTGATATTGCATTGTACGTAAGTACCAAAACTTCTTTATCCATTTTTCGCTTTATGCGATATTGAACTTGTACCGTAAACGAGTTTCTTGTAAACAGAGCCGTCCCAAACTTTGGGGTGGCTGTGTCTTTTTGATTTCAATTTCCCTAAATTATAGGACCATAAGTGGAAGTGCCCTAGGCTCTGTTGCTTTGTTTTTTAGATGTTTCAGGAAACACCATACACTTCTCCCGAGTGGCTGTTGGCAATTTACATCCCGCCCATCAGCATAACAAGGCTCCCAGTTCTCCATGGCCTGTCCTGCCTTTCTGGATTTTACACTTTTTTCAGATGGCCCTTTTGACGGGGGGGAAGTGAGACTTCATTGTAGTGCAGATTTCCTTTGCAAGCTTGCTTGGTTGGCCAAAAAGGGCGTATGCGTTTTTTCCTGAATATATTCAGGAAAAAACGCATACGCCCTTTTTGGCCAAGTGCATCATTGTCGACCTTCTGCCTCTTTTCCTATGCTTTAAATGCAATTCCAGTCTACCTCCTGAAATCGGTTTCCTGCAATTCTGCCCGGCTTTCAAGTCCTCTTGGCAGCCTTACTTCAGTATATTTTTGGATGATAGCTGTCATTTATAACTCTGCAGGTTTGTGAATTACAGTGCCCCTGAGCTCCTTTCTTCAACTCGCTTTCTTGTGAGCTGGCCGCAACACCGCAGGATTGCTTCAGGCCCTAATCTGGTTCCGGCATGGCACGCTGAGCCTTTGGTTAATTCCTCTTCCTGGTCGGAAATGAGAGTTAAATTTGCCCGTCCAGACACTTCCAGCTAGTCTCTCATTGGTTCTCCCTATTCCTGTTCATCTTCCGCAGAAATTGCAAACTGGGCCAAACAGGAGGTTAAAGGCACTGACTCTCCAAGTCGGGAGAGTGTTAGTGAAGCATCTGGAATGTTGCACCCAAGTACCAGGTGACAAGAAATGAGACATATTTGAACACGTCTCAGGATCACACGGTTGATCATACTCTGGGTTCCACATGCGTGTTTTAGCTGAAGGAAGAATCCCTTAAACCTGGAGAGTTGAGACCCGTGGAATGGGTACCATGCAATATGACTTCAAAGGGTCTTCATTTGCTCACCGAACCTCTCCAATCCTATCACTGCTGCGTTTATGCCCCTGTACACACGCTTGATTCTCTTTCAGAGACATAGCAGTCCATAGGTTTTAAGATACTTACTAGTCAGGTACATTCTTAGGCGTTTAATATGGGGTGTTGAGTCCATCTCGTTGAGCAAGGAGTAGCTCTTGTCTATTACATATTTGGCTTAAGGAACTTTATCTGTGCTCATTTGAATCTGTGTTTTTGTGCAGCACCCCAACTCACCTTTCCGCTTAAGCAAGCATAAGTTGGTTTTCTAAATTTGAGACCTTATTCTGTTTTGTAATTCAGTTCCTGTGTAGCAAGTTTACATTCCGTGTATTAGTGATATCTTATGATGTTTCTTTTTCTGTGTGACTTATTTCAGTTAGAATCCTCATACCTGAACCCACTCATTATGCTGCTACGGGCCTGATGAAATAGATTTCATTGCTGAGTGATATTGCATTGTACGTAAGTACCACAAATTCTTTATCCATTTTTCACTTTCTGCGATATTGAACTTGTACCGTAAACGAGGTTCTTGTAATCAGAGCCGTCCCAAACATTTGGGTGGCTGTGTCTTTTTGATTTTAATTTCCCTAAGCTATAGGACCATAAGTGGAAGTGCCCTAGGCTCTGTTGCTTTGTTTTTTAGATGTTTCAGGAAACACCATACACTTCTCCCGAGTGGCTGTTGGCAATTTACATCCCACCCATCAGCATAACAAGGCTCCCAGTTCTCCATGGCCTGTCCTGCCTTTCTGGATTTTACACTTTTTTCAGATGGCCCTTTTGACCTGGGGGAAGTGAGACTACATTGTAGTGCAGATTTCCTTTGCAAGCTTGCTTGGTTGGCCAAAAAGGGCGTATGCGTTTTCTCCTGAATATATTCAGGAAAAAACGCATACGCCCTTTTTGGCCAAGTGCATCATTGTGGACGTTATGTCTCTTTTCCTATGCTTTAAATGCAATTCCAGTCTACCTCCTGAAATCGGTTTCCTGCAATTCTGCCCCGCTTTCAAGTCCTCTTGGCAGCTTTACTTCAGTATATTTTGGGACGATAGCTGTCATTTATAACTCTGCAGGTTTGTGAATTACAGTGCCCCTGAGCTCCTTTCTTCAACTCGCTTTCTTGTGAGCTGCCCGGAACACCGCAGGATTGATTCAGGCCCTAATCTTGTTCCGCCATGGCACGCTGAGCCTTTGGTTAATTCCTCTTCCTGGTTGGAAATGAGAGTTAAATTTGCCCGTCCAGACACTTCCAGCTAGTCTCTCATTGGTTCTCCCTATTCCTGTTCATCTTCCGGAGAAATTGCAAACTGGGCCAAACAGGAGGTTAAAGGCACTGACTCTCCAAGTCGGGAGAGGGTTAGTGAAGCATCTGGAATGTTGCACCCAAGTACCAGGTGACGAGAAATGAGACATATTTGAACACGTCTCAGGATCACACGGTTGATCATACTCTGGGTTCCACATGCGTGTTTTAGCTGAAGGAAGAATCCCTTAAACCTGGAGAGTTGAGACCCGTGGAATATGTACCATGCAATATGACTTCAAAGGGTCTTCATTTGCTCACTGAACCTCTCCAATCGTATCACTGCTGCGTTTATGCCCCTGTACACACACTTGATTCTCTTTCGGAGACATAGCAGTCCATAGATTTTAAGATACTTACTAGTCAGGTACATACTTAGCCGTTTAATATGGGGTGTTGAGTCCATCTCGTTGAGCAAGGAGTAGCTCTTGTCTATTACATATTTGGCTTAAGGAACTTTATCTGTGCTCATTTCAATATGTGTTTTTGTGCAGCACCCCAACTCACTTTTCCCCGTAAGCAAGCATAAGTTGGTTTTCTAAATTTGACACCTTATTCTGTTTTGTAATTCAGTTCCTGTGTAGCAAGTTTACATTCCGTGTATTAGTGATATCTTATGATGTTTCTTTTTCTGTGTGACTTATTTCAGTTAGAATCCTCATACCTGAACCCACTCATTATGCTGCTACGGGCCTGATGAAATAGATTTCATTGCTGAGTGATATTGCATTGTACGTAAGTACCACAAATTCTTTATCCATTTTTCACTTTCTGCGATATTGAACTTGTACCGTAAACGAGGTTCTTGTAATCAGAGCCGTCCCACACATTTGGGTGGCTGTGTCTTTTTGATTTTAATTTCCCTAAGCTATAGGACCATAAGTGGAAGTGCCCTAGGCTCTGTTGCTTTGTTTTTTAGATGTTTCAGGAAACACCATACACTTCTCCCGAGTGGCTGTTGGCAATTTACATCCCACCCATCAGCATAACAAGGCTCCCAGTTCTCCATGGCCTGTCCTGCCTTTCTGGATTTTACACTTTTTTCAGATGGCCCTTTTGACCTGGGGGAAGTGAGACTACATTGTAGTGCAGATTTCCTTTGCAAGCTTGCTTGGTTGGCCAAAAAGGGCGTATGCGTTTTCTCCTGAATATATTCAGGAAAAAACGCATACGCCCTTTTTGGCCAAGTGCATCATTGTGGACGTTCTGCCTCTTTTCCTATGCTTTAAATGCAATTCCAGTCTACCTCCTGAAATCGGGTTCCTGCAATTCTGCCCCGCTTTCAAGTCCTCTTGGCAGCCTTACTTCAGTATATTTTTGGACGATAGCTGTCATTTATAACTCTGCAGGTTTGTGAATTACAGTGCCCCTGAGCTCCTTTCTTCAACTCGCTTTCTTGTAAGCTGCCCGGAACACCACAGGATTGATTCAGGCCCTAATCTTGTTCCGCCATGGCACGCTGAGCCTTTGGTTAATTCCTCTTCCTGGTCGGAAATGAGAGTTAAATTTGCCCGTCCAGACACTTCCAGCTAGTCTCTCATTGGTTCTCCCTATTCCTGTTCATCTTCCGCAGAAATTGCAAACTGGGCCAAACAGGAGGTTAAAGGCACTGACTCTCCAAGTCGGGAGAGTGTTAGTGAAGCATCTGGAATGTTGCACCCAAGTACCAGGTGACAAGAAATGAGACATATTTGAACACGTCTCAGGATCACACGGTTGATCATACTCTGGGTTCCACATGCGTGTTTTAGCTGAAGGAAGAATCCCTTAAACCTGGAGAGTTGAGACCCGTGGAATGGGTACCATGCAATATGACTTCAAAGGGTCTTCATTTGCTCACCGAACCTCTCCAATCCTATCACTGCTGCGTTTATGCCCCTGTACACACGCTTGATTCTCTTTCAGAGACATAGCAGTCCATAGGTTTTAAGATACTTACTAGTCAGGTACATTCTTAGGCGTTTAATATGGGGTGTTGAGTCCATCTCGTTGAGCAAGGAGTAGCTCTTGTCTATTACATATTTGGCTTAAGGAACTTTATCTGTGCTCATTTGAATCTGTGTTTTTGTGCAGCACCCCAACTCACCTTTCCGCTTAAGCAAGCATAAGTTGGTTTTCTAAATTTGAGACCTTATTCTGTTTTGTAATTCAGTTCCTGTGTAGCAAGTTTACATTCCGTGTATTAGTGATATCTTATGATGTTTCTTTTTCTGTGTGACTTATTTCAGTTAGAATCCTCATACCTGAACCCACTCATTATGCTGCTACGGGCCTGATGAAATAGATTTCATTGCTGAGTGATATTGCATTGTACGTAAGTACCACAAATTCTTTATCCATTTTTCACTTTCTGCGATATTGAACTTGTACCGTAAACGAGGTTCTTGTAATCAGAGCCGTCCCAAACATTTGGGTGGCTGTGTCTTTTTGATTTTAATTTCCCTAAGCTATAGGACCATAAGTGGAAGTGCCCTAGGCTCTGTTGCTTTGTTTTTTAGATGTTTCAGGAAACACCATACACTTCTCCCGAGTGGCTGTTGGCAATTTACATCCCACCCATCAGCATAACAAGGCTCCCAGTTCTCCATGGCCTGTCCTGCCTTTCTGGATTTTACACTTTTTTCAGATGGCCCTTTTGACCTGGGGGAAGTGAGACTACATTGTAGTGCAGATTTCCTTTGCAAGCTTGCTTGGTTGGCCAAAAAGGGCGTATGCGTTTTCTCCTGAATATATTCAGGAAAAAACGCATACGCCCTTTTTGGCCAAGTGCATCATTGTGGACGTTATGTCTCTTTTCCTATGCTTTTAATGCAATTCCAGTCTACCTCCTGAAATCGGTTTCCTGCAATTCTGCCCCGCTTTCAAGTCCTCTTGGCAGCTTTACTTCAGTATATTTTTGGACGATAGCTGTCATTTATAACTCTGCAGGTTTGTGAATTACAGTGCCCCTGAGCTCCTTTCTTCAACTCGCTTTCTTGTGAGCTGCCCGGAACACCGCAGGATTGATTCAGGCCCTAATCTTGTTCCGCCATGGCACGCTGAGCCTTTGGTTAATTCCTCTTCCTGGTTGGAAATGAGAGTTAAATTTGCCCGTCCAGACACTTCCAGCTAGTCTCTCATTGGTTCTCCCTATTCCTGTTCATCTTCCGGAGAAATTGCAAACTGGGCCAAACAGGAGGTTAAAGGCACTGACTCTCCAAGTCGGGAGAGGGTTAGTGAAGCATCTGGAATGTTGCACCCAAGTACCAGGTGACGAGAAATGAGACATATTTGAACACGTCTCAGGATCACACGGTTGATCATACTCTGGGTTCCACATGCGTGTTTTAGCTGAAGGAAGAATCCCTTAAACCTGGAGAGTTGAGACCCGTGGAATATGTACCATGCAATATGACTTCAAAGGGTCTTCATTTGCTCACTGAACCTCTCCAATCGTATCACTGCTGCGTTTATGCCCCTGTACACACACTTGATTCTCTTTCGGAGACATAGCAGTCCATAGGTTTTAAGATACTTACTAGTCAGGTACATACTTAGCCGTTTAATATGGGGTGTTGAGTCCATCTCGTTGAGCAAGGAGTAGCTCTTGTCTATTACATATTTGGCTTAAGGAACTTTATCTGTGCTCATTTCAATATGCGTTTTTGTGCAGCACCCCAACTCACTTTTCCCCTTAAGCAAGCATAAGTTGGTTTTCTAAATTTGACACCTTATTCTGTTTTGTAATTCAGTTCCTGTGTAGCAAGTTTACATTCCGTGTATTAGTGATATCTTATGATGTTTCTTTTTCTGTGTGACTTATTTCAGTTAGAATCCTCATACCTGAACCCACTCATTATGCTGCTACGGGCCTGATGAAATAGATTTCATTGCTGAGTGATATTGCATTGTACGTAAGTACCACAAATTCTTTATCCATTTTTCACTTTCTGCGATATTGAACTTGTACCGTAAACGAGGTTCTTGTAATCAGAGCCGTCCCACACATTTGGGTGGCTGTGTCTTTTTGATTTTAATTTCCCTAAGCTATAGGACCATAAGTGGAAGTGCCCTAGGCTCTGTTGCTTTGTTTTTTAGATGTTTCAGGAAACACCATACACTTCTCCCGAGTGGCTGTTGGCAATTTACATCCCACCCATCAGCATAACAAGGCTCCCAGTTCTCCATGGCCTGTCCTGCCTTTCTGGATTTTACACTTTTTTCAGATGGCCCTTTTGACCTGGGGGAAGTGAGACTACATTGTAGTGCAGATTTCCTTTGCAAGCTTGCTTGGTTGGCCAAAAAGGGCGTATGCGTTTTCTCCTGAATATATTCAGGAAAAAACGCATACGCCCTTTTTGGCCAAGTGCATCATTGTGGACGTTCTGCCTCTTTTCCTATGCTTTAAATGCAATTCCAGTCTACCTCCTGAAATCGGGTTCCTGCAATTCTGCCCCGCTTTCAAGTCCTCTTGGCAGCCTTACTTCAGTATATTTTTGGACGATAGCTGTCATTTATAACTCTGCAGGTTTGTGAATTACAGTGCCCCTGAGCTCCTTTCTTCAACTCGCTTTCTTGTAAGCTGCCCGGAACACCACAGGATTGATTCAGGCCCTAATCTTGTTCCGCCATGGCACGCTGAGCCTTTGGTTAATTCCTCTTCCTGGTCGGAAATGAGAGTTAAATTTGCCCGTCCAGACACTTCCAGCTAGTCTCTCATTGGTTCTCCCTATTCCTGTTCATCTTCCGCAGAAATTGCAAACTGGGCCAAACAGGAGGTTAAAGGCACTGACTCTCCAAGTCGGGAGAGTGTTAGTGAAGCATCTGGAATGTTGCACCCAAGTACCAGGTGACAAGAAATGAGACATATTTGAACACGTCTCAGGATCACACGGTTGATCATACTCTGGGTTCCACATGCGTGTTTTAGCTGAAGGAAGAATCCCTTAAACCTGGAGAGTTGAGACCCGTGGAATGGGTACCATGCAATATGACTTCAAAGGGTCTTCATTTGCTCACCGAACCTCTCCAATCCTATCACTGCTGCGTTTATGCCCCTGTACACACGCTTGATTCTCTTTCAGAGACATAGCAGTCCATAGGTTTTAAGATACTTACTAGTCAGGTACATTCTTAGGCGTTTAATATGGGGTGTTGAGTCCATCTCGTTGAGCAAGGAGTAGCTCTTGTCTATTACATATTTGGCTTAAGGAACTTTATCTGTGCTCATTTGAATCTGTGTTTTTGTGCAGCACCCCAACTCACCTTTCCGCTTAAGCAAGCATAAGTTGGTTTTCTAAATTTGAGACCTTATTCTGTTTTGTAATTCAGTTCCTGTGTAGCAAGTTTACATTCCGTGTATTAGTGATATCTTATGATGTTTCTTTTTCTGTGTGACTTATTTCAGTTAGAATCCTCATACCTGAACCCACTCATTATGCTGCTACGGGCCTGATGAAATAGATTTCATTGCTGAGTGATATTGCATTGTACGTAAGTACCACAAATTCTTTATCCATTTTTCACTTTCTGCGATATTGAACTTGTACCGTAAACGAGGTTCTTGTAATCAGAGCCGTCCCAAACATTTGGGTGGCTGTGTCTTTTTGATTTTAATTTCCCTAAGCTATAGGACCATAAGTGGAAGTGCCCTAGGCTCTGTTGCTTTGTTTTTTAGATGTTTCAGGAAACACCATACACTTCTCCCGAGTGGCTGTTGGCAATTTACATCCCACCCATCAGCATAACAAGGCTCCCAGTTCTCCATGGCCTGTCCTGCCTTTCTGGATTTTACACTTTTTTCAGATGGCCCTTTTGACCTGGGGGAAGTGAGACTACATTGTAGTGCAGATTTCCTTTGCAAGCTTGCTTGGTTGGCCAAAAAGGGCGTATGCGTTTTCTCCTGAATATATTCAGGAAAAAACGCATACGCCCTTTTTGGCCAAGTGCATCATTGTGGACGTTATGTCTCTTTTCCTATGCTTTAAATGCAATTCCAGTCTACCTCCTGAAATCGGTTTCCTGCAATTCTGCCCCGCTTTCAAGTCCTCTTGGCAGCTTTACTTCAGTATATTTTTGGACGATAGCTGTCATTTATAACTCTGCAGGTTTGTGAATTACAGTGCCCCTGAGCTCCTTTCTTCAACTCGCTTTCTTGTGAGCTGCCCGGAACACCGCAGGATTGATTCAGGCCCTAATCTTGTTCCGCCATGGCACGCTGAGCCTTTGGTTAATTCCTCTTCCTGGTGGGAAATGAGAGTTAAATTTTCCCGTCCAGACACCTCCAGCTAGTCTCTCATTGGTTCTCCCTATTCCTGTTCATCTTCCGCGGAATTTGCAAACTGGGCCAAACAGGAGGTTAAAGGCACTGACTTTCCAAGTCGGGAGAGTGTTAGTAAAGCATCTGGAATGTTGCACCCGAGTACCAGGGGACGAGAACTGAGACATATTTCAACACGTCTCCCGATCACACGGTTGATCATACTCTGGGTTCCACATGCATGTTTTAGCTGAAGGAAGAATCCCTTAAACCTGGAGAGTTGAGACCCGTGGAATGGGTACCATGCAATATGACTTCAAAGGGTCTTCATTTGCTCACCAAAACTCTCCAATCCTATCACTGCTGCGTTTTTGCCCCTGTACTCACGATTGATTCACTTTCAGAGACATAGCAATCCATAGGTTTTAAGATACTTACTAGTCAGGTACATACTTAGCCGTTTAATATGGGGTGTTGAGTCCATCTCGTTGAGCAAGGAGTAGCTCTTGTCTATTACATATTTGGCTTAAGGAACTTTATCTGTGCTCATTTCAATATGTGTTTTTGTGCAGCACCCCAACTCACTTTTCCCCTTAAGCAAGCATAAGTTGGTTTTCTAAATTTGACACCTTATTCTGTTTTGTAATTCAGTTACTGTGTAGCAAGTTTACATTCCGTGTATTAGTGATATCTTATGATGTTTCTTTTTCTCTGTGACTTATTTCAGTTAGAATCATCATAACTGAATCCACACATTATCCTGCTATGGGCCTGATGACATAGATTTCATTGCTGAGTGATATTGCGTTGTACGTAAGTACCACAACTTCTTTATCCATTTTTCACTTTCTGCGATATTGAACTTGTACCATAAACGAGGTTCTTGTAAACAGAGCCGTCCCAAACATTGGGGTGGCTGTGTCTGTTTGATTTTAATTTCCCTAAGCTATAGGACCATAAGTGGAAGTGCCCTAGGCTCTGTTGCTTTGTTTCTTAGAACTTTCAGGAAACACCATACACTTCTCCCAAGTGGCTGTTGGCAATTTACATCCCGCCCATCAGCATAACAAGGCTCCAAGTTCTCCATGGCCAGTCCTGCCTTTCTGGATTTTACACATTTTTCAGATCGCCCTTGTGACCCGGGGGAAGTGAGACTTCATTTTAGTGCAGATTTCCTTTGCAAGCATGCTTAGTTGGCCAAAAAGCGCGTATGCATTTTTTCCTGAATATATTCAGGAAAAAATGCATACGCCCTTTTAGGCCAAGTGCATCATTGTGGACGTTCTGCCTCTTTTCCTATGCTTTAAATGCAATTCCAGTCTACCTCCTGAAATCGGTTTCCTGCAATTCTGCGCAGCTTTCAAGTACTCTTGGGAGCCTTACTTCAGTATATTTTTGGACGATAGCTGTCATTTATAACTCTGCAGGTTTGTGAATTACAGTGCCCCTGAGCTCCTTTCTTCAACTCGCTTTCTTGTGAGCTGCCCGCAACACTGCAGGATTGCTTCAGGCCCTAATCTGGTTCTGGCACGGGATGCTGAGCCTTTGGTTAATTCCTCTTCCTGGAGGGAAATGAGAGTTAAATTTGCCTGTCCAGACACCTCCAACTAGTCTCTCATTGGTCCTCACTATTCCTGTTCATCTTCCGCAGAAATTGCAAACTGGGCCAAACAGGACGTTAAAGGCACTGACTCTCCAAGTCGGGAGAGTGATAGTAAAGCATCTGGAATGTTGCACCCGAGAACCAGGGGACGGGAACTGAGACATATTTGAACACATCTCCCGATCACACGGTTGATCATACTCTGGGTTCCACATGCGTGATTTAGCTGAAGAAAGAATCCCTTAAACCTGGAGAGTTGAGACCCGTCGAATAGGTACCATGCAATATGACTTCAAAGGGTCTTCATTTGCTCACCGAACCTCTCCAATCCTATCACTGCTGCGTTTATGCCCCTGTACACACGCTTGATTCTCTTTTGGAGACATAGCAATCCATAGGTTTTAAGATACTTACTAGTCAGGTACATACTTAGGCGTTTAATATGGGGTGTTGAGTCCATCTCGTTGAGCAAGGAGTAGCTCTTGTCTATTCCATATTTGGCTTAAGGAACTTTATCTGTGCTCATTTCAATCTCTGGTTTTATGCAGCACCCCAACTCACCTTTCCCCTTAAGCAAGCATAAGTTGGTTTTCTAAATTTGAGACCTTATTCTGTTTTGTAACTCTGTTCCTGTGTAGCAAGTTTACATTCCGTGTATTAGTGATATCTTATGATGTTTCTTTTTCTGTGTGACTTATTTCAGTTAGAATCATCATACCTGAATCCACTCATTATGCTGCTACGGGCCTGATGACATAGATGTCATTGCTGAGTGATATTGCATTGTACGTAAGTACCACAACTTCTTTATCCATTTTTCGCTTTCTGCGATATTGAACTTGTCCCGTAAACGAGGTTCTTGTAAACAGAGCCGTCCCAAACTTTGGGGTGGCTGTGTCTTTTTGATTTTAATTTCCCTAAGCTATAGCACCATAAGTGGAAGTGCCCTAGGCTCTGTTGCTTTGTTTTTTAGATGTTTCAGGAAACACCATACACTTCTCCCGAGTGGCTGTTGGCAATTTACATCCCACCCATCAGCATAACAATGCTCCCAGTTCTCCATGGCCTGTCCTGCCTTTCTGGATTTTACACTTTTTTCAGATGGCCCTTTTGACTGGGGGGAAGTGAGACTTCATTGTAGTGCAGATTTCCTTTGCAAGCTTGCTTGGTTGGCCAAAAAGGGCGTATGCGTTTTTTCCTGAATATATTCAGGAAAAAACGTATACGCCCTTTTTGTCCAAGTGCATCATTGTCGTCGTTCTGCCTCTTTTCCTATGCTTTAAATGCAATTCCTGTCTACCTCCTGAAATAGGTTTCCTGCAATTCTGCCTTGCTTTCAATGCCTCTTCCTAGCCTTACCTCAATATAGTTTTTGAAAATAGTTGGCCTTTATAACTCTGCACGTTTTTGAATTGCAGTGGCCCTTAGCTCCATTTTTCAGCTCATATTTTTGTGATCTTGCCTCATAACCACAGGATTCCTTCAGGCCCTATTCTTCTTCTGGGGCACCTTGCTGTGCCTTTGGTTTATTCTTCTTACTGATGTGAAATTAGAGTGACATGTGCCCATTGAAACCGCTACAGCTTGTTTCTCACTGGTTCCCCCTATTCCCATTCATCCTCCGCACTAACTGCAGACTGTGCGATACCAGAACTTAAAGGCATTGACTCTCCATGTGAGGATGTTGTTAGTAAAGCGGCTGGAATGTCGATCCGGAGCCCCAGGAGAGGAAAAATGAGGTGCGTTTTAGAAACCTTTCCCGATCATATGGTATACCAGTCGCTGGGTTTCCCAAGCATGGTTTAGCTGTAGGAAGATTCCCTTCAACCTGGATTGTTGGGACCCTTGGAATGAGTAGCATGAAGTATTGCATTAAACTTTTGGCAGTTGCTCACCAAAACTCACCAATCCTCTCAGCCCCAAGTGTCCAGCCTTATGTGTTATCCAGCTGTGGGTTTATATGTGGTCAATCCAGGTTGCATCACAGCCCCTGAGCAAATTTTGTAAGAATTTTTCTCTCTTTCATTGTTTCTGCGTTTTGTTTTTAAAATTTATTTCTATAATGGGGTTTAGCTCATTTTCACTGCTGTGTTTGTGCCGCTCTGCACACACTTGATTCCCTTATGGAGATATATCAATACATGGATTTTAAGATTCTTATTACTCAGATATATTTCTCTGCGGTTTATAAGGTGTGTTGAGGCCAGTTCATTGAGCAAGGTGTAGATCTTGTCTAATATCTATTTGGTTTATTGAACGGTATCTGTGCTAATTTCAAACTCTGCTTTTATGCATCACCCCACCTCTCCTTTCCCCTTAAGCTGACATAAGTGTGTTTTCTAAATGTGAGACACTGTTCTGTAATTCATTTCTTGTGCAGCCATATTTACCCTCCCTCTATAAGTGATATCTTATGATATGTTTCTTTTTCTGTTTGACTTA